>NC_140273.1:4962585-5047585 GCF_964030765.1 Micromesistius poutassou | reverse complement strand
AACAGCACCCTGGATCCCAACACAGTCAGCGAGACGAGCAACTCCCAGACCCTGCTCCAGCTTGAGGTACACAAAGGGCCGGGAGGGGAAGATGTACGCCTGCAACTGCAACAAGCAATACTTAAAGAAAAGTCACATGGTTACTTTTACCAATATAATATGCATATAATAGGGTAAATCCCCAAGATGGTCTTTGTCCGATTTGTCCGATCTGTATCCACGTGATACTATGTTGACAGTCGTCTTTGTATGCAATAGAAATTGCTTATGACCCAGTATATATCCTATCCTGGTAATGATGTGTGACATTTTTCATAATCATTACACCACAACTTCAAGTTGGTGTGCCTTAAATGTCTGGGACTGTGTTGGGGCCTCAGCTCCAGAACGGTTGGGAACCGTAACTACTCACTCAAAC
Source organism: Micromesistius poutassou (assembly GCF_964030765.1). Lineage (NCBI taxonomy): Eukaryota > Metazoa > Chordata > Actinopteri > Gadiformes > Gadidae > Micromesistius > Micromesistius poutassou. The sequence continues at coordinate 5,047,167 of NC_140273.1, read as the reverse complement.
TGCTGTGTTTCCCTCCTCCCAGTGAAAGTAATACTTTAATTGTATTTCTTCAGATATGAATACCGAAAATGTATCTATTGTATGCAACATCCTTTGGCAAAGAGGATGAAAAGCGGCGTGGCTCATTGAGTACATAAAGCGTCTGTAGGCCTGCCGGGGCCCATGAATAACATCATGAGACGCTCCTTTGTTCGGCCCTACAAAGGGGGATCCCAACAGGCCTTCATCACACCTCTGTGATAAAGGCCCTTTGTTGTGAACAGAACCCGATACATGCAGTCAGGTCCAAGGACCATGTGGATCACAACTGTGTGTCTGTGTGTCTGTCCCAGACGGAGGAGAAGTCCGTCCAGCGCGGCGCTGCGCTGCTGGCCGACCTGAGGAGGCGCAGCACCTCCATCGCGCCGCTGAAGCTCCGGCGCACGGCGCCCACCCGAGCCGTCACCGTGGAGTCCCTCTGTGACTGGGAGACGGACACGGTACGGCCTGACCTTTAACACTCAAAAGCTTGGCGGGACGGTTTTAAACTGACAGACAACTTATGGTTATTTTGAAATGAAGAAAATAAAAACAAAATGCATAATTTATGAACACATTCAAGCATTTGTTGTGGCAAGAGGAACCCGACATATTACAGTGACCCTTTATAACGATACAATACATTTGGCTTCATGACTCCATTCAATTTCACATTCACCCGCTCCCGTTCCTTTTAAAGTTGAACAAAACTCACAAAAAAAAATCTCTGATTCGTAATGTATCATTTTTGTTCATCTGTCTAGGACACTCTGTCCAGAGAGGAGAGGTTCACCCTGAACTCCAACTCTGACATAGAGAACTGGACCGTTGTGTCCCCCGACGGAAAGACCAAGACCTTCCCCGGAGTCTGCTTCGTCATCCCCCCGCCTGATGCCGAAGCCATCGACAACGTGGACATGTAAGAACCTTCTGGAACTGCCATTCCTCTGCTACGCCTTTCCACATTCACAACACTACCTATAGACTAGTCCAATCAGTCATTATGTGTCAGGAAATAGTTTGACCATCTCCGTCCTACCCTGACAGTTACCTAATTTTTACTACTGATAATGATTACATTTATTTTTGCATCCAAGTCCTTCCCCTCTCGTTGTTTTAATGGACATATTTGTTTTACAAAGTTGTTATTGTATTGTTTGAAAATAGTCTGCCATGTACTTGCTGATGTGGCACACCCATTTCCTGTCTGGTATCAAGTTCCATTTTATCCTCCTCATTCACACTAACACCAAACTCATCCTCTCTCTCTCTCTCTCTCTCTCTCTTTCTCCCCCCCCCCCCCCCCCCCCCCCCCTCTCTCTCTCTCTCTCTCTCTCTCTCTCTCTCTCTCTCTCTCTCTCTCTCTCCCCCTCTCTATCTAGGCTGGGTGGAGAGCTAGCTGACATAAAGAAGAGAAGAGCTGCTTTGGTGGCGTCTCTGAAGAGCCAAAACACACAGAACACCAGGTTACAGCAAGCAGGTGCGGATCCATCACACATCCTGGCTCACTCGTGCTGTCACGTTCACTTCATTACCAATAGACCCTTTTCACAGAGGGGTCATTGTAGAGAAACACTAATCATGGGTCTGTTCCGTTTATGTACCTGTAGCTGGTAGTAGACTAAACTAGTGAAGATAAGTCGACTGAGTAATACAGTCGACTTAAGTTGACACCCCTGTGAAAAGGGTTTATTGAACAGAAGTAGTCAAATTAAAGAATACAAACCGTAAAACAACTTATTTGAGATGAAAAGGGATGTAGTTGGTTACATGGATGGATGTTGTGAAAATGTAGGATAAGATGTCAATATGGACTCAAATTGCCTTCTATGGGTTGAACGCATGCTATTATGTTTATTGTTGGCCGTCTTGGGTTACCAGGTAACATCATTTAAACATTCTGGCTACACCCCCTCCAACAAATCTCATCGTAGCGAGTGGAAATAGCGAAAGCCTATATTACAGAATGATATTTCCCAACCCCTAAATGAAAAAGGTGTGGCGATGTGGCCGATGCATGCATTTTTTTAAACGTCGCTAGTGGGGTGGGTAGTGGAGCTCTAATTGAGGGTGTTTGGTTGTCTATGATAAATATCTTGTTTCTAAGTATATAACGTCATCCCATCCCGTCCTCCAGCCCCAGCGCCTGCGGCTCCCATGGACCCCAAGGCGGTGGCTCTGGCCGACCAGCTGGACCAGCTGGAGAGCGACCTGGCCCAGACGGAGCAGGACGTCCTGAGCCGGCTGCGAGCGCCCCTGGAGCGCGGCGACGCGGCGGCGGACCTGGCCAAACGGCTGAAGGAACAAGAGGTCAGTGTTCCTGGAGGAGGGACGAAGGAGGCTCACCCGCTTTGAACTTTATTGATCAACAAATCAACATATCTGTAATATGATAATAATGTAATAATGTAATAAAAAGATTCAGCAAATATTCACGTACTACCCGGTCATTTTTTGTTTTGTAGGTGTACCAAGGCAAAAATCAACCTTCATGATGTATGATATCATAACTGATTCTTTAATCCAGCACTTTTTTTTTTGTGACTCCTTTTTATTGTAGAAAGCCTCAAAGGCCTTGAAGGCCCTGGAGCAGCAGAACATGGCCGCCCAGGCCGACCTGCAGTCCCTCCTGGCCAAAGACGCCAGCCTCACCTCCTCCGCACTCCCACTCAAACTCACAGAGGCCAACAACAAAAAGGACAGTATCGCCGGCCTGGCCGACCTCTACACCAAGAAGTAAGTCAGGCTGTCTGCCTGCCACAGGTCGAGTGTAGCCTGGGGTATTCATCAACACGCCCTGTGTTGTTTCAAAGGGTTCAGTCTTCTAAAACAGTTGTCTTGTTTGTGAATGACGTTTCTACAAAATGGCAGGCATAGAAATACAGTTGGTACGCAAATAAATGGATGTTCCATTCATTTCCTTGGTGTTTTCTCTGTGTAGAGCTACTGCGTCTCTGAACCTGGAGAACCAGATCGACAAGGTGGACGGCATCGTCTCTGGTTTCGAGAAGAGCCTCAGTGAAGATGGTGCGATACCTGACAGCCCAAACGTCCTCCAGAACCGCACCCAAGAGATCCAGGTAAGACATGCTCGGAAACTGTGATCCTTTGCCGAAGGCAGTCAGCAGCTCATCGTAGATAGAACAGGAGGGATAAAACAGAGCTAAAAAACAACACACAGATCGAGAGATGAAAAGCAACAACAACAACAACAACAAAGTTCCTCTAGATTTAAATCATTTAGGGGGGGGAAAACACGCACGCAAAAAGACTAAAAACTGTCTGCTCTCCACTTCCTGGCGCAGAGCTTGCAGGCGGCCGTGTCAGGGAGCCAAGACGAGATCAAGAAGCTGGGTCAGGACCTGGAGCAGACGGAGCAGCTGTGCAGCTCACTGCAGCAGAGCTACCAGGAGTACTGCCCCGACATCAGGCGCCAGGCCACCCAGGTCCAGCAGCTGCAGAACCGCTACACCAACGTCAGCAACCAGCTGAAGGAGAGGTGAGCCACCGAAACCAACAGAACCCCCGTAACTACAAACCAATGGATTGATTGATTTCTAATGATGTATTGGGACATGTGATGGATGAGTTGAGCTGTGGGTTATTATTGGAAGGTTTCATTTTGGAGGAAAGTTTTCATAATATACAAATCATCATCCTATCAGAGAAAACCTCTTGCAAGAGGTTTCGACCAAGCACCAGGAGTTCCAAGCGACAAGGAAGTCTCTGGATTCCTTCCTGGACAACATGCCGGTGGACGAGCTCAGCCCCAGTGATGACCAAGCCCAGCTCAACGCCAAGGAGTCCTCCCAGAAGGTAACCAACCTTTAAGTGTTTCTCCTCAAAATGTTAATTGAATCTTTCTGCCGGCATTTTTCAAAATGTAATATAAAAAAATATAACTTATGCTTTAATTTCAGCGAGCAATGGAGGACCTGCAGAGGAAGGGAGACGATGTGGACCGGGTGGTGGACCTGTCTCAGGACCTGCAGAGTCTGCTAAGTGTATGTATTTGTGGGGGGGTGGGGGTGGGGGTGGGGGAGCACACTGTGATGTGAGCCTTTGTTCGAATTTTGTTGGAACATGAACTAACTATGAAACATATCATGCAGGTGTATGATTTGAATGCCGACAAATATACCAGTAACGTAGAGGATGCCGGAGCCACGGTTGCAAAGAGGCCATATGTACCTACACTTGCTGATGCAGTGCAGCAGCAGGTAACATTGATAACATTTCAGATTAGAATACATTACAATTCAGTCTCAATATTCAAATATTTTTTGCGGAACATTGCATGACAATTTGATTGTATTTCTTTTCAGGAAAAGGCTTTGGTCAACCGCTATGCTGAAACTTCTGCTGAGAACACCCAGCGTCTCAACCAAATGAGCTTGTCTAAGAATCTGATTGCACTGGTAAAATAACTTTACATACAATAATATAGTATTTCATTGATCCCAGATAGGAAATTCAGGCGGGATTTAGTCATTTCCACTAAATTGTGATAAATTACAAATGTTAACACAGGGTTAAAGGTTTCTTGTAGATGTTCATTAAAGTTTCGAAAGTGACGAAACCATCTTGCCCACCTTGAACGAGGTGAAATACATTCAGAAAAATGAGCGTGAAGATTTGAATACGTTATTTGCAATTGTATTCATTTACATTGTTTTTGTCATGTGCTTTTAATCTTCTAGAATGAAGAGAAAATACAAATGGTGGAGCAAAGTGTTCAACTGCAGAACCAACAGAGGAGTAGTGCTGAGGCAGACGATCTGCAGAAAGAGCTGGACGAGGAGAAGGAGAGGCTCACTCATACCGAGACAGAACTGAGGACCTTCAAGGATAGGATGATGTCCCTGAAGAGTCGACGGGGAGTCGAGCGCGTTGAGGAGAAGGAAGTGCTCCATTACTACCGCGACCCAAAGCTGGAGTCGGATCTGGTTGATTTTGAAAAAACGTTGCACGAGGAGTCCCTGAAGAGAAGCACAACCCAGGGTGAGATTGAGTTGATCACCAGGAAAATCACTATTGCGGAAGACACCCTTAAAAACGCCACGCCAAAACTGGTGATCAGAGAGTTGACAGAGTTTGAGAAGGACCCTCAGATGGACATCGAGGCAGCCAAGCTGAAATCGGATATTGCGAGGATGAGGGATGAAATGAGGGTGAGAGATGGGGAAACCATCCAGATGAAGACAGAGGTCACCATTCTGCAGGCGAAGAAGCCCAACATCAAACAACGGGTGGTGAAGAAAGAAGTGGTCAAAGTTGAAAAGGATCCGACCATGCTGAGGGCTGTCCGCAACTTTGAGGTGGAGATCTCAGACGAGGGCAACAAGAGCAAGCTGATCAACGATGACATTTTCCAGACAAGGAGCCAGATCAATTCAATGGAGAGAATCATTCAAACTATCCAGCCAAAGGTTATCATTAAGGAGGTGAAAAAGATCGAACAAGACCCTGGGCTCATAATTGAATCAAAGAAAACACAGGCAGACATTGAGGAGGAGAAGATTGAAAACATCAATTTATCGAAAGAGATTACAGAGCTTCAAAGCAGATATCGTGAAGTAGAAGGCTGGAAGCCACGAATTGAGGTCAACGAAATTGTCAATGAGATTTACCGCATCGATCCCAACACAGAGATGGAGATAATGCGCATAAAGAAAGAGATACAAGAGACCAGCAGGCAGTGCTCAGAACTGGAGAGGCAAACCACCCTCGTCTCCTCTGATTTGAATGTCGTCCGTTCAGAGAAGCCCCGGGTAGAGCTAAAGGAGGTCCTCCAAGAGGTGATTAAGGAGGAGAGGAGCCCAGAAAACTACAAGGAGATCACACGGCTCAATGACCAAGTAAACCAAATACACAACTCCTACAACTCCATCTTGGACAAGCTGAGGATCCTCAGGCAGGAGAGGGACGAATGGAAGTTGGAGAAGTCCAAGGTGGAGACCAAGCTCGTCACCAGAGAGGTTGTCAAGTATGAGGACGATCCACTGCTCGAGAAAGAGGCGGACCGCCTGAGGAAGGAGGTGCGTGACGAGACACAGATACGCCGCACCACTGAAGAAATGGTGTATGACCTGCAAAACAAGTACATACTTCTGGAGCGACAGCAACCTCAGGAGAAAGTGGTCGTCCAGGAGGTGGTGCGCCTACAGAAGGATCCAAGGTTGATGGTGGAGCATGACAAGCTTGGCAGGAAACTCGACGATGAGGTCAAGTCCCGGCGCCAGACAGACCTGGAGCTACAGCAGCTGAGAATCAAGGTGGAGGACATGGAGAGGATTCTGAGCGAGAGCGATGAGCGCCAGAGGAAGATCCAGGCTGAGTCCGAACTCAGAGAAATCAGACTTCGCATTACGCAGCTGGAAAATGCCCCACCACCTGTCGAGGAGAGCATTGTTGTCGAAGAGGTGCTGAAAGTTGAGAGAGACCCAACCTTGGAGAGGATGACCAGTGGGCTGCGGTCCGACATGGACAAGGAGACCAGCGAAATGATTCGTATCCAGAGGCAAGTCCGTAATATTAATCTCAAGCTTGATATCCTACAGCGGGAAAAGTCAGGCGAGAAGACAGTGTACAAGGAAGTCGTCCGCATTGAGAAGGATCAGGTGGTAGAGGCCGAACGAGACCGCCTCAGGGAAATAGTATCCCGTGAACGGTATAACAGGCAGGATGTGGAGAATGAAATCAGACGCCTGACTGAAAAAAACAACGCGCTCCTTTGCTCCAAGTCTAATTATTCACGAGAGTCCACGAGCCTCGTTGCGAACCAAGACGCACTACAGAGAGAAAGGGACGACTTGGCTCGGGAGCTAAGATCCCTTGAATCAAGTAAACACGACATCGGCTTGTCGTTCCAGCAGCAGACGAGGCTGATGAGTGAAAGAACCAACATTAATAAGCAGAAGAGCATCAGGATGGATTCCGACGTCCAACGCTTGGAGAGGGAGATCCTGGGTGAGAAAGACAAAATCCACTCGAGCGACAACACCATCCGAGAGCTTCTTCTCCAACTGCAGAAAGAGGAACATGCAGAGACCCGGACCAAAGAGAGTCACGTCTCCACTAAGATCTCCATTCTGGATCCAGACACAGGTATGGACCTGTCCCCCTATGACGCCTACACGCAGGGCCTGATCGACCGCAAACAGTACATCCATCTGCAGGAGCTTGAGTGTGACTGGGAGGAGATGACTTCGGTGGGACCGGATGGTGAATCGTCCGTACTCCAGGACCGGAAGAGTGGCAAGCAGTACTCTATCAAAGATGCCCTTAAAAAAGGTTGGCTGACACAGAACGATCTGCAGAAATACAAAGACGGCAAAATGCCCATCTCAGAGTTTGCCTTACTCGTAGCTGGAGACAACGGCAAGAAAGCATCAAAAATCAACTCAATCATCCCCAGCTCCATCACTTCTGTACAATCCACCCGTCCTAATTCCATCAGTACTTCCACTGAAATATCCCCAATTGCTGGGGTGATTGACACAACCACTGGCACCTGCTTCACAATACGCAGTGCCAGCATGCGTAAGATGATAGACAGCGTCACAGCCCAACGGCTTCTGGAAGCTCAGGCAGCCACGGGTGGCATCATTGATGTCAACACCAAAGAGAGACACCCGGTCCACAGGGCGAGCGACAAGGGCCTCATCGAGACAAGTCAACTCCAGCGGCTGCTTAACGCCCAGAAGGCCTTCACAGGCGTCGAAGACCCCAGGACCAAGGAGCTCTTGTCCGTTGGGGAGGCAGTTCAAAAAGGCTGGATGCCCAAAGAAACAGCCATTCGCTACATGGAAGTACAGCACCTGACGGGTGGGATGGTCAACCCCAAAACCGGCCAGCGGATCAGCGTCCTGGATGCCATCGGAGCCAAGTTGATTGACAGTGGCATGCTGAGAGAGCTGCAGTCGGAGTCCGGCTACGCCAGGGATATCACAGACCCGGTCACCAAGGAGAAAATCAACTACAAGCAAGCCCTGGATCGGGCCAAGGTAGACCCAGTTTCAGGCCTACCGATGCTGCCCGCATCGTCTAAAGATTCAAGTTACACACCTGTGTACAATGCCAATAAATACTCCAGATACTAGAAAGGTTTACAGTATATGAGGAGGACTCTAATCAATCGTGGCTGATTGACTACATTGTGCTTTGCAAATTAATGAGACACTGTACAATCTTAATTTGATACATAGGTTATTCTTACTGAGTAGACAACCATTTTGGTTGCAACCAGATATAGTAGCATAGATGTCTAAAGGTTAAAAGCACGCTAAAGCTACTCTTTCTACTCTAAACATATATTTTAAATATAACTTGGATTTACACCAAAAATAATACGATAATAATTAATATATATGAAAAAGTCATGATTTATTTTTCCCTCATTAAACTGTCAGCTAGTACCAGCAACATTAGCATCAAACGCTTTTTGAGTACAAATGCTTCCTTGATCCTAGCCTTTAGAATGCAGTCAACTCAAGTCATAATGAAGTTTGAAGGGGCTCAAATATAATTGTTCAAAATCTTAACTCCACTGTAAGGCCGACTTTCATTAAACATGCTGCTTATGAACTGCTTCTGTTTACTTCTCTAAGGTGGAAACAATCTTATTTAAAATAATATATAATCAGAGGTCTGTATTGCTTTTTATTTTTTGTTTTATTGTGGAAGAAGGGACATGGTGCAATGTTAACCAAGATTTTTTTTTTGTATTACTCCTCCAGTCTTGTTATAAACCTGATGAAGAAACTAATATGAGTCAGTTTAAATTATACAATGTACATCTGTGCAACCATTTATCGCAAACAAAATAAAGTTGTATTTTGCTTTCTGTGGAAAAAACAATAAAGAAATATCAACAATAATACCTGAGTCAATACCTGTGTATGACCTGAAAGGGTTAAAGAACTCAACATGAAAGGGCAGAACAATCCTTTCTCTGGGTTGCCATTTATAGAATGGCCAGCACCATCACACAACCCTGGGCCCTTGACATAAACGATAGCTGTGGGACTGACGAAGACAAGGCCTTTTTATCAACAGCAGACCCTAGTCAGGTGGCATCGCTTTGCTCTCCGACTCTCGGAAAAAGCTCCTCTGTTGATTGACCGCTTTCTCAAAGAGGGCAAGGTTCACACCATCAACACAGTTCAGCACACGGGCCCGGACCACCACGCCACCTGACGGGGAAAATGATAAAGAACAGTGAGTGAGAGTGTATGACGTATTAATACACAGCACAGGCAACACAACTATGAGCCACACAAGCTGGTTTAATGGGCCTTCAGTGGAAGACTACCATGCAATGTATTTATGTCCGATGTAGGCTGTGTAGAATGTCTGTAAATATTGGGTGCTCTTCAGAGTCCTTACCCTCAGAGTTATCAATTTCCCCCAGAACCATGTACTGGGCTCCTATGATGGCATTAAATGGCTCCACAAACAAGGTGTGAACGATCACTTTGTGCTGTGCTGATGCATGCCGTGAAGTCAGTGTAGCTTTTGACTCTTCGGGTTGATAGTACATCAATCTGAAAAATGAATGGAACATTTAGGTGCCTGACTAGAAGCATTAAACATTCCTAGATTTTCCTAGATACATTTTTATGAAACAAACTTAAAATAAGCATTTTAATTTGTATCACCTTTTATTAAATCTTTACATGTATGTCGAATATTTAGAATATTATAGATAAATGTCTGTTGAGTCATTCTATCGAAGAATGAGGTATGGGTTAACAACCTATAAGTCAGCACAATGTTGTAAGTTGCCATATAGAGATGAAAGTGTAATGACATATAGGCATATAGATAGACCAAGGAAATTGCGCTTGTGATGTGGATGGATGTCAGAATAAATGGTTAATCCGAGTCTATACTTTTATATGTGTATAAGTATATGCTTAAATTGTGTCGCGTCGGACAGCCTTCTGTAGTCCATCACCAGGGTCAAATAGTCTATTAGTTTACATTCTACTCCACGGAGGTATGGAAGTATAGTTCTACCTCACTACTTTGAATGTGGTCACTCGGTGACCGATTTACTGTTTTGAATGGGATAACTTCTGTGGAACATAGATGGATAAGGGCACAGTTGACAGCTATCCTTCATTAAGAATTTTGGCCCAATAACACTTGCCTTCCAAATGTTCTCACGGATTCTCCTTCCTGCAGGGAACCAGAGTTTATTTCCCAGGGGAAATAGGCAACAGCTGCTGCAGGAAGCATGATTTAATCCATTATTTTAGGCGATACTTTACGTTTTCAGCACATATATTTAGCCGGCGGTATTTATTTTGAAGTCGCTTCTTCTTCTTTTCATTATCGGAAGTCATGAACTGAGGCTAGAAGAAAGAGTGCCCTCTGTCATTACTTTATTGGAGGTGCGTAACGGAATATATGTGCACCGATAATGAAATAGTATTCTGGCCAGATCTTCTTCTTTTTTTTTTTGCAATAATGCGCCGTCAGTCAATACCTTTGACATAAAAACAATAAATCTACATGGAATCAGTGACAGACCACCATAAAAAACGGTTTAACTGGATTTGGAACTCGAGGTATCCGTAGTAAACTGCAACCTCGTACCGTTGTCATCCCGCGACGGAATGCCTGGAAGGGAATGCTCCCAATGAGCGATATTGGTGAGGGAGAGGGCGGGAGAAAGGGACTTTCAATGGAGTGATATCCGTTTCCGTTGCATGTTTCGGATATTGCTTTGACGGAACTTTCCTAAAAACTCCACATTTATTCTTCGTGCCATTTTGTTGTTTGTTTTTTTCATATTCGTGTTAATTCTCGCTCCGGGGACTTGTTATATGGCGTACACAGCTCATGGAAAATAAGAGACCGGAAATTGCGTTGCAACCAGGATAAAGCTACAATACAGGATCCCCTTCAGCCGCGTCAATAAACTACCACTCAAGACGACAGCCAAGAGTCCACCCTTGTCCGGGAGCAGAAGTTATTCAATATCTATGCCTCGTACTGATTATTGACTGACTCGTGTTCTGCAGGACAATATACAATAATGAATCCTGATATACTTAGAGAGCGACAAAATGCCACATTTGACATCGAAAAACTCACAAACATCCTCGACGGAGGTGCTGAAAGGACGAATAGGAGGCGAGAAATACGTGAGTTGGTTGGTTCATGTAACATACTTCAGAGAGGACACACCTGTACACCTGTGTGCTGTGATTCACAACAATACATCGGGTTAACCTAGTGATAGTGAAATGTTTTAGCTGAAGAGCTATCCTGACATCCTGATCGGGTCACGTATCGGGTCACGTACACCATTTGACAACAGTTCAAGTGGGACATCTGTATTGTAGTCAGCCCATTTTGATTATCCGGAGTCCTCTTCACTATTTAAATTACACCACTTACCTGACAACAGTGGGTGAGGCATATTTAAACATTGAGACATTACAATTTTGAGATATTTCAGATAAAAACGTTTGTGAAGAGTTTGTGTTAAAATAAGCTGGAAGAATCTGGGTCATTCTAACATTCGATGCCAGAAACACAGGTAAACATCACATTTGCAAACCACTTCAATGGAATCACCAAATGACCAATATTAAGTATTGTTATCATAATTTGTGCATGTCGACCTCAGCTTTGCAATCTAATCTGACTGAATGCAATCCTGTATTCCCTCTCTACTGTAGAGTCCATGGTTGTCAATGACCCTGACTTTGATTATGGGAACCCCAACTTCCTGTCTCGCAGCGAACGCTATGACCAGGCGGTTAAAAAGAGTGCTCAGATGATCCTGAAGCTCCGGGAGTACGGCATTTCAGACCCTGTTGAGATCAACTGGTATAAGAGGTACAAAGTCATGTTGGGTCATCAAGCTGTGCACATATTTTTTTGTGTACTCCACTAAAACACTTGTGATGTTACTATTGGTAGGTAGTGGGTACTATTTTTACACTAGTGGTGTAACTATTTTCTTACTGCTAGGTTGCAATTGTGGTTAGAAGAAACCACACTATTATTAATTATTTATTAGTAAATATAAGGTGTCCAAATAAATGACTTTAGTCAAAACACTATCGATCAGCATTGACTGCGTATGCCCATATTATTTTTATTTAAGATGGATGAAATGTTAAACATTGCGATTTTAACGTATTTAATTTATTTTGTTTATACCAGTAGAATACATACTTGAAAATCGCACATTTCTCTTTTTAAAATGGTGCCAGTAGGCCTACATGCATCCATTGTTTTTATTTTAGGCTAACCAAAGCATGAAAACTTGCATGCTTGGTAATCATTCCTTTAATCTTTCCCAAAACCTCCCTTACTCCTCGAGTTGACATCCATGCTAATGTACCTGCTCCTTAGCAGTGTTAGTGTTTTCTTTTGCTTGCATTCGTTTTTTTCGGAGTCCACTTCAATTTGCCCCTTTTTCAATGAGGCACACATAAACCATTAACTAGGCCAGGGATTGTGAACGTTTTCATTCGGCAGAGACATCTTTTTTTTTAATTACTTGAAATTGCTCTTTGGAGAGCCAAAGTTTGGGTTATATTATTACTATAAAAGGTTTTTAGAGAATATACTGTATCTTTTCATTGCATGTGAAAATGAGACTAGGACAAATGATGCGTTGTATTCCCAGCATTTCATGATCTGCTCTGGGCTGACCCTACCATGATAAATAAGGAAGTATTCTCTTGACCTTTGGGTGGCTAGGGTTAGAGGGTATCCTACATATATGGCCCCTTTTGGACTGTAACTTTGATTAAGGGCTATACAAATAAAATGGACATGAACATGACAATTTAGCTTTGTATCCCATCAGGACATTCATTCAAATATCTCTTATCTATATTTTCGTTTTGACAAATCTATTTCTGTCTTGTTTCTCCCCCATATGATATCAGTCAGTGACAAGAGCCATGTAGGCTCAGTGCAGAGACATAGCTTCCTGACCCCTGAACTAGGCTAACCAAGTTTTATCGTTTGTGGTTGACTTCAGTGTTAGATGGTGAACTTGTTTAAATCTGGTTATTTGTGGAAATTGTGCATATTAGCTTAGAAACTGTGATGAGATTCAAGCTGTGTTATCTAAAAATAATGTATTGCACACCTCTCATTAGATAGTAACTTATGCAACTAGACTGTATCCTAGTTCATTTGCCATGAGTGTAAACCACCATGAGCTGCAGTAGGGCAGAGGTAGTGCTGCATCAGGTGCAAAGGTTGGAGATGTGAGTTGAGATGTAATGTAAAGCAATGATACAGTGCTGTGTGCAAACATGGATTGGATGGCTGTGATAGGGACACGGGGTGGAAATGATGATCTGTGTCAGTGTTTGATACCAAGAATGGTATAGTCCCTTGTAAAGCTGTCAAATGGGGCAAACTGGGATCTCTGACAGTCATTGACTGTCACATACTTAGCTAGATCACTGAATTGAATCAGCACTATGCTTACTGAAGACATAATTACTTTATTCCGAGCAACAGTTCACTACATTCACTACAAGAGTCGTAGTGAATGTAAATGCAAGTTAATTTATCATGTCAATCTTCTAGGTTGTATCAGCAATTCTAGGCCGAGCATAAATGATCACATTCATCTGATCTTTCCTCACGATCCGCTAGCTGCCCGCCCCATAGGCAGGCTGTCAAAAAATGTGTCTCTGTAGGCAGCCTATGCTCTGAGATCGTACACAAAAACAAATGGTACTACCAACTACTCAAAACCAAAATAAATAGTATTCCAACCAATCATGACAAGGGGTGGCAGTTGTGGGGTTTTGCGCTGCGTTCAGGATAGTTTTTACTGGATGCACAAAACACAGAAGGGAGGGGTGAGCTGGCTCTGTTTGTTTGGGATCTCGCTTCAAATACCAACAGAAGTGACGCTGATACAACCTTTAATTTGAATTAAGAGTGACAATAAGGTCTAATTTTCTATTAAAGAGTCTATTTTTAATAGAAAAAGTCTATTTAAGAGTGTGCGGAGATTGGAGAAAGGGGTTAAGGAGACAGAAGAGCGACCTAGCCTTGGCCACCACAAGGCTTTTTGCATAGAGGGGTTAGCGCACTAGTGGGTTGAGCAACCAAGCATTAAAGACTAATAGTGATGTAGCTACATGCATGCATTTCAGAACCCTTCTCAAGCTCAGCATGGATTTAGTGTGTCTTGCCTTCCCTTCATCCAGTATGTACTGGTGCACCGGCCTCGAGGCGTTGTGTCTACATTTCGGCATGTTTCTCCCAACCCTGTACACCCAGTGTGACTCTGAGCAGTTCAACAAATGGGACCCTCTCGCTGATTCCTGCACCGTCCTGGGAACATACGCACAAACTGAGATGGGACACGGTCAGTTGTCCGGCTCATATCGTTTAGAGTTGTTTAGAGTTGGAGATCCGAGTGGGATAGATAGATAGATAGATTTACTTTATTGATCCCAAGTTGGGAAATTGCAGTGTAGCAGCAGCATTACACACTGTAACAACACATGAATGTGCTGTTAGCATATGTTTAGGGTTAGCTTACCTACAGCACCTGTGTCATTTTTACTGGATATAAATTCAACTGCGTCAAAATCTATATGTGTCCAATCTATATATGTTTTGTTTTTATCTATGCAAAATTATGTATTCTATTAGCACAGACCATTTTTACTGTTATTTTTGTTGATGGTTAAGAAAAATAAAAAATAGAATTGGTATTTGACAGATCTTACCAACATTCAAATAAAAATGGTTCGTTATATGTGTATAATTGGATATTGACTAAAACATACAGCTTCTCAAAATCCCATCTTTGGTAAGTCAAGAATTGGGAGTTAATATAAACCAAGATTGTTAAGGAAGTATTTAGACTGGCATCAATCACATGGTAATGTTACCATGTTGTATTTTTTTGAACAGCAATGAACTTGACACTGTAAGTCACTCTTTTTATTGGGGGTTGGGCGACCTAGCTAGTCCTCTTACTGCAAAGGGCTTGAAGTTCTCTGGGTTCAGGCCAGCAATCCTCTGCTACATGATGTGTCCCTCCCAGGGATAAGTTAGGATGCATCTTATCCGTCTCTCCCTGAACATGGATCAGCTTCAGGCAGGTGGCGGGGGCATTCTGCCAAGATGCTCAGGCTTCCTATTAACTGCTACTCTGTGCTTTTCAATTTGGCCTTAACTGGATTATGTTGTGGTCTCTTTTAATTGCTGCCTTGTGCTGAATTTTGTAAAGAGCCATATCAAATGAATATAATCAATTGTTAAACTCTGAATGATGCCACTGATTCTAATCTGAGGAATTTGTCCTCTCAAAACATTTTTTGTCTCTGTAGGCA
The DNA here is from genome assembly GCF_964030765.1 of Micromesistius poutassou. Taxonomy (NCBI): domain Eukaryota; kingdom Metazoa; phylum Chordata; class Actinopteri; order Gadiformes; family Gadidae; genus Micromesistius; species Micromesistius poutassou. Next base: position 5,031,808 of record NC_140273.1, on the reverse strand, counting down.
GCCTATGCTCGTACACAAAAACAAATGAAACTACCAACCACTCAAAACCAAAATAAATAGTATTCCAACTAATCACAAAAAGGGGTGGCAGTTGTGGGGTTTTGCGCTGCGTTTAGGATAGTTTTTACTGGATGCACAAAACACGGAAGGGAGGGGCGAGCTGGCTCTGTTTGTTTGGGATCTCGCTTCAAATACCAACAGAAGTGACGCTGATACAACCTTTAATTTGAATTAAGAGTGACACTAAAGGTCTAATTCCGATTGCCACTGACATCTGTCAATTTAAGAGTGTGTGGAGAAAGGGGTTAAGGAGATAGAAGAGCGACCTAGCCTTGGCCACAACAAGGCTTTTTGCATAGAGGGGTTAGCGCACTAGTGGGTTGAGCAACCAAGCATTTAATGAATGACCGGGGTAAAGACTAATAGTGATGTAGCTACATGCATACATTTCAGAACCCTTCTCAAGCTCAGCATGGATTTAGTGTGTCTTGCCTTCCCTTTATCCAGTATGTACTGGGGCACCGGCCGGGAGGCATTGGGTCTACATTACGTCATGTTTCTCCCAACCCTGTACACCCAGTGTGACTCTGAGCAGTTCAACAAATGGGTCCCTCTCGCTCAATCCTGCACCGTCCTGGGCACCTACGCACAAACTGAGATGGGACACGGTCAGTTGTCCGGCTCATATCGTATCACTTTCCCAGTTCATTTTCAATCAAATAAAATGGTGCTGTAGATAAGATTTGACTGGTCCCATTTTCACCACCATCTGAGTATGAATAGCCATTGCAAGCAGTTTCAAAAGCTGCCGTAGATTTATGGATACATCAGTCTACCAGCCTACCCAGTGGACTGTACCAAAAAGTAGGCTTCATTATCCATAAAAGATCTAGGTGGACACTCCCACTTGTGATGTGACTAAGTTAAAGGGCAGGAGAGATTTAGAAATGTTTTTTAACGGCTAATCACACTCTCAGCTGGTCGTAAAATAGGGGCCCTATAAGAGCTATTTGGTTGTTGTTTAAGGAATGGCATAGTCAGCTTTTATTGTTTAGAGTTGAATGCACTGTTAGAATATGTTTATTTTTTTAGTTAACTTTGTCTGCCTCTGTATGAGCTAACTAAGATTAGACCTCTCCTGGTGTATTTCTGAACAATCAGGCCATCTCTTCTGTGATTAGTTTAGGGAATCCATCTTGGTTGTCAGTCACAAGTGCCTGATTGTAACACCTTTCAATAGCGAAACGTAGGGAGGGATGGGTGTTTTTTGGCTGATTTTTCTAAATATCTCTGTCTGCTCTTTACAATATCTTACCTACAGCACCTATGTATTTTTTTTACTGGATATAAATTCAAATGCATAAAAACCTAGGTTAAGTTGTGTTGCATTGCCGATAGCTTTGTAAAATTGTGTCAATGTGCCATTCTGCTGAGAAGCTTGGTGATTTTCTGAGCAGACACAACACAAAGCTCACTGTGCATTCTACATTGAGAGTGAAGGCTGATGCAACTGCCACTAAACGGCACATTTGCCAGCTTCTGAGGAAATGGGCAGTTGAGAAGCTCAAAATACATTAGTTGTTGGAAAGACTTATCAATTGAACGTAAATCCATATTTGAATTCATATCCATTAAAATTCAATTGTGTCCAATCTATATATATTTGTTGTTTTTATCTGTGTAAAATTATATGTAGCACATTAATGTATCATCCATGATGTATTTTATTAGTACAGTCCATTTTGACTTATTTTTTTTGATGGTAAAGAAAAATAGAATTGGTATTTGACAGATCTCAACAACGTTCAAATAAAAAGGTTTCCTTACATGTGTATAATTGAATATTGAGTAAAACATGTGCATTTGCATAAAACATCTGCATCAGCCTAAACAAGAGTTGCGAAAGACCTTCTACTCAGTGCTGATGCTAATCAAGCATCTTTGCTTCTACTTCTCGATGATCACAGTATACTCCTAAACCGTTTGGAGAAGTATGTTGGAACCCAGGGGACAGTAATTTCATGGTTTCAGTCAATGTGTAAATTACAGCAACACAATCTCTGGATATTCTTCTGTTAACTTTGGTGTGCCCCAGGGGTCAATGCTTGGCCCTATGCTATTTTCAATATACATGCTTCCTCTTGGTGATATAATCAGGAAATATGATATTTCCTTTCATTGCTATGCTGATGATTCCCAGCTATACATTCCGGTAAACCAAAATGGCAAAAGTTAAGAATTGAATGTGTTTGAATTTTCTCATGTTAATTGCTGATAAAACCGAGTTACTAGGCCACCCAAACATAGCAACTTCAATGAGGAAATGAGTGTTAATATTGATGGCTGTCCCATTACTGAAAGTCCAATCATTAGAAATCTTGGGGTTATTTTTGATTCACAACTGACATTCAAGTCACACATCAAAGCTGCCACCAAGAATGCATCCTATCCTCTTACTGCAAAGGGCTTGAAGTTCTCTGGGTTCAGGCCAGCAATCCTCTGCTACATGATGTGTCCCTCCCAGGGATAAGTTAGGATGCATCTTATCCGTCTCTCCCTGAACATGGATCAGCTTCAGGCAGGTGGCGGGGGAATTCTGCCAAGATGCTCAGGCTTCCTATTAACTGCTTCTCCGTGCTTTTCAATTTGGCCTTAACCTTTGCGAATTAGCATGGATGATGTTCTCATATGGATTATGTTGTGCTCTCTTTTAATTGCTGCCTTGTGCTGAATTTTGTAAAGAGCCATATCAAATGAATCTAATTAATTGTTCAACTCTGAATGATGCCACTGATTCTAATCTGAGGAATTTGTCCCCTCATCTCGTTTTTATTTATTTTCTTTATTATTATTTTCCTCACCCTCATCTAATTCATTTCTCGAATCCTTCACTGCTTGCTGCTGCCTTCGCGACAGCTATGTGCACCGCTTCAGAGGAAACCCGCTGGAAATCCATCTGGCCATGTTCCTGCCCACCCTTCTCAACCAGGCCACCCCAGAGCAAATGGACCGCTTCTTCACACCCTCCTGGGACCTGGAGATCATCGGCACATATGCTCAGACGGAGATGGGCCATGGTAAAGCAGTACACCTGGCGCTGACCGTGTAGCGCGGGCCATTGGGCCCGGGTTGACTGGACAGGTAGCTCGGCTGTAGCTTGGCGGTCAGAAAAGATAGTCTGGTAGATTGGTGGTCAGCAACGTCTTTGCACATGTGGGCCGTTTTGTGTCAAATGGTACCTTCATTTATGGGTGTATAGCACAGCTGTGGAAATTTCTCTTATTTGCGTTTGCTCTGAGATTTGTCAAAAACCTACATGCATTGTATTAGCCTCATAAGACCACCCTGATCTTGTTGAGTTGACATTTCAGTTTCACGCTGTGCATCAGTCTGGGCTCGCTCCTGTATAAACACTTGTGGATAGACCAATCTGTGGAAATCAATTAATGTCCGCCACTTGAAATCTCGTTTTAACGGGCTCGAGGCCAGAATTATATTCAGAAAAAAACTGAAACATGACCCCACAAGATCAATATGGCCTTATGAGACTAAACTAACCAAAATTATGTCATGCACATGTGAATTTGACTTTATTATTGAAATGGTTATAGTGTGGGTGTGTGTGTGGCATTTTCTTAGGCACTCACCTCCGAGGGCTGGAGACCACAGCCACGTTCGACCCAGACACGCAGGAGTTCATAATGCACAGCCCTACCGTCACCTCCATCAAGTGGTGGCCTGGGGGACGTAAGCACTCACTCAGCCCTGGCTTCAGCCACTGCGATACAGCTCTACAGCTTGCTTAGAAGTGAAGTGATGGTTTTTCCTCCCAGCGTTAAATCAAATAAACCCTTAAATGAAAGCCCCTCTTCTGTCCCTCTCCACCACCTGGATCTCTGTGCAGTTGGGAAGACATCCAACCATGCCATTGTGTTGGCTCAGCTGTACACACAGGGCAAGTGCCATGGTCTGAACGCCTTCATCGTGCCCCTCCGCAGCATGGGCACGCACGAGCCACTGCCAGGTAATCACACAGCTCTGCAGAACCTCTGCCCAGGGTCTGCTTTGGTCTGTATCTGTTCTTTGCCTTTCTCTGGCTTCTGCCCTCCAATTTTTTTCTCTCTTTTTTTTTTTAAATAGATGGATAACGGGATCTAAAAAGGTTAACTATCCAAATCGCCTGCCTACCAAATATCTTGTCAGGAAAATGTCTAAAAGTATATGTAGTAGAAAACCCTGCCACATAGGTACTATACTGGGCTCCTCTTCCGAACAGGATACAGATAGACGTGGTTGAAGCCATTTATTAGCACAATGCTGCAGGAAGAGTAGGTGTTGCCTCCCGACATGTCCGGGATCTGTGTCGTGATGGCTGGTTTTCCGATGCCTGTTGTCCAATGCACAACAGGCTTGCAGCCTCACCCAGCCCCAGAGTCTAATAACCTCCTGTCTTGGAGAGACTCTGGATTGTAGGGGTGTGGTCTAAAGCCCTTCCTTGAAGCCCCTCCCCCTTGCTGTTTGTGTCGTTTGTACGTCTGCAAAGTCCAAAACGCCATAGCATCATTCGGCTGCATTGTCACCGTTATTTGAGTGTACAGTAATTATAATCCGCTTGGCTAGGTGGCCAGTAGGGTAACTACATAACATTTCTGTTTTCCATCACTTTAACATTTATTTCTATGAATTGGTTTACCAATCTCTATGGTCTATCTCTGGATTTGTTATCTCTGTATCCCTCTCTTTTTGCCTCATCTTTCTTTCTATCCCTCTCTTTCTGTCTCTCTCTATGACTTATTTCTTTCTGGGTTTGCCCTTCCCACCTGCTCAGGTATCGTGATCGGGGACATTGGACCAAAGTTTGGATTTGATGCGGTGGACAATGGTTACCTTAAACTGGAGCATGTGCGCATCCCGCGAGAGAACATGCTGATGAAATATGCACAGGTGAGCCTGTATTTTAAGGAAAGACGTAAAAGTCGCACTGGTTAACGTTCAACTAGCTTATTTCAGAGTGGTTTATACTTCTCATTCAATGCTTTATTGGGGTTTCACACAGGACACTGTAAACCACCACCACAGTCCTTTAATGATTCTCTTTCCTGCCTTCTCATTCTGTGTGTTAATCCTGTGTGCTCTGCCATTATTTACCTCTTGAATTCATCAATTACCTCTTAAATTCAATTCAAAATTATCATCAATCAAAACACATGACAAGGACGGGGCTCACTTACCTCAAATCCTTACCATACAAAAAGGTGTAACCAACATTCCTATTGGGTTACCTGTGCTAAATAAAGCCAATCCCAAACAAGCCACACCCTCTAGTTCTAACAATTGGCAGGGAGTGATACCTGGGCATAATGGCCCCAGACCTGTTGGTCTGTGGGGGATCTGTTGGTGAACTGTAATTGAGGGCGATTTGATGCCAATACCAACCCCTCAGTTGCTCCATTGATCAATTCCTTTAAAAACAATATGTGCTTATAAAGGTCTGGCAGGGTGGAGAATGAGCTACATTTCATAATAACATGACTGATGAGCCCTCAGCTGTCAATCAAAGAAGGTTCTGTTGCTATGGATTGGCTAGTCACACAATTTATTATCAGTAGTTGCGGACTTATACAACTCAATAGTAGGATAAGTTCAGTGAAAGTCATATAACTTACTAGCTTTTTATATATCAGCTTGTGAACTAAACACAATTTGATCAACATTACGCTTTCTTGGCCACAAAGTACAATATGAAATATTAATGAAATATGAAAGCTGAGAATCCTTCGGTAATTGCACAAAACGAAAAAACAAATGTCCCTAGACTGAAAAGCAAAAATTCTCATGAGTGAATGCTCAAGTGCCTGATGTTCTTGATGCAAACAATACATTTTCTGTCAAGATAAAACCCTAAACTACTCCTTAGTCTACTCCTGCCTTCTTTGTTGACAGCTCAGGGATCGTCTTTGATTGACAGCTCAGGGCTCACCAGTGAAATTAAAAGCAGTATGAAACAAGTTTATTATCGGAACATTATTTATATATTTACATTATTTAACACAACCACACATGTCCTTATAAATATGTATTTCTTTAGATATTTATTCATTGAATAATTTAATAATTTATAAAATGTTCAGTATGCTTTGGTCCTCAATAAAAGGTTCCAGGATGTAGAAATAAGAAGGAAGTCCTTCATTGTGCATCATCAACCCGTTGTTTCCTTGCCTGGTCGTACTGCGTGTTTACAAATGTAGCTGCCATGCACCCGGTTAACTAGAAAACGTTCATTTTGAGAGACGCTCATTTTGCCCCCCCCAAGGTGAAACCCGACGGCAGCTATGTGAGGCCGCTGAGCTCCAAGCTCACCTACGGCACCATGGTGTTCATCCGCTCCATGATCGTGGGGAATGCCGGCACCATGCTCTCCCAGTGCTGCACCATCGCCATCCGCTACAGCGCGGTCCGCCATCAGTCAGAGATCCGTTCGGGGTGAGTCCTCCTCACGCGGCCACTCCACACTCCACTCCAAACACTGACTTTTCCTCCATTGTTGAAAACCTGCATCAAACACACGCACCGAGACCAAACTAATCAAACTACGACCGTAATTAGGCCAATTGTACACCAGCCGCTCCCGTGTAGAGCCATAGGTCACGGTCTATATTTATGTCATCAAAGTAAACAACTATTAAGTAATTTATTAATAAATTAATTACTAAGTAATTTATTTAAGAAAACACTTTTTTGGAATCAGTATCAAGTTCCAGTATTGCTTTGGGGCCATTTCAACAATATTATTTTCTCATCAATTTTAGATATTCATTGAATAATGTCTAAATGATTGCAGATAAACCTCAACTATCCTTTTGTTTTTCTCTGACAGAGAACCAGAGCCCCAGATCCTGGACTACCAAACCCAGCAGCACAAGCTGTTCCCGCTGCTGGCCACAGCCTACGCCTTCCTGTTTGCTGGCCAGTACATGATTGATACTTACAACCGCATCTCTGGAGACATCAACCAGGGCGACCTCAGTGAAATGCCAGAGGTAGGGGCGGACTTCAGTTAACACCATCCCCCTACGCATTACTGACTAGGCAGAATCAGCATCCTGCCCTAACCTGGTCTTTTCTGTCGTGTTGATCTGATCAACCATAACCCATCGTGCTTCTACAATGCGACTCAGCTCTCCACACTCGTAGCTCAATCATGTTTTTTTTTTTCTTCTCCTCTCATTTACATCAACATGTTCTAACCAGCATGGCCCGTGAATGCATTGTACATTTTAAACTGCAAGGCAAGTTCAGGAAACGTGTACACACACACACACACACAGACTCGTTCATGAACTCCCTCTCTGTGCGCCAGCTGCACGCGTTGTCTGCTGGTCTCAAGGCCTTCACCACGTGGACGACCAACACTGGCATCGAGGTGTGTCGCATGTCCTGCGGCGGCCACGGCTACTCCCGCAGCAGCGCCCTGCCGGACATCTACGTTGAATTCACCCCTTCCTGCACCTACGAGGGCGAGAACACAGTGATGATGCTGCAGACAGCCAGGTGGGTGTCCACCCTGCACTCCTGCACCCTACTCCTCCCTACGCCCCACGCTTCCCAGTGACCCCGCCCTGTCGAGTGACCCCGCCTGCTGCACGGATGTTTGCACATGCACACACATACTTTATCTGCTAAGGAGCAACCACACCGACCAAAGGCTTAATGAAGTGGTAATGAACTGTTTAATGGTGGTGGTGCTCGCCAAACATGCATAACAGTCGTACTTCGAAAGAGTTATCAATTTTTTATTGTAAATAAATTATAATGAAAACATGGCACATGTCGTTCACCACATTAATACTAAAGACACTTTCATCCCACATATGTGAGGTCAATGATGTGCACTTTAACTTCCTTCAATGGAATAAAAGCATGCAGTCTTAGATGATTTGGGGCTGCATTGACACACAGACCCACTCACTCACTGACTCTCTCTCTCCCTAAATCAGAGGCTATATCATATGGTTGGCGTTGTTACCAGAGATTGCAGTTTGATACGTTATTTAGATGAACCATTAATTTACCATTGTGGGCAAGTGTAACAATATTATGCATTGGTTGTAAATCCCCTAATCTCAGATCTAGAAATTCAACAATGCTCTCCGGGCTTCTGTCGGATTCTTAAACTAGCAAACTAAATTTCAACATGCAATTGGCCTATTGTTGGGTAGCCTGGGAACCAGACAATCCCACATGTATATTTTCACTGAAATAAGAACAGACGACTGTACTTAAAGCATTTGTTGAGAATAAATGTTATCTTGGTTGCTCAGTGTTGGGTCACCCGTTTCGTCGCTATGATTGGTTGTAGGCCTATCCAATTGCGTCCAGAGGCAATTTCGTCTGCGCCTGTTGGTGAAGCCCCTTTGGAAATGAAAAATTAACGGGAGAAGTTCCAGACGAATAGCAGTTTGCAATTTGTCTGGCGATGCCAGGCTAACTAATGGGTGCTTCTGATTGGTTGTGTCCCCCTGCAGGTTCCTGATGAAAAGCTACCGGCAGGTGCAGACCGGACAGCAGCTCTCTGGTGCTGTGTCCTACCTGAACAAAGTGCAGCATAGGGTGATGGCACCCCAGGCCGTCTCCTCCCAGCTGGACCTCGACCTCAACACCCTGGTGGATCTCTACGAAATCCGTGCTGCCATGTAGGATACTAAGGAGTGTGTGTGTGGGTGTGTGTGTGTGGGTGTGGGTGGAATGGAGCCTTCTCTTAAACGTATATGTAACATTTGGGCATCAAATATCTTAAAAGCCGTAAACATGTTTGTGCTGCCCTTACATGTTTGTCCTTTTGTTTGATTTGGGGATGTGGAAGTATTGTTGAAGTAAGATGGGAGTTAAATTGTTCCATGCCACGGGTTGGTGTTGTTCTGTTTAATACCACTGGTTGGTGTTGTTCTGTTTAATACCACTGGTTGGTGGTGTTCTGTTTAATACCACTAGAGGGCACCAATACTTTTCTTGTCCGATCTTTCATAGTATGGCTTTTTTAGCCCCTTTCACAGCCCCTTTCACGCAGCCTATCCTTGGAATTTTCTGAAATATTTCCTGGGGTCATTTGGGACTGGGAACAGGGATTGTAGACCTTGGATAGTCTCTACCAGTATTTTCATATCTCAAGTCCTAGTGACATTTCCGAACACAAATGTTTGCAAAGGTTAATGAAATACACTTCTCATTTCAACGAAAATTTGTATTGCAGCTAAGACAAACTTTGAGCGTTGTATAAAATAGTTCACATGGTACTAAAAGTAACAGCATATTCAAATAACGTACAAAAAAGAGTGTTTGTACAATGCGCAAATCTTCAAAATTGACAGATTTGACATTGAAAATCTTTGAAATCTAATTAGTGTGGTTGCAAGCCAAGCTATTTGCATATGATTTATTAGTATGGTTGCAAAGGAAGCCACACTATTGAAATCATGTTTCTTATTTGTGTGTGTGTGTGTGTGTGTGTGTGTGTGTGTGTGTGTGTGTGTGTGTGTGTGTGTGTGTGTGTGTGTGTGTGTGTGTGTGTGTGTGTGTGTGTGTGTGTGTGTGTAGGCTAGTTGAGATGGCGGCTCAGAGCATTCAGCAGGAGTCTGCGCGTGGGAAGAGCCAGGAGGACTCTTGGAACAGCAGTGCCATTGACCTGGTCAGAGCATCGGACGTAAGTTCATCAGTGTTCTTTGTAGATGTTTGCTTGCACGGCCCCACAAAAGTTAGGAATATGAATGGACGTGTTCATTGAACAGAGGCTTTAGTCCCAAACAACGTTTGAGGACCTTATCGTAGTAGTAAGTATACAATCCATATCGTAGGAACTACCATCATTGAAGTCCCTCGTAAACTTATACTGTTATAACTAGGTCAATAATATTTGTATTGGTATCTAGTGTGCATGGTCAAAATGTTATCAAATATGTATGAATAAGTAGTAAATCTGTATATACGCGTGAATGAGTAGGGTAAAATCATGTCTCAAACCATATGGGCATACATGCAGAATACTAGCCTGGGAACCAGACGAAGCTCGCAAGCTCATGTTCAGTTTGCTCTGTGGATAAGGTCTGGCCCCTGGTCCAAGATAGACCGGCCAATCCCAACTGTGTATCAAATATATGGGATGAATCTGATGGAGGTGCAGCATAGAGGCACTTTCCACAACAACATAATTATCAACAATATAACGGCATTTGTTACTTTTTACAAGATACAATATTTTTTTTTCCTCAAGCAAATTAAAATACATCATTGATTCACGAGTAGTTATTGGTTAGAATTCAATGTACACCTACATAAGGCTCTATGATCGGAGGGGTGGCAGTCGCTCAGTGGGTTGGACTTTGACCCCGGCTCATCACGATGCACCCAAATTGCAGTTTTAGGGGTTTTACCTACATTGCGGAAATAGCTACATTCCCTCACACAGGCTTGAATACAAGCCTGGGCTTTTTCTGACCTAGATGACCTGGAGGCTGGAGACCACTTAATTAAGGTGAACCTCACCTCATTGGACCTCCTCTGCTCAGCACTGCCCCCTTGTGCAACTTTTCCTAAATTACGCCACTATTAGCCTATTTTAACAAAAGCAATGAATGATTGACTACCAGTGATTCCTTTGAAAGGCTTAACTTTTAAAAGGAAAAGAATAATAAAAATATGAAATAATTTGAACATTTGACCTCAGTGCTTACAGTGGTAATTGATTTTCCTTTCATGTGATAATATCGAAAAAATGAATTGGCAAACAATGACATTGGTTGGATGGGCTTGAGTCATGAAAATTAATTTAAAAAAAGGTCCAATAGTCCAAATTTCAATGCACGTGTATACACACAGACGTGGCTTGGCTTGGTACCTGATTCCCATGTTTCTCCTGTGCTGCGGACGTGCAGGCCCACTGCCACTACATGGTGCTGAAGATGTTCAGAGATAAGGTGGACCAGATAGAGGACCCAGGCGTCCACTCGGTGATGTCCACCCTGGCCCGCCTCTACGCCATCCACGGCATCGGGAACTTCACCGGAGACTTCCTCCAGGTACGCCTCCCCTCCTCACTAGACACACTGCTGCGAGCCAATAGGTCCCAGCAGCATTGTGAGAGACAATACAGATATTCACCTTTGCATTTCTGGGTGGAAATTTACACTTATGAGCACGGCCTTGCGTTGTTCAAAAAACTCAAGCCAATCAGAGTGATGCCAGTGCTCTCTTCGCTCTTGCTAAATCTGGTTGGAGGTAAACTAAAAACATAATCTTATCTGAGAGATGCCTTCCGTGTCTATTTCTCTTTCAGATATAAATTTTTCACACCATTGTTTTTTAATTTGGAAGAATACAGCACAGTGTTTCTCCAAGTGAAAATAAAGCCAGCAAACACGGTGCTTGAAGCAGGATCATAATTGGCTGACAAGCGTACAACTGTTGTCTTTTGGGCTGCAAATCATGCAACTCCTTATGCAACCTACTTACCGATGACCTGCCAGTTTATGTCTGAAGGCACTGTAGTGTGTGTGTGTGTGTGTGTGTGTGTGTGTGTGTGTGTGTGTGTGTGTGTGTGTGTGTGTGTGTGTGTGTGTGTGTGTGTGTGTGTGTGTGTGTGTGTGTGTGTGTGTGTGTGTGTGTGTGTGTTGTTTTTTAAATATCCGACCGCCGCTATAAATAACAGCCATAAAAATCATTTTCAAAACAATTCAATAATCTCTTGTTATATTTTGTGTCAAATGATTTATTTCTTCAGTGAGTGGCCGTGTAATAAGCTAAGATAACGACGATGATGAATGCTCACTGGCCCATTATCCCTCCCCTGCCTGCCAGGCCGGTGTGCTGAGCGGGGCCCAGGTCCGGTCGGTCTCAAAGTGCCTGAAGGAGCTGCTGGCCGAGGTGAGGCCCAGCGCCGTGCTGCTGGTGGACGCCTTCGACCACCACGACAAGATGCTCAACTCGGTCCTCGGCCGCTACGACGGCAACGTCTACGACGCCATGTTCGAGTGGGCGCGCAGCTCGCCGCTCAACAGCACCGAGGTGGGCTTTCATTGTAGGACAATAACAATGTTTATGTTTTATTTTTTTTTTCTACATGGTTGGTGTGGTGTATCGTAAGTGTAGTGATGGAGCCGCTCTTCACTGAGGGAAGGGGGGAAAGTAGACAAATTGTTTTTCTATCGTACATAATCAATCAAAGGCCAAATAAATGGATAAAGTTAAAGAGTGATGATATATTATATATGCTCATTTTATTATTGGGGAATAGGTCAAGCGAAAAGGTGTGAAGAACCTTTTTTACAACCGTTTCATGGTATTACCGTAAATGTTGCCCGTTGGCCATTCCATTGATTGCATTCCTTGTTTACCTAACGTGATGGGTACTAGGTTATTTTTGTTTTGGTGTTTCTTTGTTCATGTGTATGCGTGTTAAACATGTTGCTTTCCTACTCCTCTTTTCTGCCAGGTTCACGAGTCTTTTCACAAGCATCTGAAGCCACTGCAATCTAAGCTGTAAACCTTATCCTGGGTTGATCCTGGGGTGCAAGACAGCTACAGTATATGGATAGGAAATAGCTTGACAATACTAATCTGACCTCGGATCATTAAGTCCCTGGTGTCCACCAATAGTACATTCACAAGAGCCTTATATCACTATTGTTTTTGGTTGGCTACATCAGACTGCTCTATTTTGTATAGCAATCATGAAGCAAATGTTGAAAATGAAAAATTGAAGTCTGAAAAATCGTTATCTGTGTATAATTATCATGGTTATATTTTAATGGCTTGATACACTGGGTGTTTATGGGTACATTCCTTCAATTGTAGAATATCTGATCTAGGGCTAGGATTCATGAACAATGGTACAGTTCCCAACAGCCCTAGTATTATTCTGTATGGTTGCTGTGTAATTTAGTATTGAAAGTGGGGACCTGTAAAACAATGCGTCCCTGTCAATTGCTGTGTTTTAACAATGTGCCTGGGGAAACTTAGCCTGGGAACCAGACAGATCTCGAAAGCTTATGGTTATGGTTTTTTGCTCAAGTTCTGGCTCACCTCTCATACAAAAAGATTTCTGCCAATATGGGTTGGGATAAATACCATGACTGTGCAGAAGAACTCCCTAGAGCCCGCTATCGAGACAGTATTAAAAAAACTGGACGGTATATTTCCAGGGATGCTTTTTTGAGACGCTCAGTGCTATCACCCATTTCGTTGCTCTGATTGGTTGTAGGCCTATCCAATCACGTCCAGAGGCATTTTGGTCTGTGCCTGTTGGTGACACCCCTCGGAAATCAAAAATGAACAGAGAGTGTCTGGACCAATTGCAGTTGGCATTTCGTCCTGCGATGCCAGGCTAGGGGACACTGTCTTTTCTGATTAATTTTACATCTTGGGGATGGAAATATTTAAAGAAACTAATTTAAATGACATGTTCTAATGTAGGTTTGTCATCCAACTTTGTAGTGAAATATGTGTTTTATGATCTTTGTATTATGAAATCATACATTTCTCAATCATGGATAATCATGTTTTAAATTTGGTTTATTTAATTGATATTAAATAAAGGATCTGATTATTAACATGTTTTATCTGTGAGAATTGAATTGAGTTATTAGCTAGTTATTCTATGAATTTGAAGCACAAATGTCCATGTTTGTACACAATCTCTACGATTGCTACCATGTTGATCACAGAGCATGCCCAGAGTAAACAAGATATACATTTTAGTATCTTTTTAAATCATTTTTTAAATATCTGAAATAAAAATTAAATCCTTGTTTGAAAGAAGATACATCATGCTCTCAAAGGGCTAGGCCTGCCCTTGGACTATTGAAACAGATTTGGTTAAAAATAAATAAATAAATAGGGAGGTACTGTGTTGAGGAAGAGAAATAAAAGAGAAATATGAGTTCAGTTTGGCTGACGTGCCACTTGATGTAATGTGTCCGTTCCTTATATTATAATAAAAATGTAGGAGAACCCAGAATACTCTTACACTATACACTTTTTGCTATATGATAATAAACGAAATTTATTTGTGTTAAAATAGAAAAAAATAAAGAAATTGATATGTGGAATATTTCGATTACCCGAGCATGTCTTGAACGCAACACTGGGTGCAATGGCTCCGCCTCCTACTCCTTGGAAGACCTCCAACCAAAGAGGCTACTGGGAAAGGGATGCCTTCCCGAGAGGGCACGTTGGCGAACCCCGGATACTAGTGCATCTGTTTTGAGGTGAGTGATAGACGGCTTTATTAGTCTCATTACGTTTGAATTATCCATTTTATCTTAATAACTTACGCCACTATAGCACTGGTGCTAGTTTAAGTTGTAATAATAATTTCGAAAACAAAATACACAACGGCGAAGGCGTGCTGATGTTGACGCACCGCGCAGATCATGGCTTCAACCGAGATACAAAGACAAGCCCCTGGGAAGCAAGCATGTCTTCGAAAATCCATTGACTTTGTACCTGACGAGAGAGCTCTAAACATTAAAATGTAGGACTGGTCTATCTAAATGCTTTCTATAAACTTAATTGTGTTTGCCATTTCGCCTACACACGGATTGTGACAGCAGCCCTCCCTCTGCTAAGTTACTGTGCGAGTTGACGTGACTTGGTTGGTGTTTCATTTATTTCCCTGAATGTGTTCCCGAAAGATAACACGTCAAGGTTACAGGTTTTGGTGTAATATTTAGTGGCTTGCCATTTCTAATGAACTAATTATACTATGAACTAATTATACTGGGAGGGCGGGGGGGTTGAATTATATATATAATATTTGGTTTTTTTATTCACTGGACATTCTATATACTACGGTTAACACTTTTTTCTTAATTTATGTCCACAAATAAACTCTAATCTCCCCAAATTAACTCGAATCTCTCCTGGCCATCCAATTTGGTGACGCAACCTTCTCTCTGCTGCCGCCCGACACACCTCACCTTCCCACCCAACTGCTCAACACCTTCCACTCTTTCAAATCTTTATCAAAGACCAACCCGTTCCGCCTCGCGTTCTTTTTTACTCATAATATTTATTTTTCTCTGTGATGCCTAAATGTTCTTTTGGAGTCTGAGAAAAGAAGAAGGATCAGTGACTTACAACTGGCAAAATATCCCTTAATTAGATATGGTTATACAATTGTTTAACCTTCAGTAGGCATACAGGACCCACAAAACTAGGTATTAAGCTGCATATGAACAACTATGATGACAGGAACTGAAAGAATGCTCATAATTTATAGTATTCTTATGGCCAAATTGATGCCTTGTTTACTTCTAGGGGATTAAATGCCTGCCTTTGAATGCATTCCTTCCTATCTTATCAAAAGGTGTTCCGTCCTGTATTTATCTATAGCGCTCCTGTTAGTGCTGCTGATTAACGATGACTCTAAGTCACTCATCGTTGAGTGGTAATGAGTGTTGCGTGTAATGAGTGTAACTATTGCAGGTTTTTGCAATCAGACGATGCATTTTACTATTTAAAAACATTGACTATATTCCCATAAGAACATGTTGCATCCTGTGTGATGCAACTGTGTTGCATGTTTGTGCTCTCGGGCACTCTTCTTAATGAAGTGCTTTATACTTTGTTGTGTAGTGCTATTAAAGACACTGAGGAAGCTGCTGTACCGGCATTTAGGTTTCATTGCTTCTACCATCAAGCACTACACTGTAGCCCTTTGTCATATACAACTCCAATTCAGTTACACCACAATGCACCTGTTTCTCAGTTCAGCAGCTGTTACGTTTACTGCGGCCTAAGAACCCATATTGAGCAAATTGTATTTTACTGCATCTCAAATGCATTTAACCTACCCAGGTCAGACGCAGACCACCTCAACTTATCATAAAATAAAAATAACATATCAACCGATGAATAATTTTGTGCTACGTGTAGAGTCCACCTATTTATATTGTTCTATCAAAATGAATCAACCGGATATACATTTAGGTTTTGGTAGTCTGCTGTGCAGCACCCATGACCTCTGGCAGTTTACCTCTTGGTCTCTGTGAGAGTTCAACAGTGTGAAGCCGCGTCACTACCTCCACCACCGCAGTCCGAGTGCATCCCTGGAGCAGGGTATGGATCTCACGAGCTACACTGTTTGGCATTCTTTCCTAGTATGCCAACCCACGTTTTCCACTCACAGCTGCATACCAGAGCATTTTATTTTGGTTGCCCAGGAAGTGCTTTAAATGCTAAGTCCTCATAAAACCTTAAATGGTGTTGCATTTTTTTTCCATTTGGATATTGTAGTTCTTTCCATTTGGCATGTTTCTGTTTGGGTACTGACCCATTTCCACTGGGATTGTTTATCTAATGTTGTGTTTGCCTGTAAAGATGACATGGCAGCCACCTATCCTGGCCCATGGTGGTTTTGTACCCACATAGTGCTTGGTGCAGTGGCACTGACTCACTAGACTAAATAACTACACAGCCTTCCAAACAATGACCCAACTCATTGCTCACTGTTGGTGATCACTCATCGTCTCCTATCCAAAGTGTTTGAATCTAATGACATCAAGCAGTCCTAGTAGCCACCGTGCATGACCTGACACGTTCACAATGAAAAGGTGGCTGACAGGCATTGTATGTGAGAAGAGGAAGAAATAGGAGCTGTCAGATTACTATTTCCACAATGCCCTAACCTCCCGGCATGCATGCAAGACGCCAAATCAAAAATGTAAGTTCCTTTTGGCTTTAGCTCAGGTAAGGTATCTGTACCCAAAAAATAGACTAAATCTATTCTGAGAAGTAGGGCATTGTATAGCTGCATCCATCTGCTTAGCAGCTTCCACAGTTCCTTCCTGAATTGGAGCTCATGGTCTTCTCCTGGTTGTAGAATAGCCTGCATTACTAAGGAATTTGCAGCAGAATCCTCCTCTGGCCTTGCATATCCAGACATGCATGGAGGAGGTGGTGGGCGGGCTGGTTCTGCTATGTTTTAGCATAACCCTTTAAGTTCATGGGAACCTTGGGGTATTTTGCCTTGAAGAGATGTGGGTGACAGAAGCCGTTTTGTCAGTGTATCACACAAGAGCCTTTTTACTTGTTTGATTTTGCATGCTTTTGGGATGACGGTTGCTTGTGGTGTTCTTGGCGGTTTATTTTTAGACTGAGAATTTGAGCCACTGAGATGTAAATGGCTTGTTTGGTTTCAGTGTGTCCTACAGTACCAATGTGTTTTATTCAAATAAACAGTCAGTCAGTCATGAACATTTTTCCAGTTGTGCTTCTTACTTAAAAAAAACGGTTTCAAACTGGTATCTTTTGTTGAATTTCAAATTCAAGACAGTTAAGCTCTTTGAAACATCAAATATGATCAATTTAAATATGCAAGACCTCAATATCTGAACTTCCCTTAAAATTAAATGTGTCATTTAGATATGGAGGCCGATTGCTATCTATAATTCAAATAAAGAGTGGTACTTGTGTATGGTCCACAACTGACTTTTAGAACGCCAAAAAAGAGGAAGTTGGTTAAATTCCTATTGGTACATAAGAAAATGTTTTTCTATGAAGTTGGTTAAATTCCTATTACTAAACAAGAAGTTATTTTTCTTAAGTTATGCACATACATTTTACTGGATAGACGAAACATAATGGTAGCTGGAAAGCTACCATTACAATGAAGCTACCTGGACAATAAATGGCTACCCTTGTTCTAGCTGTCTCCAAATTCTTGGAATGTTCCAGAATGGCCAAATTGTTTTTGAAAAGTCTCCTTCATGGAACACCTGTACCCCAGCTGCACTTGATCTACCTTCCTTTAAGCCAACATGGTTTCCATTGGATGCTCAACAATGGATCCATACTAATGTTAATAATTGCTTAATGCACAATATATTAACATTGATGGGTGTACTTGTTGTTGTTTCCATAAAATAATCTACCAGTGGTATTTGCATTACAATGTTCTTCTCCATTTGCTTGTCTGAAGTGTTCATCTACAGGTTTACTTGGCACCTTCTGTACAACTTGCTTTCTTGAAAGTTGATCATTGACACTATGGAAAACAATGCATGGGTTTAGAAAATGATCAATCAGCAACAAATAATCCATCATTCAATGGATTTATCATGCATCAATTACATAAGGTTTTTTGTGGCAGAGGAAATGCTCAATCAAACTGAAAAAATGTCCATCTCCTTCATGTTTTTTTTTTCCCAGGAACACCAGAGATTATTTATGCACACAAAATGGAATACTCTCCTCTGCGAAGGTGACACGGTTTTCCTATGGATTCGGCCTACTCTGGAATGAGGACCTTTATCTTCTGCAGCTTGACCGCACCGAAGACTACTTCTTCTGTCAGCACACAATAGTAAGAGCCTTAAACATTTACTGACAAAAACAACTTTGGGAGGACACTGCTTGAGTTCCACTAAACACACACACATTGTTAGCGTTTTATGTCATTCATATCATTTCAATTTGAAACAGATGGATTCGAATTTAACGGGGGAAAATTTGGCAGCATACCATGAAGCTGTTATCACTATTTAAAGGCAATACATGTAATAACGTATGAATATAGCAATTTTATAAAACAAATAATATAGAGTTTAATTTTGGCCATATTAGACATGCAAAGGTTTCTTCATCAATTAGAATCGTGCTGAAATTTCAGAGCCTGCTATGGGGGATTGCCCATGGGTTTTAATTGGCATGTGAATGGTAGGAGAGGCTTTGGGATAGGTTACGATAGGCTCCTCCCTCACACATCTGCCCCTGGGATAGGCTCCTCCCCCACACATCTGCCCCTGGGATAGGCTCCTCCCCCACACATCTGCCCCTGGGATAGGCTCCTCCCCCACACATCTGCCCCTGGGATAGGCTCCTCCCTCACACATCTGCCCCTGGGATCGTCCCCAGAACCCAGTGACCCCCTCCCCCTACACCCCTTCCGCCCTAACCTGACATTGAGATAACCGAAATAATCAGGAGGAAAGAAGAAGAATTAATTCTTGATATCCTGAAATACAGTCCCACCCAATCATTGTCAACCATATTGTCCGCACATCCTGACTCTTTGTTGTTGTTATTCATAGCTTAAGGATCTAGATTTGGGGGACATCTGCTGTCTAAAATACTTCACTGGCTCTTCCCATCACTGGGGAGAGCGTGTATTAAAATCCTCTGACCAAATTAGCATATTTCAATCTCTTTAGGTGACATGGTAGAGTAAAGCTTCTAGCAGCTAGAGATAAATAGAACTGGCCATAATGGGCCTTCTCTTAGCCCATCCCCAGCCTTTTAAAGCCATTTGAAGAGAGTCGGTGGGGGTAACATAAAGGCCCTTTTTCCCTTCCATTATAATTATGCCTCAACACACTTGCACGGGTGGTGGGGTAGGTCTCTTGAGGATATGTGGCTAAACTCTGGTGACACACTGTCTGGGAGGTAAAAACATGAACACATTCACATGAACTCTCACACACACACACACAAAGGGAAACAAACAGTTTCCCGTGTCTCATTATGAAATGACCAAATGTTATGTAATGCGGTCGTGACTCTTCGTAGATTTGAGCGTGAGTCAGTGCTGTGATCTTGTCAGTAGAGTTGAGGGAGAGGATCTCCATCTCGCACTGCTTGCTCATGCAGTTAGACGTGAGCGGTGCCGCAAACTGCCCCCTCATGGCTTTGGTTCCAATGCAGGCTAACAGACCCAGCTAGGCTGCAATGGTAGTTCTGATGGAGTATACTGAATACACTATAGTTTCTACATTTGTATATATTTATTTAAGATTTTTTTTAAGTTTTGAATTGGAGAATTTGCCGTAAATTAATTTCATAATGTCTGTCCGTGTATTGATGGGAATGGTTAATGATTCTAAATGTTCATTGTGTACCAAGCAAACATGCCCTCATGTACCCAATCTGCCTGCGGTGCTGCTGTAGAGAGCTTTACTGTTGTCGGTCAACACGGGGAGCAA
This sequence comes from Micromesistius poutassou, assembly GCF_964030765.1. Classification (NCBI taxonomy): domain Eukaryota; kingdom Metazoa; phylum Chordata; class Actinopteri; order Gadiformes; family Gadidae; genus Micromesistius; species Micromesistius poutassou. The sequence continues at coordinate 5,011,838 of NC_140273.1, read as the reverse complement.
CTCAAGTCCCAACTGACAACGGCGTATGATAATAAAGATGGAGAGGATGATCATCCTTTGTCATCCGTAGTGCAGACACCAAGTGATGATGTCATAGATGTAATCATATCCCCTGTCAGGTAGAACAGAGTCTTGCTCTCACTCTCACGTGTGTGTGTGTCTCTCTCGCTGTGGTGATGGACTGTGGTCTGCAGGTCTGCCCACCTTCATAAGCAGCACACTGTGTCCATTAGCTAAACCTCTGCCTATTTCATTATCTAAGTGGCTGGGTGTGGTTTGCGCTGCAGCAGTCCCATGGGGCACTTGCCCAAGGCCTCCCTTCCTACCCTCCCCCTCCGTTGTCCTCCAATCTGGTAGCCTGCACCATGCTTGATGATTGACTACCCCCCCCCCCTCCCTGGGCTGTCTGAGTATACTGAGTTTGTTTTGACTTTTTGATGAATTATGAAAGCACAGGCTTCTGTCTGCTGAAGCTCAACTGTTTGCTTGAAGCCAGTCCTCTGATATAGTGAGGATAGGGGTGGGTTTGTGTTTGTGTGTGTGTGTGTGTGTGTGCGTGTGCGCGTGCGCATGTGTGTGTCGTGCGCAGAGGTGCTGTAATCGTTTCTTGCCGTGGAAACGAGGCTGCCCTGGGTGTCAGATTTCCCCCCCAGCCCCCCACTCGTGCTGATATCCCACAGCCTCCACTGTTGAACTGATCTATAAACCTTCGCCAATTGCTCCCATCCCCCTGCCCGGGACCCCGCTGCAACCCAGACACTGCGTAATGGACCGGCCCAGGCTGGTCTTCACTGGGCCCAGGCTGGTCTTCACTGGGCCCAGGCTGGTCTTCACTGGGCCCCTTCCCTGGAAAGGCTCTTTCAGATTGGTAGGACTAGAGGGATCGAGGCTTCGGTCTCAGAGAAAGGGATGAGCAGGAAGGACTTAAAAAGCGACTACTTTTGTGCTGTGTTGTGATTGGGTTAACGCTGGCAGGGTTATGTGGTTCTGCTGCTATGTTGAATAACAGTATAGTCCTATTGGACATGGAAGTGTACTACTGGTTCAGCTATTCAACCAAACCAATGTGAACGGCAGTGTCGTTGTATGCGCTGTGCAGTTGGTGTGTCTGTTCAGCGTAGAGGGGCCTTTCTCATTCTACATTCTTGTCTATTCTTGTGTGTGACGCGTCATCAAGGATCAAATACTTTCCCAAATCACAAGCATGCATTTTTTGGAGAACGGTTACAATTCCCGGAATTGTTCTTGACTCGCCCATTTTACCAAGAACGCATCAGTTGGTAACTTGTGTAAACATAGAAGCACAGATATCCCAGCATTCATTTCGGCATTCAAGCAGCAGAGCAGATCAACAAGGGACATTTTTGTACAATTTTGTAAAAAATACACACATGCTTAAGGGTTCAAAAGGATTGTGTTGTTGTTTTTGTTGTTGGACTCGAGGGACCCAGGGCCCTGGATAAGAGCACAGAAGTCTGCCACGGTATGCTTTTTGGAGTCTTGGTTGATTATGTTTGAGGCTGTTATGTTATGACGTGCGTTAATGCACAGCTGACTTTGTACCCGGGAATACTGATGAAACTATTTATTCATCACCCGAATATAGTCGTATATCAATCCCTGGCACTGGGGATGGGGACTGGGGACTGCCATTTTGTTACAGCTATTTTTTATCAGGTACAATGATGTGTTGAATATTAGAGATTCAAGGTGCCTCAGCCGGTGTTTCAACACATGAAACATTTAGTCATGAGCAACATAGACTTTATGTATGCTTTTGATGAAACTGTACTTCAGGAGTTATTTGTGTTATTTGACCTGAAATTGGACAATGGGCAGTTGTTTTTTAAATGACCAGAAAGCTAGCACCCATACAAGGTGTCTTTGATCAGTGATTCATGGAAACTAAAAGCTAGGTGGAAAATACATTGATACCAAGGCATGGGAAATCAATGTTCTGGGCTCTGAATAGTTTTGCAAGGTTGCTGTCTTTTTCAAAGAACACCATTCCTGGATTTGCTGAAAACAAGGGCCCTTTAAGCAAGCCCCTGGCTCTCGTGTGTGTGTGTGTGTGTGTGTGTGTGTGTGTGTGTGTGTGTGTGTGTGTGTGTGTGTGTGTGTGTGTGTGTGTGTGTGTGTGTGTGTGTGTGTGTGTGTGTGTGTGTGTGTGTGTGTGTGTGTGCACAGATAGCTGCATGCTATCTCGCTTTTCAAACCACAAGAAAACAATGTCCTTGCTTGCTTTGACCCTATAAGTGGTAAACAGAATCCTACAGAAAATACTGAAATACACACATCACATGTGTGTTCACAGAAATTGTAGGCTAATGTGGTTGGAAAACTAAAATGTAACCACTCATTGCTACAACCCTGTTGCAGCAAAAAGAAATGAACAAACCCACCACGGTTCGTTAACAGCTCTTCTCCTTTCCAGAACCCACGCCATGTCATCACAGGAGGGGGAGGAGCCACCTCCATACAGCAGCCAACCAGACAGCCGTCTGAAGAGCAAGAAGCCGCCCAGCCTGGTCATAGCCATCCCTCCAGATGAGGACCAGCCAGAGGTCCGTGTCGACGACGCCTTGAGACAGGTAGCTTGGCCCCCTGTTGACCTTTGACCTTGACCTGCTTACTGTTGGCAGTGACACTGAGTTCAAGGGCACATCCACAGGAGCACAACTCACCATATGCAAAGGACAATGTAGAACAAATGGGGACACGTATAGTGTGATTGTCCAGTACTCGCAGACAACAACAAGAGTCCCTCTTGTTTCTATACACATGACTGTGCTGGGCCCCTCTGGAATTTAGGACAGCTAAATAGCGGTCCAGTTTGTGGGCACAAGGCCCATTAACATATACCCAGAATCCCTTTATCCCACGGAGCGAAAAGGCCCTCGGCCGTCTCCTACCTTGTGTAGGGTCCCCGCTTGGCACCGTAATGGGCCCACAGCCTATAATAAAAATACACCTGCTAATGGTACAGTCACCTCAGGCCTGGGTGAGACATGAGTGTCTCCGTATTAGATGACAACAAACCATTAGCGACAGTAGACAATACCTGGAATGTGCACATGTCAGAATGTAGTAATTTATTCTGTATACACTGAAGTGTGCCCCCTCCCTTTTTAAATTTATATTGCTTATTAAATAGTTGTACGATGAAAGATTGTGTGTGTGTGTGTGTGTGTGTGTGTGTGTGTGTGTGTGTGTGTGTGTGTGTGTGTGTGTGTGTGTGTGTGTGTGTGTGTGTGTGTGTGTGTGTGTGTGTGTGTGTGTGTGTTTTTTAATTCCCCTGCAGTATAATTTCTCACGCCGTTCAGATAAGGAACGCTGTGGTGAATGATAACGAGAAGAGCCTGATTATTTGTGGAAGGAAGTTCAATATCCTGTCCACATGTGACAACGCATGCAAAAAGACCTTCCTGTCATGGTTCCACAACATTCGGATAAAATGCCAGCTCCTGTCCTCTCTGATGTCTCCCAGCCCCTCCGACCCTCTCTGAAGAAGGATGTGAGCCAGGGGGCCAGCCCTAGAACCGGCAGTGCCAGTGGCCCCGGGGATGGGGACCCGCCTGGGAGGAGGGCCACCTTCACCAGACAAACCTCCCTCTCAAAGAGCATCAGCAGGTGAGCAGAGCGCGCAGCACGCTCTGTTGATGGAGGTTAAATTCAGCTTTTCAAGATTCAAGAGATTGTATTTGTGCATATGTATGTATAGTGAAGTGTTGCATCATACGCCGAGGCAGTGCACAATGCAAGTACAAGAAATAAAAAAATAAAAAAACGAAGCTATAAACAAAATAAGAGATCAAATATAGCAAAATGTAAAAAATAATATACAAAAAGGTTAAAGGTGTTCAAGTGAACATACTTAAAATGGCAGTAGTCCAAGGTATAGTCCTTCAAGTGTATATTAAACCTTGGTCAAGGCTGTGATAGAAGAAACTTTTCCTCAGCCTCTCGTTGATGATTTGTTGCAGTGCAGGTGCTTGCCCGATCAAAGCCACACCAACAGTTCATTGCTTCGGTGGTGCTTGTCCATTACTTTCCTCGTAGCTCTGCTTACAAGACTCCCATTGTGTACGCACTGCAGGGTGGGGAGCGCCGTACCCGTAGTGCCCTAAGCCGATCGCACAGTCCTCTGCAGGGCTGTCCTGTCCTGAGAGGAGCCAGGTGGTTCAGCCCCCCCCGCCCAATGCTCCCAGTGCTGCCGCAAAGGACATATCAGAACTTCCTGTTAGAATGTCCTCAGATGTCCAGGATACCACTATCTTGCCTTGGCTGTCACGGTGTCATTATGTGTAGTCCCTTTCCTTGGTTTTATGCACACCAAGGTACATAGAGCTGCTCACCGTCTCCACTGAAGCCCTGCCAATTTCCAGAGTGGCGTAAGAGCTCCTGGCACAGTCCACCATCAGGTCCTTGGTTTTGCCGGCATTAAGAGGAGACATTGCTGACTCGCCGCCACTGCGTCAAGCCCGCCTCCTCCCCCAAATGGCACCTCGTGTTCACTCGAGATCCGGCCCACAGCAACTTTGATGTCAGAGTTTTACCCACACATCTACCTAAACATTTACCCAACACACAAGCCTCTGAGACCTCTCTTTAAGACATTCTACAATCTCATTCGTGATTATAAACTCCATCCCTGTTCTTACGCCCCACCCACCATGTCTGAATTCCTACTTTGAGCATAAAGATAGACGGGTTCATGAAACCAACCAGCCAAAGACATCCCAAGAGACTACTTCACTTGCAGCCCTATCACAGATGCACTGTAAACCCGACATTCCCCGGTTTATACCCAGAGGGGCTGTGTGTGTGAGCACACATGTCAGAATCAAGTTGGCTGTGTTGCTGACGTTGCTATCCTGCGACTGCGGTGCGTGTAGCAGCGTCCTACTCTTCCTCTTCTCGTCTGTATTTTGTAATCCAACTTCTTTCTACTTTCCAATCTTCTGTTGATATCGGGGATACGTCTTAATAAATGCAGTATTGATATCACAGAGTCCCTCCCTAAATGTAGGTACAGTATTTGACTTCTTTGTCACGGATGGATCGAGGAAAAGGGTTATGTGATCATTGCCACTTTTAATATGGTAAATATAGGCCTATATATTTAAAGCAATATAGGGCAACATATTGGAAGTAGGGATAAATGATCCGTACTTCCTATATGTAGGCCTATATAACTATTTATATTGTTTACATGGACGTGAGTGTGTTACATGGTGTGCCTGCCTGGGGGTTCCCCTTCGTCATGGAGATCACCACGTTTTAACTATGAAGAACACCTCTATCAACGTCCAATTTGCTGTTGTATTTTGTAGATCAGTTGGACAATCAAACGCCAATTTCTTTGCTTCTTAAACTCACTGTCTCATTGAAGAGAGAGCATAGTTTGAGATACTCAAGAACAATAAAGCACAGCAGTTAAAAATAACTACAACCGAAGGAGGGCTTATTAATCTGCTAGCACGTAGGCTGGTGAATAAGTAAGGCGAGGATAAGGTGAACTTAATTGTTTTGAGTCCATTTATTAGGTTTCCTATAAGGCAATGTGTACTGATGAGTTTAAGGCTATCGGGAACAGGTTCAAAGCAGTTTAATAATTTGACCCCTGCCATACGGGCTGTCAATGCACTGACCAGAGTGCCGCCCCAAGCAAGAGTTTTGGTGTGTTATTTAAATGATCATAGAACCGGCTGTAATGTCGTAGTTTAATGAATGTTATAATTCTCTCTCTCGCTGTGCACAGGGGCACGGCCCAGTGGTTCGGCGTGGGCGATGACTGTGAGACCAAGCAGCAGGTGTGGCATAGAAAGAGCCTGCGCCACTGCAGCCAGCGCTACGGCAAGCTGAAGGCCCAGTACCGGGAGCCCGACCACACGGCCAGCATGGACCAGGGCCTGGATTCACCCCAGGCACACAAGATGCCCAAGGTCCGCCCCATTCCCTCCTCACACATCCATCAGGATTCAAAACCGAATCTAACTTCAGCCGCACTCGGAGGCTATGGTCACCTGACAACGCATTACACCGTCCAATGACATTTTAAGAAAGAAGAAGACTTAGGCGTTTATAGCCTTTGCTGCCATAATCATAGTTGAAGACGTAGGGTTTAAATACATGGTGAAAGTAAAGATGTACAGCATTAAAAGTTTTAAAGTGAAACGATACAACAGCAGCCTATAAAGTAAGTACCAAACATACTGTTATAAACAGGTGGAGAAATCCTGTCGCGACCGAGGTAAAACATCTCTCCGTCCCCCTCCAGATTGTGGATCCTCTGGCCCGGGGGCGGGCCTTCCGGTACCCAGAGGAGGTGGACGGTCGGGGGCCCCGGACCCCTCACGCCCCCCAGGGAGGGCCGGTCACCCCGGGGGTCACCTCCCTGTCCTCCTTCACCAGCCAGCGCTCGGGCTACGGCCGGCTGCCGCGCCGCAAGAGGGAGTCGGTGGCTCGGCTGAGCATCCGGGTCGCCTCCAACGTGCTGCGGGTAGGTGACCCCCCCCCACAGAACCAACAACCCTGAGATTAGTAGATGGGTCTGCATCCTAGGCTCCCTCTCCAGGTTAAACACATGCTATCACATGCTATCACTTATTCTCTTCAGACAAAGCATTGATGCCACACACCTGTCCTCCCCTTGTTGAAGAGCGGTGTCAAATGGGCGCCAGCAGCCCTGCCCCTGAACGAGGAGGAATCTGAAATCTGTTTTATGTGTGTCAGGGACGTAACGGTCTGGCCGGCTCCCACTCCGGACGCAGTTACCCCAGGAGGAGCTTTGTGAGGCCCAGCTGGATGGACGAGGACATGGTGGACTCGCGTGCAGACACCTCCGAGTCCCTCTTCTTCAGCAAGGTCAGTCCCTCGCCCTTGCAGTCCCTTTCCCCTCTCATTCCCTCACCCTCTCACCTGTCGGACTCCACCCTCTCACCGGTCAGTCTCTCACCCTCTCATTGTTATCATGGGTTTCATTCATGGATGCGTTCAGAGTTTGTTTACCATCTATTCGCCAGCAATCCTTAGTGTTACAGACGGCAAAGGAAATTGTTACTGACTTATTGTTTGAAATATTTCACACTCTCTCTCATGCCCGGTCTCCCCCTCCTTCTCGGTCTCTCTCTCCTGCTCGTTCTCTCTCTCCTGTCTCTCCCTCCAGCATGACGCCCACGAGGAGCAGTACTCCATGGCAGACGACGTGTTTGAGTCCCCCCCCATGTCCGCCCACGGCTACGACGAGCAGCCCGACTCCCTACTCAGATCCAGCCTGTGAGTAGGAGCGGCTACTCTCACGTTCTTTATTTTCTTGTTGTCTTGTTTAGAAAGACCATCAAGTTTCCCTGCTGCAGATCAGACTGACTCTGCTCCTGTTGAAACCCACTTTTAAACCCCAACGAGTGGATGGACCAATCAGTGCTAGGGGGCGGGAGTTGTAGTTTATAATGAAGCAAGGAGTCAAGAACAATGGCAAGCCCCGAAGACGTTGTAGCAATGGGATAAAATTGAAATAGAGCAAATATCAATGTTAAAATATTTACAGATATGTGCACAGAATTATTTTCTCGGGGAGATGCGTTTGTGAACTCTTACTATGAAGGACTTTTTGATTTTAATTTATTATTGCAGACTGTGTCCTTATGACATTTCATCCGTTGGTCTTCCTCACTTGTACCCGTAAGAACATTCATCAGCCCTTCTTTCTGGTTCACTAACTCGGATCCCTTTACTTTATCTCCGTCTCTCTCTCTCTCCCACCTCCCTGCACCAGCAAGGACATAACAAAGATATCCCGGACGCCCAGGACTCCCCGCACGCCAGTGACGGAGAAGATCCACCCTCGCCGCGGGCGGCGCATCGCCTCCCAGGTCAAACACTTCGCCTTCGACAAGCAGAAGCGGCAGTTCGGCATGGGCGTGGTCGGCAAGTGGCTGAACCGCAACTACCGCCGCAGTATCAGCAGCAACGTGCAGAAGCAGCTGGACGACTTCCACAGCCACAGGTCAGAGGGACAAACTGCAAACTGCTGGCCAGCACAAGAACACATCCCTCCACTTCCACATGCTAGACAGCCCAATGTCATATGCCTCCACTTCCACATGGTAGCCACCTCAATGACAGCCGCGTTTGCATCTATAATGGAATGGCTAGTATGCATGATTTACGTTCTCAACAGTCCAAGATACTGCCACATCAATTCACCCTTTTGTTGTGCCCGTTGTTACCCATCAACACACTGCGCACGTGCGAACATGCACACGTTTGATCTCCCACCTTTGACCTTCAGCGTAGCTATTTCATATCTTTAATTTTGGAAGACAAGTTTCAATGTGAATCTTAAATCCTCTGGACACGCAGTAACAGTACATGAACTCCAGATTGATGAAATCAAGCATAACCCTGTGATGCTTGGACCCCCCAGGCCTTACTTCACCTACTGGATCACGTTTGTCCACGTAGTGATCACACTGCTGGCCTGCGGTACGTACGGCTTTGCCCCCATCGGCTTTGCACAGCACTCCACTACTGACCTGGTGAGTTAAACCTGTTCTCTGTTGTTATTGGAGCTCTGGTCAAATACTTTTGATGTTCCCTCGCTCTCTCTCTCTCTTATTCGCTCCCTCTTTTATTCGCTCCCTCTTTTGTTTGCTCCCTCTCTCTGTAGCTCTCTCTCTCGATCGATATTTACTCTATATCTTTACTCTCTCTGTCTCTCCCTCTGTCTCTGTCTTTCTGTCTCTGGTATGCCCTCCATCTAACTTAGTTATTTATCAGCAGTGGTCTTAATTCTGTTAAGATCCTCTTAAATACCAGAACCACTCTGGCTCTCTGCTCAGGAGTAAAGCCAATAAAGTCAATAAAATCAAGTACATTTTATTTGTATAGCCCTTTATTTAGTTTCTGTCTCAAATGGATTGCAGACCATATATATTCATGCCACCCCTTAAGTCAATCCCCCCAAAGGGCATGAAAAAACAACCTTAATTAACAAGGAAGAAACCTTGAGAAGGAAAAAGTGGCAGATGTCCCTGCTTCCAGGGATGGTTAGTAAATTATAAAGTTATAAAAAGATTGTCGAAGTGATGATAAAGTGATCCAGTGTATATACTGTTTTTAATTCTAATGGTATCTATCGCCCCCTGCAGGTGCTCAAGAACAAGGGCATCTACGAGAGCGTGAAGTATGTCCAACAGGAGAACTTCTGGATCGGACCTGGTTCTGTGAGTGTTCTGTTTAGCACACAGGATGTAGTTATTTCATACACATAGCCATTCTATACTACTTCTGAACCTACAACAAAAAACAGAGGCCATCTGTCTCGCCTGGTACAATTCTAAATGGTTAAAGCTGCACAGTTGCATCGTGTCTGGTATTAATTTACGTTCCAGGCAAAGTTTCCCAGTTTGCCGTTCCACAACCAGCCGTTCTCTCCTGCGTTACAGGAAGACCTGATCCACCTCGGGGCCAAGTTTGCGCCGTGCATCCGCCAGGACAAGCAGATCGTGGCGCTGATCCAGAGAGCCAAGGACCTGGAGAGGAAGTCTGGCTGCTGCGTGCAGAATGACAACTCTGGCTGTGTGCAGACGGGCCGGGGCGCCTGCTCGGTATGTCTGATTGGACGGTCTGACGGGACCGTCTGATTGGACCGTCTGACGGGACCGTCTGATTGGGCCAATGAGACAGTCAAATCAGACGGTCCTATCAGACGGTCCTACTTCAGGCTGAAGGCTTCAGGCTGAAGGCTCGGTGGTTAGCGCTGCTTCCCAGCAGGATGGTCCTGGGTTCAAGCATCTGTTTTTTGTTGAGTTTACACGTTACTCCTCCGTGTGCATTCAGGTGTACTGTCCCCCTGCCTCCATAGACATGTGGGCTACCTGGCAACACTTAGCAGTCCATTCAAATATTTCTTCATGTGAGCTGGTTAGCTTCTCGATGGTGTTAACCAGGTTGAATGTTATAAAGACTTGCGGTTGGTCTCCTACGCTTTTTCTTCAGTGAAAACCATATATTGGGGATTGTAGATTTGGGGATTGTCAATTGCCTATTTGATGGTAGAGGGCTGTCAGACTAATATGATTGATGTCTTGAATAGTCCACTGACGGACAATAATACAATCGTACAGGTATTGCTGTTGTTTATGCATAATACATATCAAAAGGTTGGCCACAAATACTACATGGCCTATTAATGCTACAACAGGAGGGAAAGCTCTGCTCCTGAAAGACCAATGGGATTTGAATCAGCACCTTGAGTGCTCGTTTCATTGGTTAGTATTGATGTAACATCATATGCGGATGGCTTTTGGTTTCAAAGAGATTTATACAAACGTTTCACTCAAATAGATCTACATGAAAAAGTTATTGTTGTCCGCTTGTACTAATGGTGTGTGTGTGTGTGTGTGTGTGTGTGTGTGTGTGTGTGTGTGTGTGTGTGTGCATAGGAGACACTAGCCACCTTTGTGAAATGGAAGAACGAGCATGTGGATAGCATCCGCTCATCAGGATCCGTTTGTCATCAGGACCCCAGGTAACCCAATCAGAACAACCGCCTCAGCTTGAACTTGCCTACCACAAGTACCACTGCATCCTGTTAACATCTCTGCATGCTTACGTCAGCACACACCCGTCAGCTCTGACTGAGACACCGAACAAGATGTGTGAAATGTTCCATGCAGGATAGTTCTGCTATTATTATTATCCGCCATTATATCATTGTTTTTTTTTGGTTTTTGGTTTTTCTGGGTACAGAGTATGTGAGGAGCCCGCCTCTGCCGAACCGCACATCTGGCCTGATGACATCACAAAGTGGCCGGTGAGAAAAGCTTTGATCATTTTTAATAAATGAACAAACACACACGCATAAGACACGTATAAGCCTGGTATTGATATTGTGAGCAGCGTTTAGTTCTCCTTATCGTCCGCCCAGCATGTGGTGGCTCCAGGCTGACCAGCGTATTCCCCCCCCCCCCCCCCCCCCCCGTTCCAGCTGTGCACATTCCCTCAGAAGTGGAACCAAACAGGCTACAGGCACATGGACTGTAAGCTAAAGGGACGGCCGTGCTGCATAGGAACCAAGGGCGGGTAAGATCTCTCTGTGTGTGTGTGGGTGTGGGTTTTGGTGTGGGTGTGGTTGGTCGGCAGTAGCTCGGGAGGTAGAGTGGGTTGACTGGTAACCGGAAGGTTGCTAGTTCGATCCCTGGCTCCTCCTGAGTGTCGAGGAGTCCCTGAGCAAGACGCCTCTCCCTAACTGCTCCTGACGAGCTGGCTGTCACCCTGGGTGGTTGACTCCGCCGTCGGTGTGTGAATGAATGGTTGTAAGTCGCTTTGGATAAAAATGTCAGCAAAATGTAAAAGTGTGTGTGTGTGTGTTGTTTGGCTGTAATGACCTGCTTTCACCTGCAGGTGTGAGATCACCACCCGGGAGTACTGCACCTTCATGCATGGCTACTTCCACGAAGAGGCCACCCTCTGCTCCCAGGTGTGTGTGGGTGTGTGGGTGGTTTGGTCTTGACGGTTCTATCCATCATTGTCATTTGTAACAATTCCTCAGATACTGTACATTTTTTCCAAAGTGCATACTGTAACTGTACTTGAATTATTGGTTGAACTATTCAGCCAGCAGTCTGATGACTGTCGTGTGTGTGTGTGTGTGCAGGTTCACTGTCTGGCCGATGTGTGCGGCCTGCTTCCCTTCCTCAACCCCGACGTGCCGGACCAGTTCTATCGCCTCTGGCTCTCCCTCTTCCTCCACGCTGGGTATGCACCCGAAAACTACACACACACATGCACACTCTATTGCCGCTTTTCCACCGCCAGTACCAGCTCGACTCGACTCGACTCGCCACGCCTTTTTTGCGTTTCCATTGGCAAAAAAAGTACCCGGTACCTAGTACCGGGTACTTTTTTTTAGTACTACCTCCGTCGAGGTTCCAAGCAAGCGGAGTAGGTACTTTTGTGTGACGTAAACAGGCTGCTGGTAACTGATTGGCCAGCGGCTGTAAATGGGAATAATCATTCAAAGTTAAATTGTGTCCGGCGTGGTTGTAGTCCACGAACCCGCTCCCGAGGGGGACACTGATCAGCGTTTCGCCGTGTGTGTCGCTCCTTTCCCGGGGCTAGAGTAAGGCTGTGCGTGGTTGTGTGTGTCCGGCGTGGTTGTGTGTGTCCGGCGTGGCTGGAGTCCACGGACCGGCTCCGGAGGATCAGCGTTTCGCTGTTTCGTTTTAGTGTCGTTCCTTTCCCAGGGCTCGAGTTTTGCCTCCATCAACATTACCGTATGACAACAATAGACGCGCAGTCATTGTGTTTTTTATTTTATTTTATTTCCCATCATAACCTTTCCCGGGAATCAGGAAATAGTCTTGATCAGATTCAGATTTCCCGGGAATCGTGTCTCCCGTGTTTAAAACCTAATGACGACCCGCCCATGGTGGAGATGTTCTTTTTTACGACCCGCCCACATTGAAGAGGTACTTTTTTAGATGGAAACGCGCCTGGAGTCGAGGCGAGTTGAGTCGAGTCGAGCTGATACTGTCGGTGGAAAAGCGGCATATTTGCCTGAATGTATTTCTATGTGAGGACTATTATGAGTTAATACAATAGCTTCTCGTCGTCAGTATGCAACACAGGAGCAGCTTTGGCTGTCACAAACCTACAGACATCTGCTGTGTGTGGCGCTGCTTGACGGGTACTTTTTTGAGTGGCATCATGACTTTCTGCCAGGGCAGGGAGTCTTACGGTTGTGCTATGTGCTGACATTTTTTTATCCAGTTCTGTGTGTGTGTGTGTGTGTGTGTGTGTGTGTGTGTGTGTGTGTGTGTGTGTGTGTGTGTGTGTGTGTGTGTGTGTGTGTGTGTGTGTGTGTGTGTGTGTGTGTGTGTGTGTTTTAAATTGCGTAAATATATTTAAGGTTTAAACTTCATAGAATTAATATTACTCTTAACTATTCAGTATTGTAACTCAGACATGTCTCCTACAAATGAGCCAGAAGAAGAAAACTATGGAAGCTTTTTAATCCATGCTTGGTTTTAATACAGGAAGAGATGAAGGCCCAAGTGTTAGGAGGAACGACCAGACCAACACCAGAGACCTGGTGAACCAAGGTCACCTTGTGTTGGTTTGGCTTTAGGTATTTCAGAGGTTGCAAGAGAAGAACTGTGTAAAGGTTGTGCTATTCCATTTCTAATGTCCTCTTTTTTGTGTGTGTGGGTGTGGGTGCGTGCTTGTGTGTGCTTAGGCTGTTGCATTGTCTGGTGTCTGTGGTTTTCCAGATGACCATCCTGAGAGACGTGGAGAAGCTGGCTGGCTGGGTCAGAATTTCCATCATCTACATATTCAGTGGAATCACTGGAAACCTGGCCTCGGCACTGTTCCTGCCCTACAGAGCTGAGGTACAGCACGCACACATGAAATGTTTTCGAAGCGCACACAGCGACTCATCTCATGCACAGATCTCTGCGATGCTGGGCTCTTCTCTATTGCGGTGAACACATCATGAGCATCCAATTTACATTCTCTGGACAATAGTTTCGGCATTCCGAATATAGCCAGCCTACAGACAACAGGTCAGCACTTTGAACTCCACCATGGAAACATATTCAGGTTTAGAAATGGAAATAGCTGTTCTGCTACATTGTCATGTTTCAATGTTGAGGTAAAGTTATAATCCGATTTATGTGCTTTTAGAGGTCAGCGTCAGTTTCAATTGTTTGAACTTTAAGCACAACCTCAAGTTGAAAGATCTGAGCTGTCTGCTGCGCCCGGGGTAGTATGAAAGCTGGGTTGGGCTTCAACTTCTTCACTCGTCGCAACACGCAATGCCAACGCTGACGCTAGCTCTTAAATGTAACACTTCAGAGTTGTTCAGGTGTCAGCACTAAATCTTGTGAGAGTGGGCTTGTTTTACACTTTATAAAAGAAACAAAAACTGCCTCTTTGGAGGGATGAGCACATTGGTGACTCACTGGCTTTCCACATCAACGTAGAAAAAGCTTTTGTTTTTCTAGATGTGTTCCGCATGTATTCCATGTTCAAATATTTTCAGTTTGTCCCTCAAACATATGATTACAGATCTTTGACTGTTTAACCAGTTTAGATTAGTCTTTTACAATGTCATATAAATAGACTGATCTTTCATTAATCATTATTATATTATTACCTATTTGAATTGGGAACCAATTGACAACAAGGTAAAAGCCATTGTCTGGGTTGATTCAACTGTAGCCTAGGTCCCTTCCTGGGCTGTTTTGTGGGTGTCCTATCTCTGCTCAGCTCATGTTTCCCAGAAGGAGGGCGCTACTGCACCGCGATGACTGGAACTCACCCCACTTTCTCCGCCACTCCTTCAACCACTCAATGAGTCTCTTTAACAACAACAATAAAGGGTGGGGGTCACTGGTCAAGCCTCATAAAGAGTGGATTATCCCTTTACCGCTAAAGAGACCCCCCATTGCTTGGCCATTGGCAATTGAAGTGGCAGAGATGAGATGAAAATCTAATTTGATGTTGTTTATCAAAAAAATATATTATCTTGTGTCAATGCTTCTGTGTGAGGGGTGCTCCTTGCACAAGAACACAATGAAATGAGTGTCCTTCCTTGCACATCATAACATGTGTCAAACACATGAAAGGAAATAACACTGAGCAGCTGCCATCCTTGCTGGCTGACATGCGTAGTGACCCTTGCACGTGAGATTACCAGGAGCTTAACTGCTCTTAGTTCAAGAATCTGCAATTGTGAGGGTTTCTGCTACCTAGGTGCACCAAACCAGATTGCAGCATTCCTGAATGGTGAATCAGAATTAGAAATATTTTTTGCCAAGTCAATTTTCACATACAAGGAAAGTAACTTAAAGAGGGTTGATTGTATGCAACACATTTTGTTGAAATGGTAGCAAACTTTTAGTGAAGCTTGAATTACAAAAAAAAGTCTGCCAGTGTGAGTGAGATAGGTGTGTGGGGGCCACAGAGCCTGGTATTTTCAGTCAGACTCGATCCCTGTTATCATTATCCTTGTGACATGATGCAATCTACTGACAGCTTGGCCCTCTGCCGCAAGCCTGGCCTAGTGCCTCCAATAGGCTCGGACATTGTGCTAATCTCACACCTTAAGTGTCTGAAGCAAGGCTAACGTTAGACATCCCCAGGCGACAAGTGTTCCTGGTTCAAGGACATTTGTCAAAGGACAGCTTTAAACAAGCCCCCGTAAGCCCCATGTTATGGCAGGCATCCTTGAAACCATTAAGTGCTGTCTTTACAAGGGAATGAATGAGAAAAATATAAATGTTTACACCTCCATATAAAAACATGTCGTTGAATGAACCCACCGTGGAAGATTGCTCACTGACAGTGGAACATTGCTGATGTCAGACCCTTACCCTAACTTGTAGTTAACCTTCAAGGTAACTAGACTCTGTGTTCAGACACGATTTAAAATGTTACGTAGTTGCAGTGGCCCTAATGCTGAAGCTTTTTGTGGATGGATGGTGGAGAAGACCTTGATGCCCCTTCAAGCCTCAAAAAGCTGATTGATTAACATGTAGATCATGAAACTAATAATTTCTGAAGTAATATCAGTACAAAGTCTGATTGATAACAAAAGTCTCTCAATACTCCCTCTGTTCCTCCAGGTGGGCCCGGCCGGGTCTCAGTTTGGCCTCCTGGCTTGCCTCTTTGTCGAGCTTTTCCAGGGCTGGCAGATGCTGGAGAAGCCGTGGAAGGCCTTCCTCAAGCTACTAGGCATTGTCCTGTTCCTCTTCTTCTGTGGCCTGCTGCCATGGATCGACAACATCGCCCACATCTTCGGCTTCATCAGCGGACTCCTTCTCTCCTTCGCCTTCCTGCCCTACGTGACCTTTGGCACATTCGACAAGTACCGAAAGCGTATTTTGATCGCCTTGTCGCTGCTGGTCTACCTAGGGCTCTTCTCGTCGCTTATCGTCTGGTTCTATATCTACCCCATTAACTGGCACTGGCTGGAGCACCTCACGTGCCTGCCTTTCACCAACACCTTCTGTGAGAAGTACGACATAGACCACGACATAGAGCACGTGGTGACCTAGAGGCGCGTCAGGCCGGGAGATGGTCCTCAAGTACTGGTGGAAAGCTAGTGCTTAAATCCTGAGTGGGCCAATGATTTCCCAAGTGGATGGCGCTGGAGTTTGGATGAGCATTTCTGTTGTATTTGTGCATCGCCTTCGGCCCTTCAGAGAACATGGATACGGTACATGGATGGGATGGTTGAATAATGCCATGATGTCTGTCTTCCTGGACCTCAACTCTCAGCCCTCTCTCCACCCTTGTAAAACCTCAACTTGTGTCAACCCCAACCTGCTTTCCCATATTCTATTCACAAACCGGTCATCACAGCTAATGCCATTATCAGAGGTTTGCTGGAAGTTTGAAGAACACGAGAGATGTAAAGTAAGAAGACATGGCTATATTTTTGTTATTTTTGCTAATTACTAGACGAGTAAGGGTCCGTACCACTGGATTTTTGGCATTATCTCAGTAGATGAGATGTGTTCAGCATTTGTAATTGGTTGCATCACAATCATAACCCTTGGAAGAAGCTCAATGTTGATATTGAAATGTATTCTCACTTGAAATGTATGGAAACATAGAAGTCAAGAAGTTCCGTTAAAAAAAATGCCTCAAAATCTAAACATAGGATGTACGAGGGCATCCTCGTCGGTGTTTTTCCTTTTCACAACTTGACATCTTTGACACTCCATAACGTCTCATAATCTGCAGAATTTCAGTTATTCATACCTAACCAATTAGTGCACTAAGCCTTGGTGATAAGTTATAAGTAGTAGCAAACTCTGCAGGAATTCTATCAAAAGCCACTTGCTGCCTTACAATAACAATGACCTTTTACAAAGAGAAGGCTGGCAGCCAGTTCTCCACAGATCACATCCATATGTTTTGAGGCATTTGAGCCGTTTTACCCACTGTTCTTGTGCATGTTGTATCTGTACCTGGTCCATCTTTTAAACCTCATTTATTGTGTTTCACTTGTGTGTACACTAGTGTTTACAGCGCCACTACTGGCATTTTGATTGTTCAAATGTCATTCTTGCATTCTTGTCTGAACCACAATTTAGGCATGTATTCAGATTATTTCACCAAAGTCTTTTTTCAGGAATACCACAACAAATCTCTTCTTTTATTCGGGGGAAACTATTATCAATGTGCCTGGTTAGATGAACCCTAAAATGCAATGGGTTTTTCCTGAGCCTTCTTTACTTATAACATACTTTTACTTTGAATCTTTAGCTCTCTTTTCTGAGACAAAAAAAACAACCAAGCTACCCTGTATGGCTTTACCCTTCTTTCTCCCACGTCTGTTGGCCAATTTATGCATCAACTAAAAGGGATTATTTGTTATTTACATTTTATGTAACTCTTGTGAGTAATATGCTTTAAAACTTGGAAAAACCAACAGGAAATGATACCTTATTTGGTTGTAGTTGTTTCTGTGGTGTGATCTTATTAGAGTCAACTATGTTTGAAAAATCCTGGTTAATGACATCTGAAGAGGGGAAAAACTAAAGATGAAGACTGTTTGGATAAGTGCATGCTTTGTTGCATCATGTTATTTTAAGAATGGATAAAAAAAATCAATTAATAATCAGACATTTTTTGGGGAAAAATACTTTCACAGCCTAGTGCCTTTCTACAAAGTGGAAGTCTTGAATTACAAAAAGTTATGTCTGAAAGTTCTTCTGTTCACAACTTCCTCAGCTGCATCTCCGGACCAAAGTCTTTTCTTCGTTTTTCATGCAATTGGACCTTTAAGCACCAATGTCCAGGGCACGGTTATATTCTGAGTTTCACTTTTAAATGAAATACTGTAAAGAAAAAAAAAAGAAAAGAAGGCTGTTCAAAATAAATTTTATAACCAAACATATTTGTGTAAAATGTGAACAATAAATAAGACTCACCAGAAGGAAAATCTTTCTTCAGTATTAAAATAATCGAATGTGGTTATTTAATTTTATTTTTGTCCATTTAACATTGTCAGTTTAAGACAAATGTGATTGTCCACAATGTACATTGAAAAGAGAAGTACTATGAAAATACATTTTCTAATATGGTAATCACAATCAAATGTAGGCCTACCACTGAGGTCCTCTATATAATATACAGTCTGTACAGCGATACATTTGTACATGTTTTTCAGAAGGTGAGATCAACAATCGCACTTTGCTGGGCGTTGTTCTTCTGTGTTGACAGTACTTGAAGAGCCGTTAGAAACGGATTTGCATGATTTAGATAATCTGGAGGTGTTTTCAACTGTCAAGAGTCAGCCATCGGGAATTTAACCGGCTATCTTGGAACCATTCCGATATTGTCCATTACCATGCATTTTTTTTTTTTTCAAACCTCAACGTTGTAAAGCTGCTAAATCGCTGCCCTTTAAAAAATGAATAAATGGGATGGTCCTGATCAACTCGACATCAAATATCTACTTTAGCTTATTGCCAAGCAGAGAGCAAAAGTTAAAGAAAAACTAACTCCATATTACACATAGGCCTATAGGTCTAGGCCTACACCTTATCCTTTTGAAAAATAATTCACCATAAAACATTTGCATTTTGTCGTCTTATTTCCAGGATTAAAATAAATATATAGAACAAAACATTAATAAATTGATCATAAAGTGAAAAATAAAGACATTTGAAAAATCTAAATTTTCTCTGTGTGGGCTTTGTTTCTGATTGGATTTTACATCGATGGGGGGGGGGGGGGGGGGGAGGTGCGAACGCGTCTCGCCTTTTTTTTGCCGTGAGAAATTGGATGTGTGGCGTGTGAGCGTGTGTAAACAGGCAAAAGCGTGTGTCACACGGTGAAACCGTGAGAGTTGGCAACTCTGTATTTACACCCTGTTTGAGTGCTGCCCTCCTCGGCTCATACAAAAGGTAAAAAGGTGCCTGCTCCTCAGCCTCCGCCACGTCCTCAAACGAGGACGAGGAAATAAACCGCCAGATCATCTCCCAGACACGAGTGCAGTGTCAATCCCACCTGTGTCCTCTTTTCTTTCTTTTTTTAAACACAATTTTTCTAACTGCCGCTGTTGCGCTGCATGAAGGCGTGTCCCTTGACGGGGTAAAACATCTCGGTGAAGGTGAGGAGGCCCACTGTGATGTCACTTGGACCCTGTTCCTTCTGGAAGAAGGGCACCAGGAAGTCCTCGCACTGTGCACATGAGCAGGGCGAGGCGCACGGAAGGCAGGCAGCGGAGGTAGCCTACTGCAAGTAGCGCCACATCAGGATGGAGCCATTGCCATGCTGGCGGCAGGTGCGGTGCACGGCCAGCAGGGGGACGTGCGGCTTGTGCAGCTCAGGGCGTCCTATAGACAAAAAATATACTTAAATGCTACCCATTAAGGAATAACTCATGGTGACGATTTACACAGAACTCTATAGGAAATAAAATCGCCAAAAATTATTTGG
Organism: Micromesistius poutassou; assembly: GCF_964030765.1. NCBI lineage: Eukaryota > Metazoa > Chordata > Actinopteri > Gadiformes > Gadidae > Micromesistius > Micromesistius poutassou. The sequence continues at coordinate 4,992,374 of NC_140273.1, read as the reverse complement.
GGAGAAAATTAATAAAATTATCGTAAATAATGTATGTGCGTTCTATTTGGCACTGTAAAGTTGAACATTAAAAGGGTGCAAATACTCACAATTTTGTGAGAAACACGGGCCTGTGCTTAATTTGACTGTTGGCTAATTTCTCCCGTCAAAATAAGCACAACGCCAGGGGAGGGTCAGAGCATAGCTCTAGGTGAATCCCAAATCTTCAATACATTCTTCCTGGAGCTGATGACATTTTGGTGTTTATGGATTCTCTTTGGATGGGTGGATCTATATCATTAGGGAAACATAATTCCTGAAAGCGTAAACACTCAATATTACTGATTAGTGATGGAAATTATATTATTGAAAGGCCTAGGGACACCATGCATGCGATTCAATACGTGCTTTATAATTGAAAAGTGTTTTACCTGCCAGAGCGGAAAGGTCTACTGGCCAAGCAATTGCTTTTATATGCAAGGGGTTAGTTTTGGACCCTCCATGCATGGGATGCCTAAGCATTTTGTTTATCACTTTAAAATAATACAATGATGCTGATAACATTCAGGCACAAATCATTTCATGTTTGAAATAAGATTACATTGATCACGTTTATTCCCTCTCGAATTTCTGTCACTTGTGACAGACAATCAAGTTTTTCTTATTTTATCTTATCTTATCTCAAATAGTGTGTGCGGGAGCGTGTGGCGCCGGTCCTGCGAGCCGGGAGAGCAGAGGCCATGCGTATAGCACCTGAAACCGACATCTCGTCCCTAACTATTTAGGGACGAGATATTTAAATTCTGTTAACGTTTCTTGTTTATGTAGGTCCTACCCTCCTTCGAATTTTCTCCGAAAAAAGTCTTCCTTGGGTTATTTATTTCTTTCGTACGAATTCGTATTATTATGTTTTTTTCTGTCCCAGTATTTTCTTTGCGTTTCTTCCTATATGGGTCATGTTTCCAGGCAAGGTGGTCGAAATGCAAGCGCTGCATCATTGCAGTCTACTTATACCCTCGGGTCTTAGTTGATCGTAATCCCAGAGCAGGTTGCTGATCGACCCCCTTCTCCATTCGTGTGTGAATACGCGGAACAATAAGCATAGCGGATTTGACACAGTGACACACAATATCATCTTCTGAATTATAGGACGACGCAACAAAGCATGCACTTATCCACCAAACACACAGTCGTTTTTAGTTTTTCCCTCCTCAGATGTCATTAACCAGGATTTTCAAACATAGGCCCCTTTGACTCTAATAACCGTACACAACAGAAACACGAATGCAAAAATAGATAGCTTGATAGAATAACAAAGGTTTTTGGGCAGTTTTTAGAGATGTCCCATAAAATACAGATTGCATGATCATGAAAGAAAGTCAGGCTTCTGAGATTAAATCAAACCTATAGCCTACCTAAACCCATATGTTTTTGCCATAATCCTTAAACTGCTGGGTCAATATTGTGTGTCTAAGTAGCTCAACAATGCTACCTATCTGGGAAATAAGTAGGCTAATGGAAATCAGTGGACAGCCTACACTCCGTTAAAAAGTGTTTGTCCCTCTGCTCAAGTGATGAATTTGAAATACGTCTCTCTCTCTCTCTAGATATACTGTTCATCGATTTTTGACTAATCCTTGAGGAAAAAATACCTACCCACTTTTTTATACTTACTTTAATCACTGAAATAGTTTATTTCCCGAGCTTTGCCCTACACTTATTTCCAGACATGCATAAATTGATAGATATATTTGATAGTCTCTTATTGCTGAAGAACCAATAAGGCTCCTCCATTAATATTCTGTTCCATAGGCTACTACCCAATATTTAGATGCCTCTAAAGTAACGCGAATACGTTTTGAGTTCCCTTATTTGAATCCGATCGTCTAAAATAGGAAATTAATGCATTCAGTATGCAATATAGGCCACATAAACACTGACACCAAGCGGCGAGTTCGAAGACACCTGAAATTCAATTGTGGCAAGTGATGCACTGCGCTAGTTACGTTGCGACGCAAACACGTGCACTTCCCCGGTTACAAGTTTCTCTTTTTTTAGTCCCATCCACCCCTCTGGAGCTCCAGCATCATTCCCTGACAACAGCAGTGATGGCGGATCCCACAGCATCAGATGCGGAGGTAACGGACGAAGCAGCCTCCCCGACTCTTTCTCACGTAGCGAGTCCGGGCTCAGAACCAGCGTCCATGGCGCTCTCTCCCACCGCGGACGGTTCGCAACGGCTGCTTTTCTCCCACGATTTGGTCTCAGGGCGGCACCGCGGCTCGGTTCGGCTGGGCCTAGTGCGTATGATCCACGGAGAAGAGGAGTTAATTTCAGATTCGGACATCGACGACGACGGCGGAGGGAGAGGTGGCGGTGGCGGTGGAGGTGGCGGTGGCGGTGGGGGCGGACGTGTCCCGTGTAGCTCGGATACCGAGAGCGCCGCGGACGCCCGGAGTCGGCCTCTCGGACGGGGATTTGTGCGAGTGGAGTGGTACCCCGAAGGAGGAAAGCAAGACATCCGGGAGACAAAGGTATCTAGCGGTGGTGCTAACTGTTTACACTCCAATGAATCACCTTGTGGGTGACGAGCGAGTTGTGTTTGGGTGTTGTCAGCTGGCTGATGTCTCAGAGATGACGGTGTTGCCCCTTATTGGAATATATTAAACTAATTTACTCAATAAGACAAATGTGCTCACAAGCTAGTTGGCTAACGGAACAAGGCTGACATGTGTGCTAGCTAGCTGCTTAGCTTTCTGCTACAGTACATCTCTTATCGGCTGGTGCAAGCAAGCTAAATTGGCTAACTCCTCCACCTGCCCGCCTCCATATCTCATCCCTGCTGTAAATTCACACAAAATGCCATAATGGATAACAGGCGTTCTAGTCGATTCTAGTTTTTCGTACAATCTATTGTCCTGTTTTCAGCACTCCATATTTGATTATAATCTAAACAATTCAAATCTCAACTGGGTGTGACTTGGCCTTTGGCGCATGATCGAGATGTTTGTTTCAGGTTAGGGAATCGCCAATTATTGAAGCTGAACTCGTGTAGTGATGCGTCTTCAGGACAGTTGAAACTAGACGCACCCAAACTAAACAGGTGTGGCAATAACTGCAGCAAACTATGGTCAGGCTAAAATAAAACATTTCATCCATATCGCCTGACGCTTTAATACCTTTTTTTTAATACCTAAATCCAAAATGGTGCCAACTGTTCTTAGTTGTCCAGACATCTAATCATGACATCCAGGCCCATATATTTACTGTCAGTACATATGATGATTACCTTTTAAGATTTCTTTCTAGGAGGTTCAGTACACTAGAATGTTATAATCTCTTGTCTTCAGCAGGTAGCTATCATACAACTGCCTGTAACCTGGTGATGTTATTTAAAAAAATAAATAATAATAAATAAATAAAAAAGTCAACAGTACAGAAACACAAATTGTGCTTTGCTGGAAAGATGAATCTCTAGGGACTGAATGTATGATCCTAGAGAACAAAATCATTTTACTTATCATACGCATAGATTGGACTAGAAACTTATTTCAAGAGCTGTTTCCAGCCTGCATTGTCAATCGGGCAAAATATGTTCTGGCCAGATATGTTGTTTATGGATAAGAACAAAGGTTGAATGAAGCTGACATCTGACAATGACACACAGGTCAACATGCCAGAAAACCTTTTGTTCTGCGTCAATACAAGTAGTGAAGTGGCAAGCCCCCCCCCCTCCCAAAGGCTTGACGCTATATTTGTGTCATCAAATGTAGTTTACCACTTATTTTGGCTTTTTAAATATGCCATTGGTCAATATACGATAATCCATCAAAACGGATGGTCATATAGATGATTTCTCTATGAAATCAGTTTTATTATTTAGATCATAGCCCCAAATGTGGTTCATTACATTGAACCACTTAGACTTTCAGTAACATTTTTAAACCTTTTCTTCATATTATGACATAGTTTGTCACAATGTTATTTTGAAATCTGCACGAGGACATTTTACCTTTCTAGTGGCAGAGCTTTTTCTGCAATAAATGTGAATGATTTTCAATGCTATCCTCTGACTAGGAAGCCCTTTTCTTGCTTGGTGTTAAAACGGACACTGTGTCCTTCGACTACTCTGTTTTAATGTAACATTGATCCTTTAGGGGAGTAAACTTCTGAGTACATTTGACACCAACCGGTGCTGTGGGCAATGTGAGACAATAATAAAAGAATATTGTAAATCTGGTTTTCTCACTAAAGACAAATTTCAAGCATCTGTATAAATAAAAAAACACTTCCTGCTCACTTCATGAGTATATTTATAGTTTTGGGGGGGGGGGGGGATTTATATATGTATATGTTGTACATATAAATGAGATTCAGTCTGTATTGTTCCTTACTGCAAAATCGTTTCCCACATGTATACCATTACATCTTGATGCATTGCGGAGTCCATACTCTGCCCTCACTACCAAAAGTATAATTCTGCACTGAATTCAGGGACAACCTAGTTATTTATAAAATGGATGCTGTCAAAGAACATGAGTTTCGTGTTAGAATATTGAAAGTAAACTGTGAAACAGAACCTGGGCTGCCACCCTCTCCCAGTGATGGAAGCTGCCATGCTTTATGACTCCAGTATTTTCTTTGTCAACACCACCCACTCAGTTTGACTGGAATTGGTTCAAAAAGGCTTCAAAGCATCAGCAAGGGGATGGCTCTTTATTAGTGCTGTTGGGAAACTATATTTCCTTTCGAATGATCTTGACAAATCCAAAAGTATTCCTTTCCTTGGACGTTTATGTATACATACATCTTAAAGGAATAATAGTCTCAAACACTTTGAGTGTGTCAGAAAACGTCTAACATGGATTTGCGTTTCATTGAAGGGTTTAATCCTCTGTTACATCTAATGTTGTACGTTTTCATTATTTGTGATAGTCGCCGGCCGTCGTGTCCAGTGTCCCGTGATCTGCTCCAGTATGCAGTTCTCCTACTCTCACTCCCACGTCTCCACATCAGCAGGCAATATTCTGTAAAAAATAGGCTTTATTATACATTTTGAATGCTAGCTAGCTAGACATTTATACAACATGTGCGATCAACTTTAGACTGTCCATTGTCACAACGGCCGTGGGATTAAGGAGCTGGTGACTAAGCTGGTAGAGCTAGACGAGGATAACCTTAGCTGTATTGTAGTTTTTTATTGTTTGACTTATTTAGTGTTCACCTGAATTCCTCTGTGTAAATGCATTTCCACCTCCTTGACCCCCTGCTCAACCTATAGTCCGAGCCATTGCATCTTTATTAGTCATGGCTGTCTGCTGGTGATGTATGGGTGTTTGGAAGAATCCATTCCAGACAGTGGGGGTAGATTGGCAGAAGGGTGGGGTTTCTCCATCCATTAGCTTGGTCCTGCTGCATCCATTCCCGTAAAGACCCCCTGTTCATCACCTCCCCCGCTGGTGCCTCAGCAGAGAACAAGAAAAGCCTCTCTCAAATGAGAGAGGGAGAGGAAGGCACATTTGACAGCCTCTTGCTACCCAGCCCCGTTATGCCATTAAAAAATGACAGCTAGACTGGTCATCTCTGGTCTTCTTTGAGTCTGGGCGTTCCTTACGCTGTTACAACAGGGATATTGATAAACCTCGGAAAATAGAACCCCTTATTGTGGCGAGGATTCTAATTGAGTAATGACAGTGATTATGCATTGGGATTATGATTTTTGGGTTACAGGCTGTGTTGTGTTTCAAACTGGCTCATGGCAGGCTAAAAGGACGAGCCTGTATATCTATTTGAACTACATGCATTAACTGACATGGTGCTTAATTTGATGGGCTGTTGCCTTTGTTTTCAACAAGGAGGCATTGCAACCCCAACCAGCCGTTTTTGCCTGCCAAGTATTGACTCGTTATCTTCCTGTTGATGTCTTGCTCCGTTCAACTCGTTGTGAGAGGTGGTTAATTGAACTCTGCTGAACACAAACTCCAATCCAACTGTAGTCTAGTTTGTTGTTTGTTGAATTCCCTCTTATTTATATATATATAGATAGATAGATAGATAAATAGCGATTACGGGCTGGCGGATTTCATGGGCACTGATGTCGCAAGAGGGACAGTCAGTGTGTTACGTGGATACAGCATACACTTCCATTGCATACTGGTTATTTATGTTTATTTAATTTTGGCTAAATGTATACGTCCCAATGACACATTTTGTTTAATTATCCATTAGTTATTTTCCTTTGTGCGCGAGTGAGCTTGTGTTGGCCGGACTACTTCCAATAAATGGTAATCCTATTGATTTCTTAAATTCGTGATGTTAAATGTATTGTCCGTTCCGTTACGTCAAATTTTATAGAAACGGTCAGAAAACTGAGTGGTGTCACTTTTAATTAGTCCAAACTCAACTCTGTAGTGCTTGTGTGTTTTACTTTCTGTAGTGCTTGTGTGTTTTACGTTGTCTTTTCTCAAAGGAAAACAACACATGTCAGTTGGCTCAACTAATTAACAAGATCTCTCATAACGCTAACTAACAATCGGCACACAATGAATTTCATTAGAAAAATCCTATTCATATATTTCACAGATCGGGCAATCACACATTAAAAAGATTATTGATTTTAATCTGCCAAAAAATAACCTAATTGGTGCATCCCTAAATAGCTGCTAAATTGGTTTGCCTGTTAGACTTGATTTTTGGATAACTGTTGGTGAGAATGACTAGGCTAGAATCGGGTCAAATTCATACTCCATCTTAAACTATTCTTGTTGGGAATAAGAATTATAATGTTGCAAGATCCCAAAGTCACCTCCAATAACGGGCCCTTTTTAAATAAAATGTTTTTTTTTTAACTCTTATCAAGGAGATCCTTTGGCACTTGATATGGATACAGAATGTTTCTATGGATAGGTGGATGGTAATGGAAACATTCTGTGATGTTTAAGTGTGTGTGTGTTCTCTCTAATAGATGACAAGTGAACATGGTCTCCTATCGATTCCTCTCTGTTCTCCCAGAATTCTACTGGCTAGGGTTACAGCTCCAGACCAATTAGCAGCGCTCGCACTGTTTGCGTACATTTGTTGAATATTCTGACATTCTGGTTGTTATTATGTGGAAAGCGACTGAGGATTTTCTCAGATGGAAAACCTGTTACACTTGGTCATGCTGCTACAGTTTCACTGAATAACCGAACAAAATATGTAACCAAACGACAACAGGAAAATATTAAATTGCTCCTTCTCATTATCCTGAATTGGTGCTAGTGAGCGTCTCCACCGACCTGGCATACAGACCTCTACCCGTCTGGGCACTCCCGAACACGTCATCTGTGGCTGCCGCATGCGTCGTGACATCCCCATCTTCAAATGTTACAGAGTGGCGCAGCGCAACTATTACTTTGTTTTGGGGGCACTGTCAGACATCCTACATGCTCCACTCCAATAAATTTACTCTATACCGCTTGAACAGTTTGGCGTACATCTAGGTGGACACGCCCACTTGTGATGTCACTATGAAAATCATTCCTTCCCTGTGCCAAACGGCTTGTACCAGCTAATCACACCCACACCTGGTGGCATGACATGAGCTCTTTTAAAAATTGATAAATACACTTGCAATGGCTGGGTAGAGGGTGCAAACACACCCTTTACACACAATTATTACACAATTATAAGTCCATGGCCAGTGGGAAATGGTGGCAAGAAAAAGTCAGCAACGCTGCTCATGCAGTATTATTTAGCAAACACAATTAAGCACAACAATAATGGAAAACGTATGATGGACTGCAGAAATAATGAATTAATTTGAAATAATAATAATCTGTATGACTATTTACTGTTTAGTCTATTTCAAGAGTAAAATCTCATGTAGCACCAGTGGAAAGCGCACCACAGGTTAACGGTTCAGCTCTGAAGGGTTCTCTGGTCTCTCCACTGTATAATGAGGACGGCGCTGAGCCCTCTTAGCAAGCTCAGGGCCTTTCGCATCAAGGATGCCGAGCTCTAATGCGCCAGCGGTCAATAAGCATCTTCTCGTCTGTGATCAAAAGACTGCACCTGTGATGGGAAACCAGAGGGCGTACTCTTCTGGAGGGGCTGCTGACACAATGACTGGACTTTGTTTTTAAAAAACGTTTTTGTTGACCGGTTTTCCTTGTATTGCAGCTGAAACTTGAAGACCGCTCCATCGTCATTCGAGACATTGTTCGGCGGATGAATTCTAATGTAAGTGGAGAATGAACACACACACACACTGACTGACATCTGGAAGGTGTTGTATTTTAAAAACATGTGCAACTGAATTGTACAAATTGATACAATCAATTTTTTCATTTGGTTCCATGACGGTTATTCTAGATCACCAATACCGGATCCCAATGCCAGGGGGGGCGGTGTGAGGAGGGGGATCGGGGAGTTGCATAAACTTCATGCGAAACTGTACAGTTAAAGTTGTGCGTGTGTAAACGTTTTATGAATTAATGGGGTTTGTGCTTATTTTCATGCGGGCTGTTAGACTGTTGCCCTGCAGCCTGATCTATACACAGAGACCGAATGGAGTCGCGATTATTTTATACTTTTGTTATTTTTTTTTTATTTTTATTTTTCACCTAGGAGGTGATTAACGCTGGGTATATCTGTGTCGAACCATAACTCTGCATACACTTCCGGCCCCATGCTGTGGAATGACTATATGCCGTATTATTATGGAATAGTTGTGATATCATTTCCTTTTCCCAGGACAACCAGTGTGGCATCGTGACCAACATAGACATATCGTGTGCGGTGAAACTGGTCGGGACTAACTGCGTTTTGTATCCGGTGAACAGCAAAGACCTCCAGCACATCTGGGTAAGAAGTGCTATCCCCGTGTGCAGGCTTGGTTTTATTCCTGATGGACAAACACATGACACTCGTAACACTAATTGTGTTTCAGTTCCTATTATGTACCAGGGCACGGCTAGTAGGGCTGAACGATTTGGGAAAATATTAGAATTTTATTTTTTTATTGTTTTTTACATTGCGATTGTGGTTTAGGATGCGATTTAAATTTTTTTAAAGTTCCTTATCTTCTGTATTATCCATGTAGTATTCACTAAACGCAAGCAATTAATCAATTTATAGTATGACTAACACAATATTGGAAGCAGTCAACACATAAACTGCTCTTTCCTGTAGGCCAGGCCTTATGTGTTGAGATGAATCAGAGGCCGGACTCGAATACTACAGCCCTGGTAACAAATCACACAAACTAAAGTGCAGAAATATGAAGAATAAATATGTGGCTCTACCACTCTAAAAATATGTAGATAGCTCAGTTGTTGTAATAAACATGTCATATGTAAACATGTGCGACTTCAACACATGTCCGCAGTAGTAGCGAAAAACTCTCTCTCTCGCTCTGCTGTAGCCCTCCGCTTGCTTGTTTTGAATAGCAGTGGTAGGGCAGCTTGGACAAAACATGTGCGGGATGGCGTGCTGTTTATCCAGTATCTAGCTGTAACCATGGCCTTGGTCACTGTTGTACAATATGGTCATGCAATACAATGTAAAGTTGTGTTTATTGTTTTAGAGCTGGTTTGCTAAAGAGGCTAATGTAGCTAACAACAGCAATGACTAGCCAATGACATGACACAATCACAAAGACGAAAGGGATCGCTATAAGTGCTATGAGACAGGAAATTATGTCACAAGTGCAACTCGTAAGGCTGGTGTACGAGGCATCTGGAACACACCATTGCTGTGTCCCAATTCAGGGGCTGCATCCTTCGAAGGACGTATTTGTAGACCGCTTACATCACAGCGGCGCGTCAAGTGCTGTCCCATTCCGAAGGCTCCTTCAAATGCGGCCGAGATATGCAGCCTTCTTTTCCCGGATTTGAAGGATCCACCGGGTGGATCCTTCACGGCCCAACGTATCCCAAGATTCATTGCGCGTTGGATTTTTTTCAGAAATGGCGTAGAGAGAGCGGAAGCGGCAGCTGCAGCGAATACATATTTAATGACAAAACTATGTAAAAACTTTTTTATATATAAAAGTAAGGTTGGGACCATTTTAAATATGTAACTTTATTGTCAAAGTTCAATGACATTAACGCTAGACATATAACGTTAAACTAATTAACGTTAAGCCAACGTCCTCTCTTCCTCTTCACCCGGCGGTGAATCTTCTCCCACTCCTCCAATAAAAGATGAAACATAACAAATAAAATTTTGATTTCTGGCTCCATATTTCTCCTCCGCTGTCCGGTTTGAACCGCAGCTGTCAGGGTTGCTAGGAGACAGGAGCGGCACGTGGTCACGCAAGGTAAAGGACGTTAACTGCTGGTTACGCAATCCGGAAATGCTCCGTAGGCTAGACCGTCCCAGTCCACAACGCTTGTTCGGCCTTCGGTGTGGCCTTCGCGGTCTACGAAGGCCACACCTTCGAAGGACACGTCCTTCACGTCCTTCGAAGGACGCAGCCCCTGAATTGGGACACGGCCCATCAGTCTCCCATCCTGAGACTCACTTGCATCCTCAGCTGTTGCAATTTAATGCTAATAATGAGCACCTCAACACCGCGCCCTCTGTGATGTCAGTACTGAGCCTAACCATAAGCACACTAACGCTATCCCTAGTCCTCATATCGTAACAATCTCGCTCTATTACATTGCATTAGATTAATTGTTCAGCCCAAACGGGTAGTAGACTTATCTTCACTGATTTAGACCACTACCCATTCTTAGCGTTATGAGCAACACGTCGTTGGTTTATCCTAAGATGCTGTCTCCAGTATAAAGAGTCTAATTAATCCATTGCTATCCTCGGATCAACTGGATACAATCTGATGGTGCTTTGCACTTGGTCTATTCTTCTATGAACATCCTTACTGTACCGACAGCGATATATTGTTTCTCTTTCTTATGACAAATGTACTTATTGTAAGTTGCTTTGGATAAAAGGGTTAGTCTGCTAAATGCCCTAAATGTAAATGATGGTCAACCTTGCCCCGTATAGTAGAGTTTCATACGTGGGCTAATCCTGCTCCTCCTTCCAGTCCTTTATGTATGGGGACTACATCGCCTATGACTTTTGGCTGGGGAAGGTTTACGACCTGACCAACCTCATCATCCTCAAACTGTCCAATGGAGCCAGGTAGAGTATATTTACATGCACGTCAAGTGTGTCCTATGATCCCGAAGTTGTTGGTATAAATCAACCCTGCTTCTTTGACTCCTTCTCTGGCTTCCTGTAGGTGCTCTATGAGTGTGGACGACGGTGCCAAGCTTTACGATGTCTGTCCACATGTCAGTGACTCCGTACGTATCTCAACGCCCTATACTACAAAGGCTGTTCTACTTATCGCCTGGTTCTAGGGATGCACCCTTACGATAGCAGTACTCTGACTCTTGCCCGATTCTGTTCTCGTGTACTCCTACTCTACCCTACGAACACTCTATACCGCTTAACGCAAGGTGACGTCACGTTGACCAGTGCAACCGTGAACCTGCGTTTATTTCTATTATTAAAAAAATGATAAACATGGTAATTAGTCCTATATGATCGTCAACAAGGTAATCTATGCCATGTTATCACTGCTACTGAAATAAATGTAGGGAAAATAATTGGGGGACATCCATTTTTTTGTGGATCTGTCTGGGTACTGGTTGACTGCGCCGAGAGAAAGTTGAGCTTTTCGGAAACTTATCGTATAACGCCACGGTGTGTGTGGCTGGTGACGCCTTTTTTTGAGCATGGATTTATTTATTTACACGTGTCTGAGGGTTGTGCTTCCCGGACACGTATAGTATATCGCTACAGCGTGACTCATCATAACGCTCATACACAACGACGGTACTAAAAAAATGTATCACAAAGAAAAAAAAAAACACGCCCCCCTCTTTCCGAGCAGTCTAAGCCAGACATGTTTTTTTTTTTTATCTCATTGTGTTCGATTTCCTGCTCAAGCAGTGCGGTCACTGGCTCTTTAAACTGTAACAGTATTATTAAGGACTCGTATTGTGTATCGGTGACTACCCAAATGAAAGTACTTGTATGTTGTCTGAGAAAAAGTGTAATCTTCACTCCCTACCTCCTAGTCCCCTCCTTCTAAATATCTCTTGGCCCCTTCCTCCTAATCCCTTGCCCCCTGTCCTAGTTCTCTCCTCACTCCTCTCCTATTCACTATAGACGTACATCCATTGGTAGATCTGAATGTTGTCCATATTGATGTTTTCTCTTGTTCATTTTCTCTCCTTGCTTTCGTTGCTAGGGAATTTTTTACGACGAGGCCTATGGTTTCTACCCAGGCCAAGTTCTGATTGGCCCAGCCAAGGTATTCTCCAATGTCCAGTGGTTGTCCGGGATCAAGCCTGTGATCTGCAAGAAGTGCAAGTTCAGGGTGGTAGTCGAGGAGGTGAGACGATGGCCTGATTGGACTGACCTTGTGTTTTTTTTTTTTTTTTTTTTAGAGGGTCCAGTAGCTTCATGACTTCAAGACTCAAAAGTGGTTGGCTGTTGACGTTTGATCCAATTGGATTTTATTCCCTTATGACTTGAGCCCGTTGGTGTGTAGTCTGTCCCCCTCGCTCCTGTCTTGACCTGCGTCCCATTGATCTACGTGTGGGTTTGGTGTTCAGGTGAAGGTGGTGGAGCTGAAGGTGACCTGGATCACCAAGAGTTACTCCCCCAAGGGCTCGGACAGCGTCTTCCCGCCCGCCTCCACCATCACGCAGGAAAACCTCAACAGGTAAGCCCCCCCCTCTGGCTTCATCTGTTGACCTGCTGGTGTATCACATCACTTTTTTGATATTGTTTTGTTGTTTGTACAGGAGTTTTCTTTTTCAACATTCACTTAAGCCCAGTCCCATTTCTCTCCCCTTAACAAGAACACTTGCTTTGAGTGCCCTTATCCGCAAGTCAGCTCCCAACCTGGCTAGCGTTCAACAGTTGATATTTAAGGGAAAAACAACACTCCCCCTTGCTCAGTATTGGGACACCTTACCCCTTCGCAGAATCTAGGGTTAGGGCTCAAATCTAGGGGAAGGGGGAGAATTGGGACAGGGCCTAAATCTATTTGAGTTCAATAAATGCAATACATAATGGGCCATCAAAAGTGACCAGAGCCCAAAGTAGACGAGGAAAAGAATAGCCGCCAAATAGTTGCATTCCTGAAACCGTCAGCAGGCATTTCCTATGCTGCGTTGGTTGTCCTGGTGTTCTACCTGAACCGTCCTAGTGACTTTGACTGTACTCTATGGTGTGAATCAATAAGAGCACAGTGAACTTGTAACCTTAGGGTGCGGCGTCTGGGCTACTACGACCACACCCAGAGACAGCTGGGGCAGCGCGCGCTCTACGTGTTCCCGGCTAAAGGCGACGCCACGCGCATCACCTGTGAAGGGCCCGAGGGGGCCACTGTGGCCACGGAGGACCCCGTCGCCAGAAGGGTCCGTGTCCGTTGTTTAATGAATGACCTCCCGCTGCATTTTACAACGCCAGGTTTTTCCGCTTGTGTAAACTCCTAATGTCATGTTTGTTTGTTTGTGTGTAGCTAAAACGAATGTACAAAAAGGATGCTGGAAAGAAGACAACGGAGAAGGCCGAAACACAAGGTGACAAAGAACATCCATGTGCACATGCGCTTACACAAACGACAGGGAAATGACTCGTCGTAGTGATAAACGGTGCAAAATCCAAAATGTGTTTACATTCTCCTCCACGGCTTCTGTTTTACTGCTGTGAAGCTCTTGCACTACGACTGGGATTTGAAAACTTTTAAGCCTTTTAATTGAACCTAGTGCTTCCCGCAGATACCGTGCATAAATCAGACGAGCCAGACCCGGTGAAGCCCAACAACAATGGACCAGCAGACGCCCAGCCAGACAACCAGACACTCACAGGCAGCTGGGAAGAACCTGCTGAGCAGGACGCTGACGATGAGGCGGCCGAAGACACGGACGACAGCAGGTTGGTACACTGGTCTGGTTATGAAGGACTAGTTCAGCAGGTTATAATGGTCAGGTCTAGCCAGTTATGGTGGTCAGGTCCAGCCGGTTATGATGGTCAGGTCCAGCCGGTTATCAAGGTTTGTAATGGAGTGTTTCTCCTCAGCTCGCTGACCTCCTCCGCCAGCTCCACGGCCTCCTCCCAGAGCGGTGGTCCGGCGGCCAGCCGTAAGAAGAGCATCCCGCTCTCCATCCGCAACCTCAAGAGGAAACACAAGAAGAAGAAGACCAAGTTCTCCCGGGAGTTCAAGCCCGGCGACAGGTGGGTCTACAGTAAACAAATGAGTCGCTGGCTTCTCTTGCCCACCCGCATGGGTCGGCCTCTGTTCCCATGCATGTGCAAGCTGTAATGACTGTGTGTGTGTGTGTGTGTGTAGAGTTGCAGTGGAGGTGGTCTCCACCAAGACCAGGGCGGACGTGATGTGGAAGGATGGACGTGTGGAGAAGGGGATCAGATCCAACAACCTAATTCCCATTCAGCACCTCGACAGTCATGAGTTCTGCCCCGGGGACTTTGTAGTCGACGTGAGACGTAAGGGGATTCAAACCCATTTGGTTTTAGCCGTTTTTTTAAATTAGTTCTCTCTGAAGGAATGTTGTTAAATGTAGTTATTTAGCGTGGGTTATGCCTTTGAAAATGAGGATGTAAGCCATTGAGTCGGTAGCCATCCAGGCTATTAGCTGAAATTGTGAGTACTTGTGAGTAATTGAGTACAAAATGTCGGAGTAAAAGGCTACATACGTAAATGTTTTGTTCCAAGTTAAACTGTTGATCCGACCTGCCTCTCTCTCAGGCGGTTGGGCTTTGTTAGGGACTGTACATGCCATACATAACCTAGGGGTGTGTGTGTGTGTGTGTGTGTGTGTGTCTGCATGCAGCTCAAGCACTGCAGGACCCAGGGGTGTATGGTGTCATCCAGTCCGGGGACCACAAGGGAAGGACATGCGCAGTCAAATGGATCAAACTCAACTCTTCTAGCACCGATGTTGAGGTTGGTCCTGCGTGCGTGTGTGTGATGTCTGAAGCCATTTACCTTTGGGGAGAACTGGCAATATCCCTGGGATTTCGGTGTAGCCTCACAACGGAAATCCTGGCCAAGACTTCATCTTGCCGGTGATTGATATTATTTGTAGGTGTTTCACGTCCACACAACATCTCAGCTCCTCTCTGAAAAGCGAATAAAAAGGTTTATCGCATGCAACCCATGCCCTCTTAAACATGAATGGTAAATTCTACCCGGATTACAAACGGAAACCAGAATTCTTCCGTTACCAAAATCCTGTTGCCTGCAGATTGTTCATTCATAAGCAGATATATTTTATATGGAGACTAGTATTGGATAGCCGGACAGACAGCTGCGAAAGCCTTGTTTCCTCATCACCTGATCTGTTGTATCCCGTAATAAACCGGGGTACCAAACGGTAACCTAGCCAACCATCTTGTGAACTCCAGGTGATGGGGGAGGAGGAGGACGTCAGTGTGTACGACATTGCCGACCACCCCGACTTCCACTTCCGCACCACTGACATCGTCATCAGGATATGGAACTCTGAGAACGGTCCGACCACTGACTGTGAGAACGAGGTGAGGCCCTCACTGTCTGCTCGCTTCCTTATAACTGTGCTCTCCGCTGGCTCCTGGTCACTGTAGATAGTACTGTACTCTCCGCTGGCTCCCGGTCACTGTAGATATTACTGTACACTCGGGTGGTTCCAGGTCACTGTAGATATTACTGTACTCTCTGGGTGTTGCCCAGGTAAAGGGCAATCTCTTCCCTTCACTTCACAAGAAACTGAAGGGTAGAGTTTGAAAACCCAACCGAAACAATGTTGTTGTTTTTTTATCCTGTTGAATAAAGTTTTAAACTGTTAAACTGTATCAGCTTTTGCTGAGGTTAAACCGGGGCCAGACTCTCCACTCAAAGCGCCTCCATGATTAAATTCTATGGGCACATTTTTGGGCTACATTTCTGCTCTCAATAAGCTAATGATTTAAGATGAAGGTTGTTCTTTGATCTTTTCCTGTTCCTAGAACTGCATCGTTATTATCATAATTCTTCACAATGACGGTTATTTCTTAGCATTCAAAGTGATCTGTATACAGGGCCTCAAAAGGTATTGGCAGTCTTATCCATACATGTTACATGTTCCCTGCCCTTTCAGACGTCGGTCGGCCAGGTCTTCAGGGTGGATGTGAGCAGCAAGGTGGAGGTGGTGTGGGCAGACAACTCCATGACCATCGTCCTACCACAGGTATGCTCTGCCGTTTGGTCTACCGCGTGAGGTCTATGGAGTACGCGGTTTTATAGTTAGTTCTTTAAATGAATGACATTTGCACCAGCTGGCAACGCTGAACTCAATTTTAATTATAACCAACCGGTTCATACCTAAAATGCAACTCAGACAAATCCCCTGCCCACAAGGGCTTTATTATAAACAGAGGTCCCCAAAACTGTTTAAAGATGTGGTGGTTTTGGCAGAGAGTTTAAGGAAACAGGGGGGCGTGTTATAGCCATGGTAACCGCCCACGGCAACTTTGAACTTTTTTTACTACAGTCATTGTGTATCAGCGTTATAATTAGTAGGGATGCACCAATCAGGTTATTTTAGGCCGAATAGCATTACCAATGTTTCTAGTGTGTGATCGACCGATCCGATTGGTGAAATAGGGAAATATATATTAATAGGATGTTTCCTACTAAAATCATTGTATAAGGGTTCTTAGTTGGCTTAACTAATTAACAATAACTTTTATAATGCTGACTAATTTACATTAGTTTAGTTTGGACCAGTCAGTTTTCTGACCGTTTCTATAAAATTTGACGTACAGGAACGAACAATAAATTAAACATCACTAACAGGAGAAGGAATCAATAGGATTACCCACTGGAATGAGTCAGTCCAACACAATCTCACATGTGCACAGATAATATCAGACTGTATGGATAATTAAACAAAATGTATCATTGGGACGTATACATTTTGCCAAAACAACGATTAAATATTAAACCTAAATAACCAGTATGCAACGGAAGTGTATACTGTATTCGAGTAACTGATCCTCTTGAGACCTCCGTGCCCATGAAAGCAGTGCTGTCTACAGCTTCTCTCACGAGCTCAGACTGGGGGTCCAGCTTCAGCAGACCGCACAGTTAAGGTTAGGTTTCAAGAAAGCCTTGCTTCACATTGTAGGAACTATGTTGACATGCAAGTATCAACATAGTTTTGGTTATGCTGTTTAGAGACATTGAAAATGGCTCTCGCTCATCTTCTATTAAAGCAGCGGAGAAGCAAGTTATTTTCACATATATCAGAGGGAATTGGGAGGAGCAGCCATGTATCAGGTAATGGATACTTAAGAGGTCTCATGGGGATGCGTGAATTCTGACAAATCTAGGTACTTTTAGAGCAAACCGACATCATTTTTAACGTTGGGTAACGTGGTATCTGGTGGTTGTATCAGAAGATGTAAGAGGCCATGAGCCAACATGGTTGTCTGTGCTGACAGCTCGTGTCTAACGCATCCTCCGGCAGCACCTGTACAATGTGGAGTCTGAGATCGAGGAGACGGACTACGACTCGGTGGAGGAGACGAGCAGCGGGCTGTCCACGGGCGAGTGGGAGGACGAGACGGACAGCTGGGAGACGGACAACGGCCTCACCACAGAGGACGACTCCCACGTCAACGCCCCCGCCGAGGGCGCGGCCTCACCCACCGCCACGGCCATGGGGTCCATCATCGACCCAGAGGACGCGGAAGGGGAGGCGTTGTTGGGTAAAGCCCCGGGCGCCACCACCCCCAGCGGAGACACGGCCCCCCCCGGCCCAGAGGAGGAGGGAGCTGCTGCTGCTGCTGCTGCTGCTGCTGCAGGAGGTGTGACTGACTAGTTTGTTTTGTTTTCTGCCAGGAGGAACGCATCTGAATGTGGTTGAAATGCCTAACTGCAGATGAAACCTCTTTCATCGAATGTTTGGGGTCATTTGTAATTATTTGGGAAACTCCATAACCATCCTTCAGCTAAAGTGTAAAAAGAGAAATGCTCGTTGAGGAAATTGGTTCTGGTTGACTGTTTCTAAGACCTCTCTGAGCTCATTGATCATTTCAGACCATTCAGGGCATCTCTTCCGTGATTGATCTGGGGAATCCATGTCGGCTGCCAATCGCATGCGTGTTATCTTGGTTAACAAAGGCAACACTTGCAAAATAACTTTTATAATGCTAACTAACTGACATGTTTAGTTTGGACTAATTAAGAGGAGCACCAGTCAGTCAACACTTTGTGGGGAAACGTATGTAGGGAGGAAGAAAGCGCAGAGGGATGGGCTGTTTTTTGTGGTCTCTTTGCACCTCTGAACTGTGACCTACAGCAGCTCTAATGAAGGAGGGGATCTCACATGCAAAATAATGTTTGTGTCCAATAGACTCTTATTCGATACGATGCGAACAACGTTGCATTTCCTTTCACAAACTTTGCTCCGCTTAAACAATACGACTCTCATTATTGGTTGGTCACCCTGCAAATAAGAACCGTGTGCTTTGTGCTCAACATGTCCCGTGTCTATTGGTCCATCCAGGCACCACTCCGGGCCGAGCCGCCGCCGAAGGCGCGTCCGACAAGCCCAGCAAGGAGGGCCCCCCGCGGGGCTTCAGGGAGCTGCGCGAGGCCCTGAAGATCCTGCAGAGCCTGAAGAACATGACCGTGGAGCAGCTGTGGACGGGGGGCTCGCCCACCTCCCCCACCTCGGTGGAGTCTGCCGCCGCCAGCCTGACCGCCGGCGGCGGCGCCACCCCCGCCGGCCCCGAGAAGCCCACCAAGGAGCAGCGCTTCCTGGACGACATCAAGAAGCTGCAGGAGACCCTGAAGAAGACCCTGGACAACGTGGCCATCGTGGAGGAGGAGAAGATGGAGGCGGTGGTGGAGGCTGGCGGAAGTGTCGGTGGGGCCAGCGCAGCGGAGGTCAGTGTGCGACGGCGCTGTCTGGTGGCCACTCTCACTGGTCATTCGTTCGTTTGTTCGTTCATTCGTTCATTCATTCATTCATTGCTCAGAAAGTCATCAGACTCCTTTCTCTATCGCCATGGTTCTGTTTGGATAGAAAAAGTATGTTGTCTTTGTCTTTGTTCCTATTGGGTACGATACAAATAATGTTTATTCCACAATATTGTCCAACTATTTGTTTACAAAGCATTTTGACTGCACTTTAGGGGGAAATGGTAATTAGTAATTTGAACCTAAGAAAGGGCAGTTCAGTATGTCCAATTGTGGGATGACATTAGTTGATCCCATCCCCTGATCTCTCCCGTTACGCCTGGTGGTGTGGCGTCCAAAGGCAGAGCGAGGGGAAGATCGGGTTCTCCCTGACCCCCAGTCACCCGTGGGTGCTCCCGATTGGCCCAGCGACACGCCCGTCCTCTGCCAGCAGAGTGGAGGGAAGCCCGGGGTCACCTTCACCAGCGCCAAGGGAGAGGTGTTCTCTGTCCTTGAGGAGGCCCCAGGTCAGTCAGTGGGCCCCAGGTCATGGGGTACACTATGTACAATCAAGTAATGAATAAAAACACATTTCATGCAACCTAAGGTGCCGTACATGTGCTAAACGTTTTTTTTTATTCTGCAGACACGCACACGTTTAAGAAGATGGAGTTCCAGCCGGCGGAGGCCAAGAGGTTCTTCTGCACCGTGAGGAAGGAGATGGTTCTGCTGGCCACCTCGCTGCCAGACGGCATCATGGTCAAGACCTTCGAGGATCGCATGGTCAGTTCAAAGCTATAACCCATAGGGATGTCACAATACCAGAAATTTAGTAGTCGATACCAATACCAGTGAAATTCCACGATTCTCAATACCCAATTCGATACCACGGTAAAAAACTAAAACAATAAATCCGATGTACTTCAACATACACTCATTTATTAAAAACATTTGAACATTACAGAAACAGTGGCACTGGCATGTAGCCTTAAATTACCAATTCAAAATAAATTGTTAAAAATAACTAATAAAAAAATAACAATAATACGCGCTGAAAGCAGGCAGTCATGCAGCTATGCTGCTCGCATTTACACTTGCGTGCATGGCAGGGTTTAAAACATAACTTCCAACGTAATGTTAAGTAATATAACGCAGGTGCGCAAGGCAGCCACAGGAGACACCAACATTGTTTTCTACCGCTCGGTACCGCGCTGTATTAATTCCCAAGTTTTGAAAATAAAATAAAGTATTTGAAGCGAATAAGCGACGCTGTTTTTGATTTGTTTTTTTGGTCTTGAACGAATAGTTTCGGATGCATGCATCGGCTTTCAGTTGGTTCGTTACTTTGAAATCGCATACGCTCGACACGCACGCACGTACGTACGTACGTACGTACGTACGTACGTACGTACGTTCATTCACGGCCGCACCCACTGCAACCTGGCGATCTTCAATCAAAACAACATCAAGTAAGTGATGCCGCACGCAGTCGTACCATGCGTGTTTAGAAGCGCAACATTGAAAAGGATCCCATCTGAAACAGTCGCGCGGCGCAGCGTGGCAGACGCAAAGTACTTCCAGACACGACTCTTCCTAT
This sequence comes from Micromesistius poutassou, assembly GCF_964030765.1. Taxonomy (NCBI): domain Eukaryota; kingdom Metazoa; phylum Chordata; class Actinopteri; order Gadiformes; family Gadidae; genus Micromesistius; species Micromesistius poutassou. Next base: position 4,971,846 of record NC_140273.1, on the reverse strand, counting down.
TTTTTTTTTTTTTGACGAGTCAGGCGAAGCTGTCGCACTCGCTGAGGCTGCAGTTGGCATCTTCCGTGTTCCATTTAACGGCCGACTACAACACTTGTAAATGTATATGCTGCCCGTGTCACGTCCGGAGGAATTGCATCCCCGGTACCTACAGTACTGTAGAAAAACGAGTGCCGTCACGTTTTTAGAATTGTAGCATCGACTTGGTACCGAAGTATCGGTTCTCGTGACATCCCTAATAACTCAGTTGACACCCGGTCAGCCTCACCACCACGTCAGTTGGAGCCTACAGGGTTTTATCCTGCCATCAATCAAAGGAGACACTCAGTGTGTGTGTAGCTGCAAAAAGAAGAAATAAAGAGGTGATAAAAAATCGGTAATGGTTAAAGATACTCTGAGCGTTCTTCAGCCATCTCGTCGACATCATTCATTGATGACCTGAACATATCGAGGGTAACCATGGAGCCCCCCCCCCCCCCCCCCCTTGCTAGGACCTGCTCTCGGCTCTGATCAAGGGTCCGACGCGGACGCCGTACGAGGACGGCCTGTTCCTCTTCGACATCCAGCTGCCCAACATCTACCCGGCCGTGCCGCCGCTCTTCAGCTACCTGTCCCAGTGCTCCGGGCGCCTCAACCCCAACCTCTACGACAACGGCAAGGTCTGCGTCAGCCTGCTGGGCACCTGGATCGGAAAGGTACGCAGATCCGACTTGTTAGTCGAGTTGTCACATTTTTGGATATGATGAGAACATGTTTTCATTGTTATAGTCTCCCCAAGTTTCTTGGAAAGTTTCTTCCAAACTGAAATTTTCTTCAACTGGGCTGCTGGCCTGGTAGGTGGAGTTCCCGTGGGTTAGAAAAGTTTTTACAATAATAACCAGACAAGTAAAATGTAATGCAGCATAACGCTACCATGGGGGTGTAATTAAATATCAGTTAATGTAGATGGAGGTTGTTTTTTTTGCAAAGGTTTTGGATATTTAATGGCTGGTGACACAGGGAACTAAAGATGCGATCACAAAGCCTGCATAAATTCATGTTAATACAGACTTTGAATGTGTGCAATTTTGTTGGGGACATTTTCTTTGGCCTTACATGTAGATACAAAATATATCAATGGTCAAGATTTCTTAAATGTTAAATGTTTAATTTAGGACTATAGTGGACTAATAGTCAGGATGGAGTTATTTATTTGATGACCAATACTTTTTATTTTATCATTAGACTAAATAGTAATGTGTTTCAAATGTTTGCATGTGCGACGTCTTATATGAAACCGATTCCACGGTCGGTGCTTCATTGAATTAACAACATTCACACAATGACAAAAATTCAATGCACAACCCTCCCCTGAGCAGTCCTGTGTTTCATCCCTTGGATGTTGTGGGTGTTTCCTGATTATTTGATGCTGTGGTCCACAGGGTAATGAGAGATGGACCAGCAAGTCCAGCCTGCTGCAGGTCCTTATTTCTATACAAGGTGACGAAACACACAACCCGCCATAACAAATACAAATGCAATACCTATGCACACACACTGAAGCCTTGCGTTGTGAGCATGCTGCCGTCATCTATTTGGAGAGAATATAGGATGTGTACTGGCAGGAATATCAGGCGATGAAATAGTATACATTTATCATACAGGGGTGGAAGTTCAGTATGTAAGGGGTTATGACGTGCTTTGTGCCATTATTTCATGTATACCTTAATATTTAATCAAAGTTAGTGTTCAAAAATAACTATGTACAAATCTATATGAGAATGCTGGTGTTGTGTTTTGGAGATTTAAAATGGATAATTATTGGAGAACTTTGAATCAATGTCGAGAGCAAAGAGAGGTCCTACCCAAGAGCTGAGCTTGGATCAGTAATGAGCAGCGCCTATGAACCCCTGGAGACCCCATGCTGTCCCAACGGAAAACCTACACGGCACCCCCCTGTGACGGGTTGGACCTGGGTGAACCGGTCCTCGCGTTGACCCTGTCCCGTCCCGCCCTGCAGGTCTCATCCTGGTCAACGAGCCGTACTACAACGAGGCGGGCTTCGACAGCGACCGGGGCCTCCAGGAGGGCTACGAGAACAGCCGCTGCTACAACGAGATGGCCCTGATCAAGATGGTGCAGTCCATGACCACGCTGCTGCAGCACCCCGTGGAGGTGTTCCGCCAGGAGATCCAGGAGCACTTTGCCTCCAGCGGCTGGAGGTTGGTGCACCGCCTGGAGGCCTGGCTGGAGCTCCACGACGGCGTGGAGCGAGCGCCGCCCTCCAGGGCCTCGGCCCGGGCCGCGCCGCACTCCAGAGACCGGCCCGCCGCCCAGCCCCTGGACGAGCAGCTGGTAGCCCTGGCCCACAGCAGCCCCAGCCAGAGTGTGGTGGAAGAGGAGGAGGAGGAGGAGGAAGAGGAGGATGAGGAGGAGGCCGAGGAGGCTGGGGACGGCTGCTGCATCGTTAAGAAGGAGCTGGAGGACTCTGGGCTGAGCCCCTCCACCACGGCCGTCTCCCAGCCGGAGCTGAGCGTCAACTCTGACGGCGAAGGCGCACTTCCCGTCCACATCCCAACGGCATCCGCGCCCCAGACGGGTACCGGCACTATCGCCACGACGACGACAACGACAACGACGGCGACCTCGAATGGAGCGGTGGTGGTGAGTGACGCGGCGGCGGCGGCGGCGGCGGCGGCGGCGGGTTCCGCCCCGACGGTCGCAGCGGCGGCGGCGGCGGGTTCGTCCGGGCCTCAGAGCCAGCCGGCCGTGCGACCAAAGAAGCGCAGGAAGAGCTACCGCAGCTTCCTGCCCGAGCGAAGCGGCTACCCGGACATCGGCTTCCCGCTGTTCCCGCTCTCCAAGGGGTTTGTGAAGAGCGTGCGCGTGGTGCTGCAGCAGTACCGGGCCGCCCTGGCCGCCGCCGGCATCCCCCAGCACACGGAGGACAAGTAAAGTGCCTGCCCATAAGCCCCGGTACCTCCCCATTTTGCACCTCCCCCATCCCCACTCCCTTGGTCAAGCTCTTCTTCAGTACGTGCCCTCGAACACGGTGAGGGAGTAGGAGGGTCCGCCTCACCCGCATCCGCCCAGCGAACCCAATCCTCCCCCCCCCCACCCCCCCTCCCCCCCCCTCTGCCTCGCTCCCCCTGGGGTCTGCTGTTAAACTCTGCTCCCTCTCGTCTCCCACTTCCGGTTCTCCGTGAGGAGCCTCGGTGGGCTGGGACGGCAGGCCTCATCGGCTGGCCTTCAGGCGCGCTCGCTCGGTCCTGGGACGGTTACGCTCGGAACGACCATCGGTGATCCGACCCCCCCCCCCCCCCTTTTTTTTATTGCACACATACGCATTTAGCCCCCCCCCCCCCGAGCCACTTGGAACCGCTTGTCAGAGCCGGGGAACCCGCATACTTTGCCGCCTGTCTGGTTGAGCACGTGGACTGGCCCCATGGTAACGTGCGTGCGTGTGGGTCAGTCATTACATCGACAACATTCTGATGACCACTGGGGTATATATCGTGGAGGCTGTGGGGTTGTAACATACTGGCCTCATCACTTCCCGGCCCCAAGACGACGCGGCACCGCTGCTTGAGAAAGAAGCCGCATCATACTGCACTGAGACAGACGATCGTGTTGGGCAGGCGGTCTGGTCCGCTCCACTTGACTTGACCGGGAGATAATCCTTTTCAGAGGTCACCTTATTGTACACATTCTGCCAAGCTATAATGGTCTCGTCAACAAATAACTGAATGTTCTTAAACTGCCCACCACCACCGCCACAATAGCTACTTCACAATATTTATGTTCCCACCTCCTCCCCCGATGGAAAGTCCCTCTCCATAGCGCTTTGTGTTTGGCTTGAATTGTGTTAAAATGAGAAAGGGGGGAGGGGTGCTGTAGAGGTACTGTTCAGTTCTCCTAAGCTTTCCCATAATCCATCACTTCTCTTCATATCACTGCAAATGACACGATTTTGTAACTGGAGGGGGGGGGCGGGGGAAGAAGGGGGAAAAAAATGCTTCCATTCCATCATTCATCTCAAAATGTTGCCTTACTTGAATAGTTGATGTGAAACCATTGTGTACAGGGCGTTTTGCACCATTCTCGAGTCATTAAACCTCACTGTGAGGTTTCAGTGTTCCTTTGGATTTTGTTTTGTTTTGCCTCTGAGGAATTGGCAGGTCATTCATCGGCATTCCCCCACATTGATAACTAACGCGACATACAGTGACAGTTCAACTGAGTCCCTGCTCTGTATTGAAACAAAAAAAGCCTACCAACTGCCGTACGATAGTGAGGTTTGAGAGATCTGCTGTATGCTGACGATCAATTCCATTAAGATGCTTTAGGTTTTAATATCAAAGTAATGTTTGGGTTGATGGGTAATTGTGCTTTCGCTGTGATTTTTTTTGTGTTATTTTACTTTTGCCACAATTCAAGCACAAATGGTTTATGACTGCCTTATCCCAAGATGGAGCTCTACAGACTTTCTCAGCTAGGAGCTAACGGCACCTAAGACCTCCTCCAGTATTGTTTATTTATTCTTTCTTCAACTATTCTTTAAAAGAATAAACGGGATGACTGGAGCCATGGGTGTTCTGCGGTGTGTGCGTAGGGGAGAAGGGAGGTGTTGGAAGGTGTTTATCAGGTTCAGGCGGGCTGTTAATTACTGTGAAGAAAAAGTGCTGCGAGCCAATCTTAAAAACTTCCCTACAGGTCTGAAAGCTCTTGCTGGGGAAATCTGAAGTCTTTGTTTACATCTTTAAAGGAACAGAGAACCTGGCTCCTCCTGTTGTCTTGCCAGATATTATTAATTATTATTATTATTATTATTATTGTACAGGTCAGTGAAACACCTTGTGCTTGCTTTATCTGAAGAAAAAAAACTGAACTGAGGTGGCTGTATTTTACTTGAATTAACTTTATTGCTGAAGTGTTCCAGAATGACAGAGAATTTTGTGCCAATGTGGATGGATGACAAAATGTAAAATGTGTATGTATGTGCGTGAGTGTGAGTGGGGGGGGGGGGGGGGGTGGCGGTGGTGAAGCGTGAGAACCAAAAGTTTTGAAGATTTGGAACATGAAGTATTAACAGTTTTGCATTGCTTTGTCTATTCCACTTTTTGCTTTTTATTTACTTCACCGACCATTCCTCTAAATAATAAACTCTAGTTGTAGCAACCAGGCTTTCAACACACATTCTCCCCCTCCTGGGGATTTACTTCCTGTTTGGCCTTTTGAGTGACATGGATGATTCTGCTGCTCCTCATTGGCTCTTGGACCTGTAGCATGTAGCTGAATCAGCTTCCGTCTTAACGATCTGCGCAACCTTTTTGTTTTTCTTTTGTAGTCTTGTTAAAATCTGTAACCTGAAGCTTTTGCATCTAAATCACACACACACACACACACACACACACACACACACACACACACACACACACACACACACACACACACACACACACACACCCTCAATGAAAATTGGAGTTGTGGAGCAAATAGTTTGCTGCCCTTTTCGACACCGTCTCATACTAAGCAGTTGCAAAAATGGAAAATGTGAAGCTATTCAGCAACAACTCTGTTCAAAAATCCAATGGGATGCGAAGGACACAATGCTATGTTAAGTTTTCTATGTTTGTGTATATCAGCCAGATTCAATCATGGTTAGGATTCTTATTAGTGCGATATATTTATTTTACAGCCAAAGCATGTAACATGTCGCTTTAAGCCTTCTAAATGGGCTACCCACTAAACTTGACTGTATGATGTCTACATTTCCACAGTGGCCTGTTGATATATTTAAAAAGAATAATAAAGTTATGATTTGTAACCTGATTCTCTCTGTACAGAAGTCATGACTTTAAATATATAAATACCTATTTAACATCGATCTGAGTACTAAATAGTCACATAGACTGTTGGGGCCTACATGTACAAAATGCTCAGTGTGGGAACTGTACCCTAACTTTATTATACTTTTGTTTTATTCTTTACTTGATTTTTTTTTTACATTTTACTTTGGTTGCATTAATAAAATTAAACATTAAACTTTGCAAGCAGTATTTTATTTTTATTGCCTTTCTTCAAGCATTTGACTACCCAGTATACTGTAGTCCTTTGAACAGTTGAAGGTAGGATTTAAGAGCCATTATTTGAATGTGAACCAAAATATGGTTGACCTTCATTTGATCATCTGTGCAAAATGCAATATTAACATTGTTGCGGTTTTAAAATCTGTTTCGATTACTATTCTAGTTAGAAATGTGCCTCTGTCATCTTTGTTCAGTGATTGCCTATGATTAAATTGTGCTACTCGCTTATTTAGGGTTTTCAGGGACTATAATCGGTTGGCCATATTCTGTTAAAGAAATAAATAAAATTTTATTACACATGTATTTTAAACATGTAGAGAAATTGGCTACATTTCTGTTCTGAATCCGCCGCCCACCAGTTATCGTATATATCCATATTCGCTTGGCCTTTGGGTATTCTCCTGGTAAAATCCGAAGAACGTCCGGCGGACAGTGCATGTGTGAAAGGGATGCCGTTTCACAAAGAGGATGAATGAATCTCCTATGTTGCTCCTACCCAGTATAGGTACTTGGAGGATGACCCAAGGAAGTGTTTCGTATAGATAGCATTTTGGGAGAAAAAAGGGTAAAAAGTGGTCAATGGTGCGCTTGCATGGGTAAACTACTTTTTACGACAGCTGTGTACCGGCTAAAGACGTTGTGATTTTGGGGCACTGACCTAGGAACTGGTGAGTGCGGGAATATATTGCAGAAGATAGCCAGCAGATGGCGGTAAAGGCAAAGACACGCACAATAACCCTAATCAAGAGTCCCAATGGCAGCTCCTCGAATCTTAGGAGGACTGAACTACACTATTCAGTCCTAAGGTCGAGGAGTAAGTAACAAACTTACTAACCAGTTTATTAGTGAGGGTTCTGCTTTTGGACTTGGCGTTTGCTTTCATGCATTTCCCCTGGCCCTACAGTGAAATGGAGGGTTTCTCTCAATCTCATCATAATGCCTTTCTAAACCTCATCAGACCAGAAACGCCCTTATAAATACAGTTAGGCCTATCACTTCAAAACACTACAACACACAAGTTTCTAATACTAACCCTGGGGGGGGGGGGGGGGGGGCATTAGGAAGGAGAATTAATCAAGTTATCAGCACATCTAGGCAGTGTGCAAGTAGTGATTAAGACATGTCAATCTCCTAGAGGAAACTCGCTTCAATTTCCAGGACTATAGCATTACCAGATGCTAGACCAGGGGGTAGACTTCCTGTGGTAAAACCAGGAGGAGCTGCTCCTTAACTCACCCCTCACTGCTGATATAATCGAAAGTACATACGCATGTGCGCACGCACACTCACACACATAAACGCACACACACACACACACACACACACACACACACACACACACACACACACACACACACACACACACACACACAGAGCCAGGTGCAAAACATCACCTTAGCTTTGATTGCCATGCCCTCTCACATAGTGTAAAATGAGAGTGAGGGGTAGTTTATTGTGGACTGTTTATTGCATTGTTGAACTCAAATATGATACAAATGTATATATGCTACACACATTCACAAGATACAAAAATACAATGTTAAATACAGGATCTCCAGTTTAAAACATCAAACCGTTCAATAATTAAACTGTACAAAGGCACATTATTTTTAAATGTAGGATATTTATACATATATTCAAATTGTAGATAAATGTTGTCAAATGCAATTCCTTACAAAAGTTGTTTTAAATGCAAATGAGTTTTAAAAGAGTGCTTAGTTTCCTTGTTTCTTTAACACATGTGTTTTCTGCTCCAATCGAACATGCATTCATCATTGGCATGTCCTTGCTGGTTGATGATTGGGGTAATGAGTAATGACTCAAAACATTAGCGTTGCGTCTTGTCTGTGAGTGAGTGGTAGTATGGGGTATGAAATACTGTCCCTATTTCCCAGTTTGCAACATGCAAAACGATACATTAATTTCTCCACACAATCTCATGCAATCATTATCTCACACATTGCGAGAAGATGGAAGATCTCTCACTCTCTTTGGTTGTGATTATTTTTACATTACTATCTGTGTTTAGATACACAATGTAGTGGTATAATACAATTTATTCTAACAGACAGTATGACATCTTGGTCCTTTGATCCAGCAAAGACCAATAATCCATGTGTTGATCATGCCATCAAAGTGTCCATGGTTTGTCTTCAGCACATTGCCTTTGCATGCATAACCAAAATGGGTCATGCATACACATTCACTTGAACAAATTCACTGAATTTGGAGTGTTAACACCAACTGTAGTGGTGCCACAATAATAGTTCAGTCCAACATTTTTTCAGTGCAAATCCATCATAGGCTAGACCTACAGATACACAAAGGAGGCTATAAAATTCACACTTACGGCTTGTACTCCAGTCACACTACATATCTCTTTGTGTGGTTTTGGCACTGTGAATGGATGGCTCCATGACATCTTTGGGGGGGGAGACATTTAGGTAAAAATGCAGCTAAAAACGTTCTAGCTGTGCTCTCTTTCCACTGCACCCACCTTCTATGTTATTGGAGTCTATGTTCCAATTAAGAGACATTCTCGAGGCATACACACACATGTGTGCACACGTGTGCACCATTGCACACACACACACACACACACACACACACACACACACACACACACATGCACACACTCACAAGTATTCTGCAAAGTGTCAGATAGACTCCTCAGGACTTAAACATTCGGGGGTAGAGTGCTTTGATGGGGGGCGGGGTTGTGACGTTGTTGCCGGAGGAGACTGTCGTCTCTGCTGCCCCCTCTAGCTTCTGTGTGGCCACCTCAGTCTTACTGAAACTGCACTCCAGGAAGGGGATTCCCATCTTCTTCACCCGGCCGTCCCTGGTCATCAGACATGGCCGGCACAGCAGTCTGAGAATGGCCCTCCTCATGTCCTTGCTGGTGAGCGTATAGATGATGGGGTTGAGCAGGGAGTTGACCATCGCCACACCCAGGAAGTAATCGGCCTTGAAGAGCAGTTTGCAGCTGCGGGTGGGACAGAAGAAGTCCAGGAGGAGGAGGAGAAAGAGTGGCAGCCAGCAGGCAATGAACACGCCCAGGACAATGGTGACCGTCTTCAGAAGGGCTATATACTTCTGGGACTTCCTGGCCAGGCCTTTCCGCAGGCTACTGGAAAGGCCGTGGCCCTGCCGCTTGGTGTTGGCCCTCACGATGCGGAAAACCCGCACGTAG
>NC_140273.1:4952585-4957585 GCF_964030765.1 Micromesistius poutassou | reverse complement strand
CATGCATACACACACATGTGAATGCACACACACACACACACACACACACACACAAGACACACAAACACATGAAAACATGCACACTTGTACATGCAAACAAACACACAAACGCAAACACTGGCAGATGTAAACAAACACATAGGTATGGACATACACACTTGCACATGGTCATGCAGACCCCCCCTTTTTCTGTGGCTTTGTGGTTGGTTGGTGCAAGAGGCTCTCTCTCGCTCTCTCTCTCTCTCACTCTCTCTCTCTCCCCCTCTCTCTCTCTCTCTCTCTCTCTCTCCCCCTCTCTCTCTCTCTCTCTCTCTCACTCTCTATTTATATATATATTGCCAAACCTATGTTTGTCAAGGCATATGTCTGAACAGTCTTTGTGTGGGGTTGCTGGGTCACGCATGCAGCATGTGCCGGGATGTGTGTGGGCGCTCCGTTGCATAGGGCCGTGTGACATGTGCGGCCATTGACAGAGGTGTTTATGGGGTCGGGCGAGGGCGTACGTTTACAACGGTTGTCGAAGGCGGATGTAGCAACAGTTCATTGTTGTTCAAATGGCTCCTGACAGTTGGACACCCGGCTGTAATCCGGGGGCTTTTCAGAGTTTTGGAAACAGGAAAATGTGCTTCGCTTTGCCTACACACACAAACACACACACACACACACACACATACACACATATGCAAACACACACACACACACACACACACACACACACACACACACACACACAGGCCCGTACACACACACACACACACACACACACACACACATATGCACGCACACACACATACACACACAGGCACGTTCACGTACACAAACACACACACACACACACACACACATGCAAATATGCATGCACGCACACACACACACACACACACACACACACACACACACACACACACCACGCCGCTCAGTTTGATGTAGAACTAAGGGTGCGGTAAGTGTTACACACTGCACGAGGTGTGTATATACCTTATTCTTAACTATAAGGTATGAACTTGCATGTACTTTCATACTTATGTACCCATATACTTCACCTTCTGTGTATGTCTGCTGCTGTGTCCATGCATGGGGGGGGGGGGGGGGGGGGGGGTCAGACAGCAGCCTATAGCTATTCTGAGCTGAGGGATGAGGTCAGCGAAGCAAAAGTGTTGACACACTGACACACATCAGCACACAGAGCAGCCAGACAGCCGTGTGGGAGCAGAGCCAGCTCAGACCTGTGTCATTACAATGGCTGCCAATGGCTCTTATAGTATGTCTGTCTCTTCTTTCTTGTCCCTTCTTCTCCCTTTGTCTGTCTATCTGTCTGTCTGTTTCTGTAGAATTCACCCCCTTTTTTTTGCCGTGTTATCTTTAATGTGTGATTGGGGCGGGAGGAACTAAATGTGTCTGTGTTTGTGCTTGTGTCTGCATGTATGTGTTAGTGTGTGTGTGTGTGTGTGTGTGTGTGTTAGTGTTTGTGAGTGTGTGCATGCCATGCATGCATGCACACTCTTGTGTGTGTGGGAGATGACAGCTATCAGGCGGTCATTAAACAGTAATATCCTGCGAAGGAGGGGGTCAGCTCCCCACTTCAAAGCCTGTCTGACTCAGAGATGAACTGATGTGAAAGACAGACGCATTGCTCCACCGCACACACACACACACACACCCACACACACAGGGATCTGCTCTTCTTCTATCTCTGCTGTTATTTCCCCGTTCCTCTGCTCCTTTCTGTGAATGTTTCTGAATGTTCCCCCCACCCCCACGGTTATTCCCGTTTGTGGAATGACCCCAAGTTTCTACAGGTCAGCTGATTGGCTCATCACCAAGATAAACCTTGTTTCCTTCCTTGGCTCGTGTGTGTGTGTCTGTGTGTGTGTGTGTGTCTGTGTGTGTGTGTGTGTGTGTGTGTGTGTGTGTGTGTGTGTGTGTGTGCGTCTTTTAATGAAGGATATGATTCACTTTTTATGTTCCTTCTCTTCTAATGCTCTCTTTGCTTATATATGACCATATGGAAACTATGGTATGTTACACGTCCTCCGGGTCACACTTTAACTGTGGTTACGGCCACACACACACACACACACACACACACACACACACACACACACACACACACACACACACACACACACACACACACACACACACACACACACACGCAGAGTAATGCTGACTATGTTAGTGTTGGAATGTATGTGTGTGAGCATTTGTGCATGCCTGTCTGTGTGTGACTGTGTGTGTGTCTGTGGACGTAGTGTGGACCTCCACCAAGTCAAGTCAACAATTGAATATACAAACAAATACAAGAGTTATATAAGTTTGACTAATTCTACACTGAGTGTGTGTCTGTGTGTATAAAGAGCAAGAGTTGTCACCCCCTCCATTTAAATGCTGTTTTCGTGCCAATGATAAGACCCCCTACAGCAGGGGCCGGACAGACTGGGCATGATAACACAACGCATCCTCTCTCTCTCTCTCTCTCTCTCTCTCTCTCTCTCTCTCTCTCTCTCTCTCTCTCTCTCTCTCTCTCTCTCTCTCTCTCTCTCTCTCTCTCTCTCTCTCTCTCTCTCTCTCTCTCTCTCTCTCAAACACACATGCACGTACACATGCACACACACAGTCACACACCAAACCATGCACTCACACGCACACACACACACACACACACACACACACACGCACGTACACACACACACACACACACACACACACTCGGGGGGCCCCTCTTCACTGTCAGCGTTCCAATCCGCCACCAACTGAAGCGGGACGTGGACTTCCCCCCTCACAGCGTTTGGTCTTTAAGCCGGGGGGACGTCTGGGGGGGGGAGGGGGGGGGTCTGTACCGCATGACCGAAGACGTTTTGACCACTTAGTGACGTTATCAACCTTGTGTTTGTTTGGATTTTCCAGCCCACTTGCTGTGGCTGGGAGTGATCGGGTGGGGGGCGGGGAGAGGGCAGGGCGGGGGAGAGATGGTGGGTGGGGGTGGAGAGAGGGCTGGTCGAGGGCTGGGTGGAGGTGGAGAGAGAGTGGTGGGGCTGGAGAGAGGGTGGGTGGGGGTGGTTAGAGGGCAGGGTGGGTGTGGTGAGAGGGTGAGTGGGGGTGGAGAGAGGGCAGGGTGGGGGTGGTTAGAGGGTGGTGTGGGGGTTGTAAGAGGGGTGGGGTGCGGTTTCAAGCATTCAAGGGCAGTTCCACAGGGGCTCATCTGCTGTGGTCTGAGGGGCCTACAGGCTGCAGGACAGGGTTGGAGATGGAGTGAGTGGCGATGAAGGGAAGTGGAGACAGGGGATCTGGTCTTCTACTGGCCAGGGGGCCGTTTGAGGGACCCTATGTGAATTTATAGCGTTGTTACTACGTTTGTTTTCCCCCAGTGGTCGTGGTGTTGTCGTGTGTTTGTGCCGACCAACTGGAGAGTGTACAGTGTCATAAAGGAATGACAAGGAACGGGAAATATGGAAATAATCAAACGATTCTATGACACACGTGAATACACAGTTTTCATTTCTGAATTGGTGTGAACGAATCCCAGCGACTGTTTTGGTGACGGGATATGTTGCGCGGGACGTCCCGAGGAGGGCGAACAAGTCATTAGGGTCTGTGCCTTCAGAGGAAATGCTCCTTTAACGGCCCAGTTCCACTGATAAGCAGCAGATAACGCCTCCGCCGGGAGGAAGGAGGCAATCTGTGTATATGTGTTTGCTTGGGGTGTGGGTAGATGTAGCTGTGTTTCTTTGTCTGTGTGTTAGTGTCAGGAGAAGTAGTTGTGCGTGTTCCATTATGTATGTGTGCAAGTGAAATCGAAAAATGGATGTGTTCGCACAGATAAAATGGCCGGTTTGCAATCAAACCCAGAGCCTGTGCAGGCCCGCCACTTTCAATTATTTTTTTAAGTACGTTGAGGTGTTGGGTGCGTTTGAGCCGGTGAGCGTACACGTGTCTGTGCATGTATGAAGTCACATGTGTGTGTCTATGCCTCTATCTGTGTGAGTGCATGTGCCTGTGTGAGCGCATGTGTGAGTTTCCATACCACGACTACTACATGTGCTGTCTGTTTATTTGACTTCGGCCTGTGCATGCCATTCCTCTGTATATTTTATCTGCAGCCATCCATTGCCTTTCATCCAACGGTTTCCACACGCTCTGGTGAGGGAACCATTCGGGGGCCTCTGACAGCCATGCCGGGGCTGTGGTCTGCTGCTAGCTCTGGCCCTGACTCAGCTCCGAGGGGCCTTCTCCCATCAGCCTGGCCCCAGCCAGGGTGCATTCATTTGGGGGTAACTCTGGCAGACTGCAGACCTAATGAACTCCAGACTGAGTGGGAAAGAGCGGATCGCAGTCCAATGTGTGTGTGTGTGCGAGTGAAAGTGTGAGTGTGTGTACATGTGTGTGTGTGTGTGTGTGCATGTGTGTGTGTGTGTGTGTGTGTGTGTTACACTCGCTGACGCCCATCCGGCCTCTGGAAGACAGAGCAGAGCATGGTGGGAGAATGTAGGTTTCTTCTCTCCTGCGGCCCCCTCAACAGAGATGATGGCTCCGGTCTAATAGTCTCGCTTGCTTAGGAAGCATAGGAGACTATAATGAAATGAACCGTAAAGTATCTAACTAGCAGCGATGATGAGAGCTGTTCAAATTCTCTAAATGCTAAGGAAAGGTACTTCAATGCTGCCTTTCATACCTTCTTTAGCATAGGGTACACTGGACCGTCCTTAACGAAAGGTGAGGAGATAATGCCGTCCCACAATTCTTTGCGGCAAGAAAATATAAAGCAAGTCATCTACTATTAACATAAGGGACGCAGGACCTCGTCCATAACATCCGCCCTAACATCATTCGATAGCCTAGTGAAAGTGCAGTCTGATACTAGCAGTGCGGTGGTATTTTCCGAAGTCCTTTTTAATTTTCCTTCACATTTTTCCCTGACCTCGTGACGTTTTCCATCAAGGGAAAGTGGTCAGGAAAGGACATAGGATACAATAAAAGAGATTCAAAGATCGACACCATGA
>NC_140273.1:4948435-4952385 GCF_964030765.1 Micromesistius poutassou | reverse complement strand
GTTCAGGGGAGTCTAAAGCCTTGCCAAAGCCAGCTACTGATCTGGCCATTGCTACGCCTGGCTCTGTGTTGGTGAGGCTGGTGTTGGGACATAACTAGCACGCCGGTATCAGCAGCCCAGTAGATGGGCTATTACTATTAACTTGACCTTGAAGGTCATGACCAGCCGAGCCAGTAGCTGACCAGTGGGTTGCTTGCCCTGGCATGCTAGTTACCAGCCTCAGACCAGCTAATCTCTTCAGTCAGCCAGATCAAATGGCACCCCCTTCTCGTCCCCCTGACCCCACGTCCAAATCATGTCAAACCCTAAGCGTGAGAATATCAGAATCGTAATCGTAAACAATCGGGATTTCAATTTTATTTGTATCATTAATGAACATAACTTTTTGGTTTACAATTCAGAAAAATTTCTTCTGATTACAAGAAAATTGTTCACAATACGGCTATGATTTATGGTTTTTCACGCGGCCAATATTGTTTACATCAACATCAATTTGACTCAATACTAGGGCACCGCTTTTGTTTTTGCACCTTTCAGTATATTCTGCCGTCGTGACCCACTGTTTATGTTGCTAATCTAATCTTCTTATGCCTAGATGTGCGTCTACAACCAGTGGCCCTTAAAGAGTTTATAAAGACGTGACCCCCACAGGTTTCAACAGGAAATAGCTCCAGGAAATAGAAGGTTGACATGGATACCTTTGGCCCACATGCCTTTGAGTTGAACGTGTATGTTTGTGCGTGCTATCACACCGTGCCCTGGAGAGGGAATGACCTTTAACCTTATCAGCTGTCAATCGCAACCCTTAAGGATGTGTTTTCATTACTGACATGTATTCTCGCCCTCTCCCTCTCTCTCTCTCTCTCTCTCTCTCTCTCTCTCTCTCTCTCTCTCTCTCTCTCTCTCTCTCTCTGTGACTCAAACAGTGTTGTTTACATTATTCAGCCCTTGTTTTTCCTGTGCCACCCGCCTCCTTGGCTTCTATGGTCCGCCTTAACATCAATTTGCACCAATTAAACCAGAGAATGCGTGAAGCGTTTACAACGTGCTGGAACGCCCTCTTCCTCTCATTCCAAATATGTAATTCCACTAATGGCAGCTGCTCTGGCCGGATCCTTTAACCGTTCACATGTTCCATTAGGGTCTGCCCAGGCTGCAGAGAGAGAGAGAGAACTACCAAGAGACAGCTTCCAGATGTCCACAGATCGATGTGGGACACAAACACACAAAGTATTATGGGATGCGACGAGGGATGTGGAGGGCTGGTTCCTTCAGTCAGAGGAGAAGTATGAGAAAGGTCTCGTAGGAGCCGAAGCAGCCTGACACCGCTCCCCCAGACAACTAGAGGAGTTCTCCCCGAGCCCCAATCAGCCATCATCCCAGCATGGCTATGTGGCGGTGGACTGAGTCATGGCTGTAGACGTTAACATGTCTCTTCTCATCTGGGCGGAAATGTTCACTCATTTTGCAGGCTTTGGTTTAGGGAGGAGTGAATATGTTTTTCTAATTCATTGTGTGCAACAAATTAGAAAAAACATATTGACTCATATTGCAGGGACTGATTTATGGATGAGTGAATATGTTTTTCTAATTCATTTTGTACAAATACTTTAATAAGAATGAGTCAAAACTGGCAACCAAGATATTTTTGTTGGAGGTTTTTAGTTTACTGGGAAAACCAGTTAAGTACATCTGAATTTAAATATAGTGTCTGAATATTATGCCTTTGCTCAAAAAGCTCTCGAACATGCTCTCTTTCTCTCTCTCTCTCTCTCGCTCTCTCTCACTCGCTCTCTCTCTCTCTCTCTCTCTCTCTCTTTCTCTCTCTCTCGCTTTCTCTCTCACACAAACCCACACACGCACGCACACACGCACGCACGCACACACACACACACACACACACACACACACACACACACACACACACACACACACACACACACACACACACACGTACACTATCTTGGCCAATCTAGATGGTACAACATGTGTCTGGCAATGAGTCTTTTATAAGGCCATCTGCTCATCTGTGCTTCATTAGGCTGCTTTTCAATCTCTTGTGGTGTTGGTTTCTGCAGCTCTGATCTCTCTGGGGCTAAGTGCTCCTTGAGCACTCGACAGAACCATAAATCTCAAATATTTAAGTCGATGTTGCAAATGAATGGCGAAAAGACAATTATCCCGTGGGACCCTAAATTGTTTGCCCACAACATAGCTCAAAGTGGAGGATAATTGGCAGAATTGGTTGGCAGAAGAGTTTTAATGACGTATTTAGCACTGGAGTTGATGGGCTGTATTTCCATATGAGCGATGTCATAAAATGTGCCAGTTTGTAAGGCGGGCATGCCAAACAAGAAAGAAAGAACGATTTTGTTCTTCGAGAGGAAATTACTTTTAAGCCTTTTAAACACAGATTTTAGAACAAATCCTCTCGTAGAACATGAGAGGGTTAGAACGTGTGCTTTCTTTATCTGTTTTTTTATATGTTCTAGTGAACCACCACCCATCACTTCTTCTTACCTTCCTCTACAGCTGGACAACACAGTGGAGATACACACGAGCTCTGCCTCAGGCCCTTGAGCAAACACACTTATTCAGTTACAGCAAAACTGACTAGCAAACGGCAAATTGACAAGTAAAAAGAAATACAGTACCCCCAATTCTCCACACACACACACACACACACACACACACACACACAAACAAAAACACACGTGCACACACACACACACACACACACACACACACATACACACACACACACACACACACACACGCACACAAACGCAGTTTCATGTCTGAATTCAGGAGAAGAAACCCTGCTACTTTGGTGAAGTGTGCAAGTAAAAACACGTAGCATATTTTGGATGATAAGAACCCGTGGATATGAAATTATAATCTCACATGGTAGTGGTGGTAGTGACGCAAAAGCCTTGGTCTGCCCCAACCCGCATAAACATGAAAAATAACGAGTGTGATATGATCAGATAGATGACATGGGTTTGCCGTTTTGTATGTAGTTGTAAGTAGGTGCAATGGATGTGCTAATTAGGTATAGTTAAATTGTAGATGATAATCTGTGAGCTTGTTTCTGTACTTTAAATCCAAGGTTAAATCCTTAGCTGAAAGACGACAGGGATCTGTAACTGTTTTCTGCCTGTAACTCCTCTGTCATTGTTCATGAGTTTGTTGCCATTAAGGTCTCTCTTTCAAAGGAGGTGTTCAACCTCAATGAGACACACCTGAATAAATGAGGGTGAAATAAATACAATATAACAACCTAGAATGTACCGTAGATTGTATGCTAATTTAACATGAGTATATTCCTCCACAATGCCATACAGAAACATCTGTAATATTTTGTTGGGGTTAAAACACAGTGCACTTTTCCATATCTTTAACTTAATGGAGTAATCCTGGGTCATGAATAGTTTCTGATTTGCATGAGCTTTTTTTTTTATTAAGGCACAGAACCAATAAACATGTCACAATGCACACATGCATTTTGTTGGACACCTGACAACATACCCTTGAGATGTTGAGATTATTTTCTTGACTCATAAACTTCAGCTGGAAACTGACAGAGATAAATTCTGGAGATACCCTGTAAAGGAGTTGAGGTCAGGTTATTGCTTTAACCCCTTCACTACAACCACAGGCAAAAAAACAGCTCCTGAAAGGAGCTTATATGTCCATATGCGGCCAAAGCACACAGAGCACACATGTTGGTTCCTATGTGTAGCATGACCCAAAGGGGAAATAGAATCATATCTAACTAGTATGAGAGGAATCGCTGTGTGTCTACATGTATGTGTATGTATGTCTGTCCTTCCATTTTTGTTTGTTTATTGGATGAGCAGTTCTTGAGAAAGACACAAGCAGCAATACAGGCCAACCATTCGGCCTGTTCCGAGAAGGCCCTGCTGTAGTTGTTTGAACCAACAGCTAGT
>NC_140273.1:4910935-4940935 GCF_964030765.1 Micromesistius poutassou | reverse complement strand
TGTGTGTGTGTGTGTGTGTGTGTGTGTGTGTGTGTGTGTGTGTGTGTGTGTGTGTGTGTGTGTGTGTGTGTGTGTGTGTGTGTGTGTGCGTGCGTGCGTGCGTGCGTGCGTGCGTGCGTGCGTGCGTGCGTGCGTGCGTGCGTGCGTGCGTGCGTGCGTGCGTGCGTGCGTGCGTGCGTGCGTGCGTGCGTGCGTGCGTGCGTGCGTGCGTGCGTGCGTGCGTGCGTGCGTGCGTGCGTGCGTGCGTGCGTGCGTGCGTGCGTGCGTGCGTGCGTGCGTGCGTGCGTGCGTGTGTGAGCAGGCACAAGCAGCCACAGACACATGCATATGGAGACACGGGGAAACACCTTCTCCATTCTTGCGTTACACTTCCATTCCCCTTATTCCCCTCATCGAGCAGAATATTGACATGTATGTACATATACATGAACTATAAACAGATATAGATCCTCTTTATGTATACACTAATTAACCTCATTAGCTTCCAATATGAGGAGGAGAGAGAAAGAGAAACTGAGACAGAAAGAAAACGAGATAGAGAGAGAGACAGTATATTCATCAACATATGAGCGATGTTCCCTGAGGAGAGATTCATTTATATGTTCATAAGGCTATAAGGTTATGGGTGCATCAAGGCATGGAGGAAGAGGTAATAACACATTGAGCCATATTGGGACTTATTCTTGATTGGTGTCATTGGTTTAACAGAAACAACAACTCTAATTAAAGACTAATTGCTTGCCAGTTTCATTAATTCTATTTAGCTGTAGCTGCAGTAATTTAAATATCAGTCTTATATGTTCCCCTGACCTGGAACTACAGAAAACCGGCTTTGGTGGAATAGAGGCCATCGGGAACCGACCGTCAGTGGTAGAAATGACAATTTTCTCAAGAAAACTAAAAAAATGTCAGTATAATTTGAATGGCCTGTACAAGAACAAGCTTGAACAAAGGAGACAGTTTAAGTTACTATGTGGAGCATTTCCATGTTCTTTTGCCAAGCAGACAAATGAGGCCCAGTACTGGTATGTGTGTGTGTGTGCTAGGTTTGTGTGTGTGTGTCTGTGGGCATTGAGCCCTGTGTATGCAGTGTGTCCTGCTGCTGAGGGAAATATTACCGCTCAGCAGGACTCTGTGTTCTTTCTATCCATCACCTCTTCTCCGGTTGCTTTTAAAAGAATGGGTTTATTTGTCCTGGTTTTAAATACAATAATTTTACTGCGCTGTTACTTTTTAAACACTGCTAACTTATGTCTGTGGTGAAAAGTTCTGATTCAATTCTATGAAAACAAACTAACACCTTTTACTCCCCTGAGGGACATTTCACTTTTTTACTATTTTTAAACAGTTAAAGGGACAGTTTGGATTTAGAGGGGTCAACTGCAGGCGGCGGCCCCCAGCTGAGTGTTTTCAGACCCTCGGGCTGGAGGCAGAGCAGCTCCCTCAATGGTGGTTTTGTCTGCTGAAGGAAATTACATCTTAAAAAGCATCACTGTTTATGAATCTGAAATATTGGTTGTTTTGTAACTGCCGTTGAGACAACAGGGGATAGTCATTCATTTAGTGTTTAAAAATGAAAGGGCTTTTGTCAAGGGTTGTCTATGACATAAAAACACACACAAATGCACACACACACACACACACACAGACAGACAGACAGACAGACAGACACACATGTACTCAAGCACATGGACACACTTGCATGAATGTGTACAAACACACATATCCATATCAAATATAACAAAACTGTAATAAAGAAAGCTATTCTGGGATCGTTAGTTCTAATTTGGACGGCTGCGTTTGAGCACATACTTACTGTATGTTTGGTATGGAATGTATTTTGGCAATTGGGTACATACAAGTGCATGCGCATGAACATCTGTATACATATTGATATCTCATTGTCAGACAGACATACACCCTCCCTCCCCACATCTTGTGCTGTCATCACACGGAGGAGGAAGTGACCCTCGCTCTGCTCTCAGAGTCCATCGATCACTCTGTCGTCATGAGAACGGCAGAGGGCCAGCCGTTCCCCCAAGGTGCGCTACTCCCCACGGGGTCTCCAGTTTCCAACCATGTTGTCCGTGCTTGTCTTGTTGGATTGAAACAAAAGACGCGAAGAAACTGAAACAGTTAATACGCTGGCTGACAGATTGTTTAACGGGGATGTTATGCATTAACCTATTGCTATCAATGTGAATTTAATTTCATCTTAATCTCAACAGTGATCCAAGGGAACACAAATCATAGTTTTTGACAGCTATACTACCA
This sequence comes from Micromesistius poutassou, assembly GCF_964030765.1. Taxonomy (NCBI): domain Eukaryota; kingdom Metazoa; phylum Chordata; class Actinopteri; order Gadiformes; family Gadidae; genus Micromesistius; species Micromesistius poutassou. Next base: position 4,938,661 of record NC_140273.1, on the reverse strand, counting down.
GGAGAAAAACATCAACCAAAACATTTCTTCAGACGTAGAACCGAGACCTCGTTATCGCGTTGGTGTTTTTGACAAGGTCGCTGCAACCCATTGACCCCCAAGTCGTTGACCTTTCCCCACTACCTTTCTTTATCTGGTGTCAAAGGTCAAATGTTAGGGGTCAACACTGTTTACAGAGGCCAGATAGTAGTAACTCCCAACAGAGTCAAAACTGTAAAACCACATGCAGACCTCCGTCGCAAATAAACACCTTCACGCTGGCCGCTGTGCAACTCTTAAGAGATGTGTGTGTGTGTGTGTGTGTGTGTGTGAGCGTGGGACTCACATAACGTTGACATGTGCGACACACCCATGTATGTGTGTTCATGCTTGACCGGACGTTGCCTAGTCAGACCGTAGATTCCCAGCATAAGCTGGTCACAGTGGCTACTCCTCTGCAGATCCCGCGGCGGTGAAGTGATGAGGGTGTGTTGCACGGGTCTCAACGCAGTGCACTAACAGGAGCTAAACATCTTTGGCCTGAGGAGTTACTCTCAGAGGTTTGTGTGTGGGTGGGTGTGTGTGTGTGTGTGTGTGTGTGTGAGTCACCAGGGAAAGAGGAGTCCTCACACCGCTTGCACAACGAGAGAGTGATACACACAGCTGCAGGCGGGCCTACCTACACACACACACACATGCACACACATGCACACACACACACACACACACACACAACTTTCAAACGTATGCAAATGTGACTTGTTCACACAGACACACAGACAGAAACACACCTGCACACAAACATATACCAAGACAACCCCAATGCAAAATACATGCATACAGCTACCCAGGCACTCATAAATACCCTCATACACACACACATACACATAGACAAAACAAAGATACTCCCTGCCGCCACACTCTCACACACACACACACACACACACACACACACACACACACACACACACACACACACACACACACGCGCACACGCACACGCACACACACAGGAATGTCCATATACAGGTACAATCAAATAAACAGACAAACAAACACACATACACACAGATGGAAGCAAAGATAAACACAAACCACACAAAACACAGAAAATTAAATTAAAAAAGGCACACAACCAAAGATACACATGATGCAAACATTGATAATATGCACAGATACACATGTTTGCAAAGGACACATAATGCATTACATTTTAACTCCCAGCATGAGAGTGTCAACAGAGCGATGAGTGAACGCAGTGCTGTGTTCATACATGTCTCCAGGACCTTTGGCTCAATCAGAGCTCAAAAACATGTCCCTGATTGTGTCTGAATACCATTTATTCATTGGCTTAGCGATTGCTTTTACCATTGCACCATGACATTGTTGTATTTAATTTTTCAAGTCATGTCAAGATCTGATAGCATATGACTACAAAGGTTTTATTGTGGCATTGTTTTTGCAGTCTGTGGAAAAAAAAAAGCAACATTTTTGGTGTGAAATATTAACTTGGAAGTCAAATTTGTTACGTCCTAACGCCTACCCAAACAGCTATATGTAAATGTTGAATTGCCCCTTGCAACTCTACATGAGATATAGAGTTACACAGACCATAAGAGGAAGAGCCTGGAGAAACAGCTAGGGGCTGTTAGGAGAATCACAGTTAAACGTCAAGCAAGGAAAGACCTTCAACACCCCCAGACTCTCTAACGCACACACACACACACACACACACACACACACACACACACACACACACACACACACACACACGCGTGCGCACACACACACACACACACACACACACACACACACGCGTGCGCACACACACACACACACACACACACACACACACACACACACACACACACACACGCGCACACACAAGCACACACACACACACACACACACACACACACACGCGCACACACACGCACACACACACACACACACGCACGCACACACACACACACACACACACACACACACACACACACACACACACACACACACACACACACACACACACACACACTCACACACCCACACACACATTTTCTTGCATGACTTTACTGATCACACAGACACACAGGTAAGTTATCCCACGATACCTGGTATGGGTGTGTGCGTGTGTGCGTGTGTGCGTGTGTGCGTGTGTGTGTGTGTGTGTGTGTGTGTGTGTGAGTGAGTGTCTGAGTGTGTGTCCCGTCATGTGGTTCAATGCAAGTGCCTACATGTGTGGCTCATTATGGGACTGCAGTGTATACAGAGTGTGATAATTTACACAGCAGAATGTTAGATCTTGCCGAACGTCGTCCAATCAAAGGACCGCCGAGCGGGACTTTGTCAAGCCATTTATGGCCAAGAGTTGGGATTCTACATGGCCAAATGGGGATTGCTATACATGTCCCTACAACAATTTGAAAACCTCCTAAGCATAAAAAACATTGTTACAGGATTCTAAACGAGAGATGGTGTGTGTGTGCATGTGTGTGTGTGTGTGTGTGCGTGTGCGCGTGTGTGTGTGTGTTATCTGCTTGGTTTTGGTTTGTTTTACAGTCACTGAAGCTAATAAATCACATTTGAAAAAAACAGCTGTATCTGGTAGGTCTTAAGCTCTGATGTGAAACTGGCAAATCTCTCTCTCTGGCAGCCAGGGTAGGGTGACAGTACAATTTGAACAGGCTCCACACATAACATAACCTCTTTTCACGTCTTCAACCTCTGACTGCCAGCCAACATCAGATAAGTTATCTTCACCTCCCACCAGGTTTCAAATCAATAATAATATTTGTTAATTCCCTTTTGTGGTGCATTACATGGCGTTTCCAGTAAAGGTCAAGCTCTTACCATCCACCCAGTGAGAATAACACAGGGAAGGTCGAAATTGGATACTGGTAATATCATGTGTCGCATGAAGTGGTTTGGAGCACCCCCTGGTGTCGAAGAAGTGTACAGCAGTGAAAGACGTTGTCAACAAATGCCCCTTTACTATTGGCCGAGTCAACCCATGTGATCAAAACAGGAGAATGGCGGCGTCCACTGCTGTTCGGACGAGCATGGGGCTGACATTCAGACTTTCTCGAGTAATAACAGACTGTAGTGCATCTAATTTGTATAGATTAAATAGCTGTGTGGATGGTATTGCCCGTCTTTCGAAGCAAGGGTTCCCAGGTGGTCTACGGACACTAAATCGCCAGTTTCAGACAACGATGGGTGAGTTGAAATCGGTTGCAATACTTTAGTGGCGTATGAAGCAGGGTTTTCTAAGTGAGCGTCCATCCCCTTTCCCATTGCTGATGGCTGTCAATGTGTCGAGTCATGGTGATTGTGTATGTCGTTATAAGCCATGATTAGAATTATAACTAAATTAGCATGTCAACCCCGATGGACCTCGCGATCACTTGTTAACGGTTGAATAGTAATCATCCAAATTCCTCGCAAGTAACTTTTTACAACGTACTAGAACCATCAGCTTGTCATGTCATCTATCAAACAAAAACACTTCTCTCGTTGATTCTTCTCAAAGGTGTTTGTCACAACGATGTGGGGGACTCCAACGCAGTGGACCCAAAAGATGTGTAAGTAATGTGTTAATACACATAGTGTGATTTCTGACAACCGCGGCTATATGAGCTTATATACCATCAGCTCTGTATTGAACTGATTAAGATGTTGAACTGAATAGTGTCATAATATATACTGTTACATCTAGAGCTAGTATAGCAGCTTACTTACAAATGCAAAAACAATTAACTTCACTTTACAGTATTGATCAGAGGTGAAGCATGCTACAGGTAGTCAGGTACTACAAGAAGGTCAACTTGTAGCATGTCTCATTGAGAGAATGCAGAAACATGATAACAGGTAGTGATGGTTTGGCTGCTCAGGGTGAACGTGGTGTATATAGACCGCTCCGGCAAGAGGATTCCAGTACGGGCCAAAGTTGGAGATAACGCAATGTACCTTGCTCATAGGCATGGAATTGAGCTTGAAGGTAAGAGGCACTGTCTTTACTATGGCTTCCACTTAATATATATATATAGGCTTATATATATGAACAGTATTTAATCAACACATGTGTAATAAACTCTCCCTTCATCCAACAGGAGCGTGTGAGGCCTCTCTAGCCTGCTCAACATGTCATGTATATGTGAGCATTGATCACTTGGACAAGCTGCCAGATCCTGTGGAAAGGTGAGTTTGCTTTAATGGGTCCCAATGCAAATTCGATGACTTCTCCCCAGTCCAGTATGTTCTTTGGTCCTCGGAATGAACAAAGCCATGGTGTAATGGTGTGAGCCATGGGCTCACATTCTGATGCATCGCTGGGGACTAAACTCATTTTTTAAAACTACTTTCCAATTTCTAATGCCCTCCCACCGTTATGGTAAACTAACTTAAGATATGGCCCCTGTGCTCCTTTTAGAGAAGATGACATGCTGGACATGGCAGCCTTGCTTAAGGAGAATTCCAGACTGGGATGCCAGATCATTCTTACTCGGGAGATGGAAGGCATGGAGCTGACCCTGCCCCAGGCCACCAGGAACTTCTATGTGGACGGCCACGTTCCCAAGCCCCACTGAGGAGAAGCCCCCGGCGGGTCGCAGTTGGCTTCATTGAATGGAAAAAGAGACAAGACGGTTGGACGGCTAGCTGGTGTACCCGTGCCCCTGGTCCGAGGGCCTATAGTTTACACCCGTGGAAATAACGTCCCTGAAGGGCCCCAGTCTAAGGAGTAAAATGTAAACACTGCGCAGAAGGCCATGTGATTGCTACTTAAATTGGCTGATACCAACTGTTAGCTCGAGGGATAGCAGCCATGCTAACAGCTCTGCTAAGCTGCTATCGTTTGTTCTAGTTGAAAGAATTCTCGTGCAGGGGAATTGAGGTCAACTTCCATCATCCAATCTCACAAAATGATCTTTGTTTAAAGCAGTTCATTTTTTCCAAAGAGCCAAGTCAGGTTTTGGCAAAAAAACATTTATGAGATTGAATGACACATTCCATGTTACAACTTCTAAACGTCAAGTACGCACAACTATCAATACCAGTTTTCTTTCATAATTTATGTTTTATGTCACTTGTCATGTGTGCATTTGAATCACTGTAACAATATTTTTGTATGAAGTGACTCAATATAAAGTTGATTTAACTTATGTAGTCGTACCTTGCAATGCACAAACAGTACAAAGAGACAGATTTACATTAGATAAAATCCCACAACAAATAATACATGTTTACGCTACATATTTGGTGATGATTGTGATTGCTTTTTGTTCTTGCCATGACATTTCCTAACCACTAGTATTAAGTTACTTTTTCTCTTAGATTTACTTACAATATTTCATGGGACACTGTCAAAGAAAAAACACCCAGCGCATTTCTAAAGTAAAGTGACTAGAGGACACCTATAGTTTGCATCTAGAAGCTTCTTAACTTTTAATGCCAGCTCTTGGGCCACCAGACTCACTTAATGTGGATTAGTATTAAACATAAGCAAAATCGAAAATTGTATAAGGTATGTATTTTATGCCTGATTTCCTTCTAAATTCTCCTGAAAGATGTATTTTCTTGGTCTTGATTTGCCTCAACACGTGCTTGTTTCACTGAATCATTTTTCTAATTACAATATATTTTTATCCGTTTGTTTTCATCAGAGAGCTGGTCTTACTTTAGGTCATATATCGTGAAAAATCCTGTTAAGACGAATTGCTTTCTTCCAAATCCACTGTGATACCCCCAAACCGTGACCTCAACAAATGAAGAAGGCCGACACGCCGATGTCTTAGCAGTGGATTCAGAGCCTGTAAAAAAAAAAAACATGACCCGAAACAACTTAATATACTCACATGCAAGTGTATTGTTTTAATGTGTTGATGTATTTTACTCATTGGATACATGCGTGCAATAAAATAAAGAACATTTCGAGAAATAGGTCTGACGACGAGGTTTCCTGCAGAGAACTGAATTAATTGTTCCAAATGATTGTGCCACTTCAAACGTTGGTTTACTACCGTCGACTGACTTTCAGTCATCATTTCTCAAACTACATGCATGAGGAAAATACTAGATCAGTTTGCTGGGTTGCAGGGATGTGGTAGCGCCGTCATGCCCTTACCTTGGGGAACCAGAGCTGCTGTATTAACGACTCATTTATTCGTCAGCCGGGGGCGCAATTAAAATAAACGAATACCACCCGGGTGACCTCTAGTCCCTAACACCCAAAGAGAAATTAGTAATCAAGTGTGACTCAACTTTCTTATAATCCAAATAACCGACAGATATTGTACGGTAAGCATGGTACGGTAATCTACGGTAAGCATTTCCATGCATTGCGATTTTCCAAATTTGACTTTATACCTTGATCGTAGTGTTCTGTTGGTGTTTTGATCGCGTAGCATATCCACCTTTACCTAAAGTGAGCAGGCGTAGTTGATCATCATAGGTGATCAAACGATCTGGGGATCAAAGTAAGTGATCGACGCGATATTTGCACATCATATTTAAGTCAGAACAAAGTGAATGTTTGGAATTTTGGGCGAAATGTAACCAAATATCAGCAAGTCGTTACAATCAAAGTATTGTCACTTTACACGCGCAGATACCGGTATCAACAATGGGCTGGCCGGCGTTCCTCTCGAGACCTATGAGTTCTGTAGTACCGCGAAACCCAGAAGCATTTGAAATAACCAAAGGTTATTCAAAGGAAAGCTTTTACATGTACAGAGATAGAGACTAGATATATTACAGTGAAAAGTCCATTTACAGGTAGCGAGCTCAAGCGGTGAGTTAAATTAGAGTTGAAATGCCTTAGGCCTATATGTATAGTATAGTATGAGTTACATAGACGGGTTACATAGACGCGGTGAGGTACATAGACACTTCAAATTATTTCAGACACTTGGCATTAATGAGTTAATTTGTATCGAAAAGTTACTAATGAAAATAACGAAATATTAGCATACAATCTAGCAGGTTAGCAGTGCAATATAATAATATACGCAATTCAAAGTGGCTACATTTCTTTCAGCTAACGGTTTAATTTAAATTGGTCCTGCACGTTTATCAGAGCTTAGATTGTTGTCTACAACTATGTGTTGGAAACAATCATTTGGTTTGTGAAAAACTGTCTCCTTTACTTACTTAGACACAAGACGAACATGGGTACAAAGGTAGATCTACAGCCTGTGTCTATCCAAAACAATAACAAGACTGATGACACCACGGATCCTGAGGACCAACCAGCCACCCAACCCATAATCCTTCAATTCCTTCAAGAGGCCTCCAAACTTGCTGCCCCAAGCCACAGAAATCCAGTTGACTCAACCTTTGACCCTGTTACAAGCGACAGAAAGGATGCTCACCCTTCCAATAATTGTTCAGACCCATACCCCCAACACAGCTGGGCCCAAACGTTTTCCTATAATGGGGAAGAGAACAGTGACATGTACATGTTTACAACTCACATTGGGCCCGACCTGCAGGGCAGCAACCCCTGGGAGGTGATGAGCCTGATCAATCTGCAGTGTGAGAAGCTTCTGCATCACAGAGGGCAAGGGGGATCAGACTGCACTACAACCTCCTTCTCTTCCTCTGATTCGAATTCCATAGCTTACCCATCTCCCTCGGAGTCGGACGAATCGTCACAAGGACGGGGGATTCTGGAATGTTCCTCTCATGCTGTTCAACCTGAAGACCTTCTGTTTTTCACCAGCAGAGGGGGGGAGAGCTCTTGTGTCACACCCCTCATGGACGGTGACATGGGTGAAAGTTCCAGCAAGAGCCTCAATAAATGTCCAGTGCATCGCTGTGCGACAAACGCAAAAATGAGCATCCTCACTGAATCTCAGCCCTATGACGGCAGCCTGCTTCCTGTGGACGAGAATGCAGGCTTGTGTTCCCAGCCTGCCCACAGAGCTGCAATGGAGGTCAAGTTGAGTGTCGCCACAGGGTCAGAACGGGATATGTCTGGGTCCAAGGAGAGGTCTGCTGAGTTGGGTACTGGAAGCGGGACCTCTGATGAGGCCTGGCCACAAACGCATCTCTCACCAACAGCCGATGATGCTTGCGGCTATGTGACCGAACAGTCAGCCCATGAATCAGACAAGGTGGTTTGTTTAGGGCAAAACTATTTCAATGCAGTGGATCTACAGACCACTGACGCCACTGTGGCATTCGACTTCAAGTCCAACCTTCTTTTAACCTTTGACCCTCTGGCTGATGCCGGCATATGCCCTTCAATGCCCAAACAACCTGTATGGGCCGTTTTAAGCAATGAAGAAGTGTCTCAGAACAAAAGCCAAACAAACAACACCCCAGAGCCAGAATGTATAAAAGGCAATCTAGACCACAATGCAAGGCGGCCCTCGACTAACCAGCAGTCCTATTTTACCTGGATGAGAGACTCTGAATCTACAGACCCTCAACAGTGTATAACTTCATCTAAAGCAGGTAGTAGGTGACAATCTTCCCCTTTGGTTATAGTAGTATACTACTTTCTCCATGATAATATTATCCTTCATTCATCATGTCATTTATTTTTATATTGTCATTTAAAATATAAGTTAAGTCTTTTACAACATTATAAAATTAGGTTACATTACATCATCTGGTGAAACATTTATCTATTCTAAATAAATTACAAATTTATTGTGTTTTCCAATACAACATTAGTTTCATCAGACACTATACATTAAATTAATCATTACTAAATCATCCAAAACCTTTAATTCTTTAACCTTGTGTTTTATATTCCATAAGAAACTGGAGCATAAATCCTCTAAAGTGATGATAATCCTTTCCTCCATCTCCTGGGTCTTGTGCCAGCGGAGGACTTCCACACCCCTGCAGCCCAACAGTGTACCAGCACCACGTCGTCCGTATGCAGGGCTAATGCACGCAGGAAACAGCCCCACCCCAACCGGAGTGCAGACGCCACAGACCCGGACTTCCAGGGCGTGATGTTCCGCATGCAGGGAGCGCTTGACCACAGTAGGGGGCAGTGTCAACTACTGGTCATCTCCAAGTACAGGTGAACATGTTTTTCAGTCCAGAAAATAAAACACATCAGGTTGTATTTTCTCTACAGTTGAATATTATGAATCCATAAACGGTTTCAAAAGGCTTTATGGAACTCAAATAATATAAAATATGTCTCATAAAATATGAAATGATGCTATGTCGTATAACATTATTGTGTATATATTTATACTCCTTGTATGTATACTCTTCTCTGCCATATTTAATTTAATTTACATGTTGCTGTTTCATTTATATTTCATATGTCCTAATATGAATGCATAGTATTGTTTTATTTTTACTTTTATTTTGTGTTTTTTTATGAATTTTTTATGAATTGTGTGGTTCAGCCGTTATATGTAATTGATTCCTACTTGTCACAGGATGTCCTCATCACACAGAAGAAAACCAAGGCGGCGGACCCGGTCGTCCCAGAGCTCCCTCCGGACCAGCAGCTCAGACGAGGACCTGGACCTGTCAACCAGCAGTTCCAGTAGGTTCCCCTTCAGTCCTCTCTCCCCATCTGCCTCAGATGGGTAGAACTGCTCTGCCTTGATAGACGATCTCTCATTTCCACGTTAGTATTCTGAATACAGGCTTGACATGTATAGCTTATGGGGAAATACTGATGTACCTTTTTCAAAATGGGGGATTATTACCCCATTATATTTAATGTTAAAGAGCAAGCAAACCCAATGTTTCAGCTGGAATGAACACTGAGATAAAAAAAAAAGTGTTTTGGACTGAGAGTTCGAGGCAGGAGCGGTGCATGTTATGACCCAGGGCAACTTCGTGATACTTAGTACGGTCAATGTGTATGAGGGTTATAATGAGCGACGTTGAAATGCGCCACATCCACGTGGAGTTAAACTGAGAAGCTAAACCGTCACGCAGACATCAAAATATATCACTGCTCAGGTGGAGAGCCACACATCCACACACACACACACACACACACCACCGTAGCATTATACTATAGGTGTCCGGGAAGCCTGACCCTGTCTCGGACGTGATCTTCAAGATGACGGCCGTCCAGATGAGCTCCACATCCGCACATCCACACACACACACACACACACACACACACACACACACACACACACACACACACACACACACACACACACACACACACACACACACACACACACACACACACACACACACACACACACACACACCGTGGCGTTATGCTATAAGTGTACAAGAAGCTTAACCCTGTCTCAGACACCGCAGTCATCCACTGCCCAGGCAGAGCTCCACACATCAACACACAACCGCCAGTGTCCCCTCGTTGGGACGTCGATATGCTGTGGGGGCCGAGACAAGGCAGCACCTCTGTTCCAGCCAGTTAGCATCCAGGGTCAGCTAGTGGAACAAGTACAGGTTTTTAGGTACCTGGGCATAGAAATGATCACTTCCCTGTCCTTCTCACAACACACAGACACAACATACAAAACAGCACAACAACGTCTCCACCTGCTCAGGAAACTCAGAACATTTCAGGTCAGCAAGGACATTTTAACTTTGGTTTACCACTCCCTCATTGAATCAGTTTTCACTTTCAATATCTCGGTCTTCCTGGTACAACCAACTCACCATCAAACACAAAACAAAACTCACACGCATAGTGAATCAGGCTGCCAAAATAACTGGCTCCCCCCAACCCCCCCTATCTGAGCTGTACAGCCGTGCAGTGATCAGGAAAGCCAACCTGATCACAGAGGACCCCTCTCACCCCCTCCATCACTCCTTCCAGCTGCTACTATCAGGCAGGCCCGTAAAAACACCTACAAGAGATCCTTCATCCCCTCTGCAATAGCCCTACTGAACAGCACAAAATGAACAACACAGTCAGCTGACTGCAACACCCATGTCTTGTCTTGTCTTGTCTTTTATGTTTGTGTTTATTTGTGACTGGAGCCATGTCAAAGAAAATGTCCTGTAACCCTCGTGTAACAGACAATAAAGTAAGAAAAAAAAAAAGAAAAAATACCGGCACCTCTGTGTGACAAAAAGACAGTTGCCTACCTCTCAGAAGAGGTGGTCTTATTTTAGTTAGTGACCAAATGGCATAGATCACTATGTTCAGGATCATATAAGATATATTACCACGTTTTGGGTTAACTGCTCTTTAATTATTTGACATTAACATACAGCAGGGTTGAGGTACTTCTAAAATATATTCTTTGTTCCACCAGAGGGCGCCGTCCCAATTAAAATTGTCACTCGAGACAAAATACCCTGGCTTAAACCCTGGCACAGCTTTGACAGGTGGAACACTTTTAATGAGAAACAATAAAGGGCTATTTAGGGAAAATGCTGTGTAAATAGCTTCAGCCTCTAATGCGTTAAAAATAGTCCCTGGATCCAGTTTAATGGATGGGGAGAGAAAGACCAAGAAACAGTCATTTCTACTCTGCAACCAATTATCAAACCCTAATTTTTTTTAAGGAGCGGCTATATTGGTATTTTCATTATTCCCCATACAGCATTCCCAGACTGTGTATTGGGTTTGCTGCCACCACTATAAAAACATAAACATGGAATCAAAAATGTGGGGATATTCCTAAACTGTTCTTTTACAGTTGGGTACATTATTTTGTTTGATGTTTCAGTGTACACTATACAGTATATTTAGATCCAAAGGAGTACTTGGAGGATGCAGAGAACCCAAAGCTCACTCTGTGATGTAATGCAGATGTTGAGCCTGGTAGTGCTATGTGCCCTTGGCACTGAACGAGGAGACTTTAAAGTAAATACTTTATACCCAGACCACATGGCAGCAGGGCTTGAAGTCCAATAGCACAATGGTTTCTGTCGTGCCCTACAAAAACCATCCCTTAAACAACAAGGCCAGTGTAATGCTATGTTTTGCTGATTGCCCACATCCCCAATAAAGCAGCCAATTGCAATTACAAAAAAATCCTTCCAGGTTTCATGGTGGCTATTGCCTGTCTGGAGATGAGTGGATTGACGCCTTGCTCTGGTGACTTAGAATTTTGACTTGACTTTTAGACCAGTGTTTTTCAAACTACGGGTCAGGACCTAAAAGTGGGTGACAGCAGGCAACCAGGTGGGTCACGGGGTGGCCACAATGAGATATACATACCGTCTTTTCAGTTTTACTTGATCAGTTATGTTTTTTGAAGACGGGGGGGATAGGAGACGAAGAGATGAATACTCTAAAAATATATATATATTTGGTGGGCTAAGGGGCAAACGCTCCTCCACAGTTGGATCATGGCATGAAAGTTTTGGGGAACCCCTGCCTGAGTCTCCCACTAGGGTCTAAAAGCAGTTTAGACTGACGAGTCACAATATCCACAGTTGCTGTGCCTGCAGTGTTCATTCTTGAGTTGTGTGTTTGTGTGTGTATGTGTGTGTTGAAGGAGTGGCACTGCACATATTGAGGGGTTTGTTTTCTTTCTCTGCCGACTCAGACAATAGTAGAGCAACACTGTTGCCTTTGATCCTTTTAACAGAGGATGTGGGCAATGAGGAAACCATAGAATTATTTTGGCCTTGTCAACACAGTTAAAGTTTCACATCCCTCTTAAAATGCTCTCCCAATCGCCTCTGAAGGACGTTTTTAAATTGGACTTGGTAGTCCATTGAAGCCCACCACTTATGCTTTGTTGTACAATAATGGGTCTGACAAGGCTGGGTCATGGTCGATTTATTGCATGTAAACAAAAAATGAGTGCTTGTTGTCAAGTCCTTCAATCCCTCCACTTTCAGGTTAAATAACGCAGAGTAGTCATTTTAAATGACTGTTACAATCTTTTAAACTCTGCTATAGTATAACAAAATGTATAACATTAGTATAACAAAATGTTTTGTTTTATTGAATGCTGCTTGTTTCCTTGGTGGATGTTGGACTGATGGATGTTGATCTGTGGCCTCTGACATGTAACAACCTTGCCTGTGTGTTTTTGAGCTGTGTGTCTGGACTGGGTAAGCTGCGAATGAATTGCTCTTCTTGGGAACAATAAAGATGATAAAAGATGTCTGAACTGACCTGAACAAGCTGTCTTACCCCCGGCCAGAGAGCAAAGAGTGTGCGTCCTGCTGTACCAAGAAGACCCCCATGTGGAGGGATGCAGAGGACGGGACTCCGCTCTGCAACGCCTGCGGCATAAGGTACGATGCAACTCCCAAAGCAAAGTTTACAGACGGCACTCCAGCCCTGGTGGAGAAAAGACAGGTTTGACAGTGGTGCCAGCCCGTCGCTGTCACTTTCATTAGTTTGTGGGGAAAGTGACATCACCTGCTACTTAAACCAATGACGAGTCATTTTTGTCTAACCGATGTTTGCCACTGGCTCTGAGGTTTGGTTTGGCTCGGCTCTTCAAAGTGGGATGAACCTCTAAGATCACTTGAGTGCGTCACTGACTGGAGCCATTTTAAGCTGGCAATGTTTACGACGCGTACATTGAAATGCATCCATTTCTGCTATTATATTTACCCGAAAAATTCTAATGTGTGTGATATTGTTTTGGCATTTTTGGAAGAGGACAGCATTTTTTTATTCAAGTAAATGACTGAATTACAGTCTCTGACTGTAATATACTGAATTAAAGTGGTATTCCTGTGTACCATATATTCTCTGTCTGTCCCTTGAACAGGTATAAGAAGTACAGAGTGCGATGTGTCAACTGCTGGCACATTCCTAGAAAAGAGGGCAACACCCACTCACGCTGCCTCAAGTGTGGAAACTCTGTACGGCCAGCCTCAGCTCTGCATAAACACACTGCCTGCTAGGGGATACACTGGGAGGTGGGCAAACAGGTGTCTCACACACACACACACACACACACACACACACACACACACACACACACACACACACACACACACACACACACACACACACACACACACACACACACACACACACACACGTACACTATCTTGGCCAATCTAGATGGTACAACATGTGTCTGGCAATGAGTCTTTTATAAGACTCACTATATTATGTTTATATACAATTAAAATGCCTGGCTACAAATAGTGAGAATGGGATGATTGGTACATCCTGCACACTTAAAGGCTTACTACTGGGAAGGATTTAATGGTAGGGAATTGTAACCATTTGCAGTTTAGACACACACTAACAACGATCCATTGCTGGAGGTATGAATGGTTATGTGTGTATCGCATATATTCAGATCAGTTCATCTTTCTTTCATGCACATGATTCTTTAAAGAGTTTAATACAACTGTTTACCCCTTTATGAACATTTGTTTACAAAAACAAGACCTCAATGTTATGTACATGCTTGTCTACTGTATGTTCAATAGATGATTGGTTGTATGTGTGCAAATGAATTGCTTTCAATGTTACACGTTGTTGTTGTTGTTGTTACTGTTTTGAAATAATATTTATTTGTTCAGTTTTTTTTAAGTTGTTATATATTATTGTTTGGCTAAGAGGTGCACTTTTCTTGCTTAATTCTATACAATTGTGCATTAAAATGTGTGATGAAAAAGGGCTGATTTATACTTTGACAATTGTTGGAATATTATCTGACAAAAAATCTTGTTTTGTCAGTGATATGTGAGGTGGTGCTTCTTTAGATGACTAGGTTCACCCAAATGCTCCATTCTAAACGGTTATTGTAAGCGGGAGTATTCAATGACACCTTCTCCGGAGACACAGAACCTGTAGACTGTGTGCTCCCCGGCCAAAACACAAGCACAGAGCTCTGAATATACAGTGCCCGTATCCTTTGCTGTGTGAGGCATAAGCAGATCTTATGTTTTGTTGGCTGTATTTTAGGAGGATTTTTTAAACAGTGGGGCAGGTTTTCCTCACTTGGATTTGTTTGAGAGTCACAGACCACCCAGTAAAGACGAGCCATAATGGACCAATGAGCAGAGCCCAGCCGCCTCCAGATAGAAGGGCACACTAATGGATACTTTCCCATAGCTTTGAAATTGAATAAATGTCAATAAAAATGAAAGATTGCGAGCTGCCTAGCTTTTAAAGAGTCCCATTTAATTTGATCATACTGACTTTGCGACATGTAGGACTATATGATACATTGTCACCACACCCTTTTGATTGAATAGTCAAATCATTGTCTGCGTCAAGGGAATAAATATACAATCATAGCATATGGCCATCACACCAAGGCCAGAGTGATAGAAAACAAGGCCTAATAATGTTAAAGCCAATGGTTTTCAGTGAGGATGTTTGTAGGAGGAGTAGGAGGAGAGATGCATGTTGCGGACTGGGCTAAACGTCGCCACGCACAGTCAGATGATGCATCCATCCTTGTTGTTTTTGAGAATGAAAAGCGAAAGGGGATCCCGCCACGGTCCGCAGAGACGCTGAGCCGCTCTGTGGGCGCAGGTGCCACCCGTTCCCCGGGAGTATGACCCTGGACAACAGACTCATGGAGGAGAAGGACTTTGGCGCGAAAGAACACACAAAGGCAAGAAAAGAGAAAAACAAGGATTATTCAGTGCTGGAGGAAGACGAGGATGGCTTGGAGCAGAGCGCTGCGTCCTCCTTCACTCCAAGCAGAGTAGGAGAGGAGCAGAGTTTGGCACAGAAGACTCCCGCGAGCTCAGGCGGCACCGCGGCTCCGCTGAAGCCACCCTATTCATACATTGCTCTTATTACCATGGCAATCCTTCAAAGCCCCAAAAAACGGCTCACCCTGAGTGAAATATGTGATTTTATCAGTAACCGGTTTGCATACTATCGGGAAAAGTTCCCTGCGTGGCAAAACTCAATTCGTCACAACTTGTCTCTAAACGACTGCTTTGTCAAAATGCCCAGGGAGCCCGGGAATCCAGGGAAGGGAAATTATTGGACGCTAGATCCGATGTCCGCCGATATGTTTGAAAACGGAAGCTTTCTTCGGAGGAGAAAGCGTTTCAAGCGGCCACTGTTCCACGTTGGCGCGCCGAAGGACACCCGGTGCTCTGCGCACGAGCGCAGCCCCGGGTTCCCCGGTTACGGAGCGCACGTAACCAGCCTAGAACTCTACCAGGATTTGGCCACCGAAAGTCGTCCAAGTTTCCTCGCAAGTCCCAGTGGTGGTCCTCCGGTAGGCAGCATTGTCCCGGCGCTCTCCTCACTTTTCTCCAGAACACCGGGCACCCCAAAGACGTTTCATCCTTCGTTTGATCCCTTTGAACAGGCGCGCGTCTCCCGCTTTCCGCCGTTTGTCCCGAGCTCCTTCCTCGTGCCTCCGGGTGCACTGCATGGGATGTTGCCACCGTATCCTCCCGGGGGCCTCCAGTCCGAGTACCACAAACGAAGCTCTCTCTCCGGCCTCGCCCTTACCAATAAACTCTTGAAACACCTTGGGAATTAATCTGACAGCGAGGCTTCTTCATTGTGCTTAAAGAAAGCATGTTGTTTTTTTAGACTGTCGAAATGTGTATTGTTCAACGAGCCTGGACCATTTTTAATATAGCGATCGTATAGGCCCAATTGAACGTCTCATTCACAAAACATATCATTTATTTAAACATTATCCGGGATTATTTATTTTTTATTATTTACACCCTGATACATTTATATTTTAACTTTTTATAACAGTCCTTATATAGGCCTAGCCTATTAAATAAATGCATATGCATAAACCTTTATACATACAGTATATATATATATATATATATATATATATATATATATATATATATATGTTTATGTATATATTTTTATCATATATATACAACATATATATATATATATATATATATATATATGTTGTAGGCTACTAAAAATAATATTTGTTTATTTAGATGATCAATTTCACATTAAATTTAGCGAGGTAATCTTTCGGTTTCTTACAGAAACAAATCTGCTGCATCATAATATATCGATTTATTTAGCCTATGACCCTGCTACTATCCACTATTCACGCTATTAAAAATAGGTCTTCTAAAAAGTTTGCAAACTCTTTAAACCATGAGCCCTGTTTAAAATAAAATGTCCGAATAATGATATTCCAACCCACGTCATTGAGTTTATTGTGTTTCACTTTCAATGTCAATGATTTGATGGATAGGCTGTTTGAGACATCATGTGTACACAAGTGCACTCCATGTGGTCTCTCTCATTCACTCATTCATTGCATGCATGTTTGTAAATTCATAAACATCTGTTTGCAACAAGGCGTAGGCCTATTTTAACCGAAACAGTCCCACTTCACATTGTAAGACATGCCCTTCGTTGCACTGCGAACTAAGGGAATAATACATGGCAATATGGTCTTGCTTTATTTATGTCTTGTTTGGATAATGTTTTGAATTTGGAACAAATTCCATCTAGCGTAGCTGAGTTGGCCTTCATGTTTATTAACTATATAAAATATAAGAAGAACCTGCATTTGGTCCTAATTTTATAACTAACTTATTGTCCTAATGTGACCTCGATTATTAGGCCTATTACCTTTTGGGTTCAGTGACAATGATTTTGATATCCTATTATTATATTATATCCTATTATACTATTATTATTATTATTATTATTATTATTATTATTATTATTATTATTATTATGAACTAATAGCTATAATCCAAAGAGAGGAAAACAATAGCTCTAGCAATAGCTCAATAGTCAATATGACTGATTAGGCCTACAAAAATATTGAGCCTGCAGCAGCCATGACCGTGTTTTTCCTGTCTTGTGGTGGTCCACTGGCTAACCCCTGGGTTTAGGGATAGACTGGATGACCCCCCTAAATGTCAAGTAATCACATGACTGCTATATTTAACAGCAGCGCCACCCATGATGTAGCATTAGCTCATCATTTAGCAATGTGTCTATATAGAAGACAATAACAGTGTGTGCGAGAGAGAGAGCGAGAGAGAGAGGTTTTAAATATTTATTTGAAAGACTAACTGGTGAGCAGAGTTTTTAATGCATTAAAAAAGCCCTAGATCAAATTGTTTGTATGTTTGTTTGTGTGTGTGTGTGTTTTGATCATTTGTAAAAGTTTGTACAGTGCGTATGTGTACTTTTTTTTAGTCCAGTAGGCTACATCAGTCAGAAAGCCCATTTTGTCGGTCCACGTGCTGTACATCCGAAACACGTTGAGCAAGGCACTGTGAAATGAAACCTTGAGGAGTAAATAGAAGCAGATCTGGACGAAGGACAACTGGATTTTGTCGGCTACAGTATATATACCCCGACTTAGAGATAGGCTTTGAAGTGGCAGCAGCATTTGGTTCTATTTATTGTTTTATTATTTTCCTTTTCCTGTACAACTTCATCCCACAAACCTTTCTGGCAGAGCTGCGGTGAAGACCTATCACAGACATTACACCTTGACATTAATCTGGGGACACACACACATACACACACACACACACACACACACACACACACACACACACACACACACACACACACACACACACACACACACACACACACACACACGCACACGCACATATAAATGTCATCCAAAGCATTTATTGACGAAACCTATTCAATAACTTCAATTTTCCATATGGGACAATGAATCCCTTATTTTTGTCTATCTATGCCTATATAAAGGCATATAAACGACCACACGCAGTTTTTGGATATAAGGTCATACTCAACCTGTTATTAAGTATTGTTAAACGGAGCATTTTCTGTCATCAATGTAAAAAATGTACGTTGAGGGCCAACTTACCTCAAACACTTTACACGCAACTAATTGGTATCGTGGTGTTAATGGTCTTGCAACAAAGCCAGTTCTATTTCCAAGTCACTCATGCATTTCTATTAGAAACATATGGCATTGTTCGTAGCAGTAACTGCAACACCGTAGGCCTATACGTAACATAATCGGAACTTGGGAACACACAGCGCATAACAAAACGGTAAAATCCTACTGTTAAATTTTTATCGGTCGTTATGTGGGCCTCACAGGTTTACACAAATGTGGCAAATATTCTAACATAAATCTAATGGGAAAATATACATTTATTTTGCACACTAAAAAATAAAAAAGTTTCAGCGCTTGTTAATCCAATTAATGAAGACATGACAAATTGAAAGCAAATGGTGTAATTGCTTTCATTTATCATCTTAGTCATAAAGTGCAGCATTTTAATGTTCTAAAAAAGCTTATGTGTGGCCGATGTGAAAAGTGCACATTCTGGAAAACACACACACACACACACACACACACACACACACACACACACACACACACACACACACACACACACACACACACACACGCACACACACACACACACACACACACACACACACACACACACACACACACAAAGTCTCAGTCTCAATAAGGGATAAGGGCCATGCAGTGGTCCAGTTTGGTAGAGTGGTGGAAGTGAGGGGAAGATGTTGCTGTTTCTTAAGCCCTATGTAACATTATAATTATTATCCAGTTGTCTTTGTTTTCTCCTTTCTCCTAATATTAACAATAATGACAACACCAATAAGAATATAAATTATATTATATATTATAATTATATATAATAATAACACGCATTATTGTTATTTCAATGAATGGCATACTTTGCCTTAGAAACCGAAACTCATGTTTAAGGTGTGTGTGTGTGTGTGTGCGTGTTTAGTTAGAGTGGAGGCAGTGGGGTCCTTGACTTTAGAAACAATGTTTCTGGTGGTCCTAGTCTGACTGCAACAACAAAAATGACTCTGGATATGTATGTACCTCAGCAGAGCAGTGAAGCACAATCGAGTGTGACGCTGAGTTACTTCATATCCTGTGGCTCATAAATAAGTTCTCTTTCCTCTACTCATCCCCCATGCCCTGCCGTCCAACACACCAGCTTCACTCTGTGGCCCCAGCTAGAGCCAATAAAGAGCTGGTCTGACAGGTGCTGCAGACCCAAGACAGACCCCCGGGACAGACCCCCGGACAAAGAGAAGGACGAGGAAGAGGGGGGAAGAGAGAAAGATTATGTCTGTAATGCACAGATTTTATATATGTATAGAGAAGAGAAGAAAGAGAAGGCAGAGAAAAGAGGGGAAGAGAGAAGGATAAAATATTTGATATTTCTGGCTTTTTTTTACAACTGTTGAATGAATGTCAGAAGTGTTGACTCAGCAGAACCTGGTTGGAAGTGGCTTTGTTTCTTAAAGGAAATCCTTGGGAAAAGTGCAAGGGAAGCAAAGTGATTTTTTTTAACACTGGTTAAAAGCCATGCATTGATTTCCCTCTGCTCTGTATGGTTCGTTAATGTACTGTAGATACTCAAGCTACTAGTGCCAAACATGGCCAGAATGCACAAGCCAATAGAAGGACTGGGTGTGGGTGCAGAGGAGGCACAGGCCAGTGTTAATAGCAACTTTGTTATTCTAGAAGTGAAAAGCAGAGCCTTGCAGCCAAACACAAACCACATGATCCACCCACACTGACCCTTTTGCTCACCCAGCGAGGTGGCTCTGGAGGGGGCTTGGGCCAAGGAGAGGCATGGTGCAGAGGGTTGGCTGGTTGCTGGGGCTGTGAGCTGTGAGCGCGAGCCCTCATGCAGTCAAGGACCACCCTGCTGTACTCCGGTTCTCGTAAAACACACATGCACACTAATGCTCACCTTCATGCATGTATACGTGCAAACACACACACACAAACACATATCATACCGTACCATATCATACCGATCTAAATCATACCATACTATATCTTACCGTACTATATCATACCGTACTATATCATACCCTAACATACTGTACAGTATTTGATGCAGGGTGGCAGTAGCTGTAGAGGTAGATGTGGGCTGCCAAAGGGTTACTGGTTTAATCCTGTGTATGAATAGGTGGATGTAACTGTAGAGTGCTACCAGTTATATATCCCCACACTGCATCATATATCACATCCCTATCACAACCTAGATGCCAATGATCTCTCTCCTTCTCTCAGTTTATGAGTGGGATTATCCAAGCATTTCTTCCTATCAGAGTTCTCGCGATAGCACACTTTGAATTTGCTCAGCTTTCTAGCTGTGGGTCTGGATTTCCAGGCTAGGAGAGGATGGCACTTCCCCTGGTTCCAACCTCTTCTCTTGCATCTCCCAAGAGGCCTGCTTAGGGACGGCTCTGCCTCTCTCGCTGCTCATTCATATAGTGTCTGACCGTATCACAGTACTACCCGAGGGCCAGGCCCGGATGGTACACAAACCTCAAACCTCCCTCCCATACCCTGTCTTGTGTCTTGAAACTGTAACATCAGCAGCTAAACATGCTGGCGTGGTGTTCCTGCCGCCGTGGCTCCTCTATGAAGGCGGTGGGTGGGCATAGAAGTTTGAAGCAGAAGTCCCGCAAACTGGGGGGGGGGGGGGGGGGGGCTGCGTGGCGGGCCGGTGTGGAGCGCCGTCCTCGGAGACCGCACAACGCTCGGATTCACTTGAAGGACAATAGAAAGAGGAACAGGCTGGATGTGCAGAGGAGGGTCCTGCCAGAACAAGCAGAAAGCAGCCAGCCCAGCCCCGGCTGAAATGCATAGAGGCTGAATGGGCTCCAGCCATGTGGTTGCCAGATTTGTAGCAGATTTCCAATCATACAAATACAAGCTTTCCTGGAGTGTCCAAAGTGTGTGTGTGTGTGTGTGTGTGTGTGTGTGTGTGTGTGTGTGTGTGTGTGTTTTCCTTATATACTTCAACTTACACTGCTACCTACTGTATACCGTACAGCTGCTAAGTCTGTTAGTACATCTTCCTAGGATGTCCTGATGTTCCCCCACAGTCATTAGACACAATCAAGAGAAACCCACAACCCTACAGACAAATACTAATCCACCCAAACTGGCAGTTCTTGCTGTATTCCAAAATGCACATGATTACACAGCAAGGCAAACATTCTAAGAGAGAACTTAGCAAACTTTCCTTTTCAATTGACACTCTTTAATGTGCTTTGTGTGTGTGTGTGTGTGTGTGTGTGTGTGTGTGTGTGTGTGTGTGTGTGTGTGTGTGTGTGTGTGTGTGTGTGTGTGTGTGTGTGTGTGTGTGATGGTTCTCGTGCCAGGATATTCAGCCTTAGCAAGAACAACAGCTTAGCAGTGCCAAGCTAGGTCACCTCTAATCACCTCCAACAAGCAAGAGTCAACTCAGCTCTCCCTCCATCGTTTCCAGGTGATCCCTTAAAGGGGTCATATTTTGCATATATTTTTCTACTAGAATAGGCTTACATACGTCATTGTTCAAAATACACCTTATTATTCTCACAATATTCATTGCTGCAGAACTGCAGAACAATTGCTTCAGTTCAGCTGTAACTTTTCGAGCCCAATACATACAAAGGGGAATCCAGTATTCTGGAGACCAGAACCATACTCCACCGGCCAGCTCTCTAACTAGCTTTGTTTGAGGGAGGGCCGAACTATCCTTGAAGCAAGACTCAAGTCACGGAAGAGCGGGAGTCTTGACAAGTTTCTGGCAGTTCAGTGGGAGAGAGGTACTCACATTTGTGTGTACTTTGCTCTTCTGAGCTGTGCAGTTTAGCAGACCTTATACGGATATGGATAAAAGATCAACGTAACATACACAAAAAAAGGAAAAACCTGCAAAACGTATCGTGACCCCTTTAAGTTATGGACCTTTTGACACTTTGACTTTTGACATGTTAGCATAGCCTCTCATTATCAGGGTTTACACTCTACAATACTATCTGAGAGACAGACAAGAATACTAGAGGTATACAGTTTTTCATTCACACATGCACACATGCACACATGCACACACACTTACATACACATGCATGCAATCACTTAAGCTCACTAAACATCGGCCCATTTTATCAGATATTATGAGACCAGGAACTCACAAACCACTCTCTATCATCTGGGCACACAATTATAATCCAATACCATTGTAAGAGCCTCATGTTTTTCTTATTAATGTTTATTAATTTGGCATAAGCTTTCATCCTCGGTTTATAAGTGTCACAACGTCCTGAATGCCAGAGTTTGTTGAGCAAGTTTTCCCCCACTGTTAGCTATGTAAACAGCTATGGACCACAAACATATACCCACACACACACACACACACACACACACACACACACACACACACACACACACACAAACAAAGCACATTCTGCACACACGCACAGATTATCACAAAAAGGACCATGTACATCATAAAACTGCTGAGCCTTTCACAAATTGTTTATCAACAAGTGTTTATTCAAGCCACATCATGAGAACAATTTGAATTTGAAGAAATCTATACATGTCTCCAATTAATTTGATTCAAACATTAATTATTAAATACTTTCAGTTTGTTAGCTTTTCTCATCGTTTCTGTCTTTCGGCCGTCTGTCTGTCTGTCTGTCTGTCTGTCCGTTCGTCTGTCTATCATAGAAAAAATAAAACAACAAAATACAAACAATTGCGATACAAAGACGGATAGATAGATGGATGTATGGATTTATGATGGATGGATATGGATATACAGACAAACACACATGTATACACAGAGTGATATAGAGATAGGAGAAAGAGACGAGAGAGATGGACGCCGGGAGGAGTGGGTTCAGGCGTGTCTGTGTGGAGTTTTCACTGGAGCAGAAACATAACCAGAGCTCTTTCATTTCTCTCCTCCTCCTCCTCCGCCTCCTCCTCCTCCTCCTCCTCCTCCTCCTCCTCCTCCTCTCTAGTTCATAAACCCCAGTGTGCCTTACACCACATCTGGGGGCCAGATGTCTATCTTTACTCTTCCCCCCTTTCCTGCGCTCTCTCTCTCTCCCCCCCCCCCCCCCCCCCCCCTCCTCCACCTGGCTCCAGACCACCCACACTGAAAGCAGCGGCGGCCCACCAGCAGAGAATGTGTGTGTGTGTGTGTGTGTGTGTGTGTGTGTGTGTGTGTGTGTGTGTGTGTGTGTGTGTATGTGTGTGTGTATGTGTGTGTGTGTGTGTGTGTGTGTGTGTGTGTGTGTATATAATATATTATAATATTATATATATATACTGTATATATATATATATATATATATATATATTAATATATTATATATTATTGTATAATACTTAGCAATGTAATTGACCAATATATTTTTATTTATTTATTATTATTTCATTTTTAGATGAAACGTTTCATTTCCATTAACCATGTTTTCAAGTCCATTTCCATTAACCATGTCCATTACTAATGGCAGATTTACTATTTCCTGTCATTGTTATTTAAATGCAATTAAATTTGGGACTTTCATACCAATAAAGCATTTTAATTTGAATTCCGACAGAGAGAGTATGACATCCTATTCAAAAGACAATAGCTTCAATAAATGTCTTCCTTATTCACAATAGACTTGTTATATTGACCATATTTTGACCTCCGTCTCAATAGAAAAACTTGACTCTTCAGAGATTTATAGAGAATCATACATTTTGTGACAAGTTGGTAATCAAGCATTTGTCTCCCTCTAGTGGTACACTATCACTGTTGATGGTGTACCGCGGTGTCCGAGGGGAAAAAAGTAGAGACGTAAACAACAACAAAGAGCCATTATTATGGCCAGTGCCCATAATTAGCATCATAAGATACACCTGTGTTCGCCCTACCATTAGATATCTGTGCTAAAGTTTGTTTGTATATCTGAACCAACCTAAGTTCTGTGGTGTGAATAAACTAGGAATTAGCTATGTCTCTGCAGGGTTTGTTTTCTGAACTCCATGAATGTCAAACAGAAAATACATGAATTGGAATAATACAAAGTCTGTGACTAAATACGCTGTTCACGAACTCCAACAAAGCATTTGTACCCATCAACTAATTTCAGAATACACTGTAATAACAAAACCAGTACATACAGCTCCTAAGAGCCAGACGTGCTCGTGTGTGGGGCATCCCCCCCGCATCCGAGCTGCCAAATCCAAATGAACGAGTGGCAAACAGGAACCCATTGAACTGGTCAGGGCCCAGCCACCAGTGAGCTGTGTGGAGCGTTGAACTGGTCAGGGCCCAGCCACCAGTGAGCTGTGTGGAGCGTTGAACTGGTCAGGGCCCAGCCACCAGTGAGCTGTGTGGAGCCAGTGTAAGTGGATATCACAGGATGGGGGGAGTGGAACTTTGTGACAGTGGAGCTGCTGATGATGAGGAATACGAGAGGGGGGGTGTGGGGGGTCATGGTGACCTGAGTAGATAAACAAACACAACTGCACCATTATTATTATTATACACAACGGCAAAACATTCACAGAAACAAAAACAAGTACATGCTCACATACAACCCATGCTCACACACGCACACACACGCACACACACACGGATACACACACACACACACACACACACACACACACACGAATGCACACACACACAAACACAGACACACACACAGACACACACACACGCACCCACACACCTATGCTCAAACGCACACAACCATCCACCCACCCGCCAAAGCTCAAACACACACACACACACGCACACACGCACACACACGCCAACCCAGCCATGCTCACACTAACACCCACCGGTGCTTGTGCTTGTGTGTGTGTACATGTTAGGTTTATGTGTGTGTGTGTGTGTGTGTGTGTGTGTGTGTGTGTGTGTGTGTGTGTGTGTGTGTGTGCGTGTGGTTGTGTGTGTTGATGCGTGTTACTACACCTGTGGCTGTAGTATATATATCCTGTTTGGATAGGGACCCTAGGCCTCACCCGCAGCCCAATCCTTACCCCCCCCTACGACCCCTCTACAGTCCACTGTAACCCGTCTTACCCCTACAGCCGACCAGGATATGTTCAGAGGAAACAGCTGCCCCCAGCATCCGGCGTTCGCCCCAGGCCAGGTGCATCCTGGGAACATGTTGCCGTGTGACCAGTGATACCCAAGTACTGCGCCACCGGGGCCTTTCCTAACGGCTTGCTGAGCGGAGGGTTAGGGTTAGTGCTGAGGAGCACTGCTCAATGGCACCACTCCTCAGCTTAATGCTGGCTGTAATAAAAGGTTTGCATCTTGTGTTACTTTCATCTCAAAATGTTTTTGTTTTTTTTGTCAGACCAATGATAAGGGCAAATGTAATATCCTGAAATAACAAAATATTGTTGTGTGTATCTTTAATTTAGATTCCAGGATTCCTCTGATAACATTAGATCATTTTGTCAACTTTTCATTTGTATTTCTGGAATCTTTTAATAACATGGGACAGTTTTAATATCTGTTTCAGGAATGTTACCACAGTTGGTGAAACCTGTTTTTTCACACCAGCTTTGCTTATTATTATGTAAGATATTTGGTTGATCCTAATATTTTCAGCGAACAATCTATGTGTATTTAACCTTGAAGTGTTAGGATTGGCCTGCAACACACTGCGATCGTGTAACTATTTCCTATAAAATAGTCACACTGTTTTAATTATGGTGGTAGTTTAAAGGTTAAAGTTCAGGGTTATTATTTTAAAGGGGAAATGGCACACCTGATAACAATGGATGGTCACCAAACTGTTTGAGGATTAATATTTCATAATTCTCTAGAAGCTCATCTCTGTTCAGAGGATTCCTACATAGAAATGTTTTTTATGAACTCTATTTCGATTAACAGAACAGGCATTCGGTATTAGGCCTATTTCATATTAGTGCTGAAAATAATATTGATATAAAAATAATATAACATAGTATAATAATAAAAAATGTTTAGCAATAAACACTCAATATATCGATGCTTGTCACACATTTAAAAACCTTAACTTGATGATTAATGACACTCTCCGGAAGAATCAGGAGAAAACAAGACAGCCCATCTGTTCCAGCTGCTAATGAGAGAGAGAGCGTTGGTCTGCTATGTTTGTCACTTTCTCTACCGATCCTTCTGAGTTCAGAGTGAGTATTGCCTCCAACAATCAGCTCCCAGCGATGCGTATCACCCGCCACACAATAGTGTTAACATGACGTAGAGGAAACCGGGCTATTGAGCCAACATGTGTTTTAGAGGGTGGTGTGTGTGCCATCATGTTTGTGGGCAGTGTGTGTGTGTGTGTGTGTGTGTGTGTGTGTGTGTGTGTGTGTGTGTGTGTGTGTGTGTGTGTGTGTGTTGGATTGTAGGCTACTATTGTTTTGCTCAGATTAAAACGTTTCATTCTTGATCTCTTCCTCACTCAAGGGAGCAGAGGAAGCAATCCGTTGACATTTGTTGCTATAGCGATGTGTCCTAGAGTTTGCCTGCCTATGTAAGTATATATAAGTTAATACATTGGACGTTTCTGCTTTGATGTTTTTTTTCTGACGATTCAATCGAGCGTTTGAACCCTCTGATCTTCTCTGGTCTTCCACTCTCTCTGCTGTTTGATACACACACAAGCACACACACACACACACACACACACACACACACACACACACACACACACACACACATATATATATATATATTTTTTTTTTCAAGTGCTTGAACAAACGAAAGCACAGAAATTTGGAAAGATTCACACGTGAATAATATAAATAATACAAATACTGCATGTAAACAACATTACGTAAAAAAAAAAAATGCTATTTTGGGGATAAAGTGCATCAATAGAGGAATGTTACAAAAATGACAACTCTAAGAGGTGGTTATATATTCATATACAATATGTACATATACAGTATATATATATATATATATGTGTATACAGTATATATAATTTTTTTCTTTTGTGCGTGTGGGTGTCTTTGTGTACTGTGTTTGTGTAAAAAAAAAGATCACTGAGAAAACACACGGTGCGGTTTCAGATATGCTCAAACAGGCATATGGAAAGAAACCATTTCCAGAGGGAGTTATTGGTGGGTTGTTATGTCTTTTTATAAGCTG
>NC_140273.1:4868435-4905935 GCF_964030765.1 Micromesistius poutassou | reverse complement strand
AGGGGCCCGGGACCCCTCTGCGGGCCTCGTCCAGCAGCCCCCACCCCGACGACCACCACGTCCCCCCAGCTGGACCCGTCGCCACGACGACCGCATCTCCCAGCCCCCGCGCAGAAGGCGAGGCCGCCGGCGCGAAGATGACGACAGGAGCGCCGGCCGCGCCCCGCCGTCTCCCACCGTCGTCGCGGTCCTCCCCTCCGCCTCTGCTGCCGACGACGACCACATCCACGGCGTCCCAGAAGACCCCCGCAGCGGCAGCAGCCCCCTCCGACCGGGCCCCGCCCGCCCCCCTGCCCCCCCACATCCCCGTCATCAGCCTGGGCCACAGCAAGCCCCGCCTCCCGCTGCCCCACACCCCGCTGACGGCCCTGCACCCCATCCCCCCGTCCCGCCTGGCCGGCCCCCCCGGAGCCGTCCGGCTCACCCAGCTCACCTCCCTGTCCACGGGGGGCCTGGGTGGGTGCCCAGGGGGGCCCCATGGCCCCTCCCCGGGGAACCTGTTCCCCCTCCAGTACCTGAGCACACACCCTTTCTTCACCAGGTGAGAAACAACACCATTCACCCCCCCACACACACACCATACAAAGATACTGGGGCTAAAACTCTGTGAAGCATACCTTAACCGACCCATTGGCTCATTTTCAACGCTGTTGCTTTTCATTTTGTTGCGGAAAGTTTAGTGATGGCTCAAAAGCCTTTGATCATCATCATCATCGTCATTTCCTCATACAATGATTCAAAATGTTGAATCATGATGTACGTATTTGATAATATTGTAAAATACTGGCAGAATGACGTTATCACCATCTCTGTTAAACATAAAAACTAAACTTCTATTTAGCATTTAAATAAATGTAAACATGAGGTTCTGGCAAATATAACTTAAAGCATAACGCTTTGTGAGCCCTTACTCGTAAAGATAAGACTGTAGCCACCATTTTGAAAGCCCACACCAGCTTCCTCACCTCCATCTATTCAAAGTGACCCCAGAATAATTGTATTTTAAACAATTCTTCCTTCTTTTTTTTTTTTACATACAAGAGAATTAAAGCAGCTACTCATGAAGCTGGTCATTTTTTCTTCTTCTTCACAAGCTGAAGGGACTTGACATGGTCATTGTTTGATGCCAATTCTTCTGTATTTATTTTGTACTTTCCCTTGCAAATGCAAATACCTTGAATACCTTTCTTGTGTGGCCACATATAGTTTCAATATTTAATTAATGTCTTTCTTTCACTCTTGCTTCTTGTTATGTGTTTTGTTTTTTTCATTGTTTGTAGTTCCTACCTAGGGCCTGCAGGTACCTATGGTATCTACCCCAGTAGCAGGATTAAAAGACGGCCCTCTTCCCACTTTGAGATGGAACTCAATGACTGTGAGTCTGAGTGTGTTCCAGTGAAATGATTGTATCTCAAAGAGCAGGTCCTGAGTTTGACACATTGCGGCCTCCCCGTCTTCTCTTTGTGTGGGTGGGTACGTGTGTTTGTGGTGTCGTTGCTTGGAATTTTTGTATGCATGTGTTTGTGGTTCTGTACATTTGTGTGTATTTGTGTGTTTGCCTGTGATTGGGGTGTGCATGCCTGTGTGTGCATTGACGTGTGTGACATGTGTGTGTGTGTGTGTGTGTGTGTGTGTGTGTGTGTGTGCGCACCATGTACCAGGCCCTCCTCAGAAGCTGGCCCGCCGCGTGTTCACCAACAGTCGGGAGCGCTGGCGCCAGCAGAACGTGAACGGCGCCTTCTCGGAGCTCCGGAAGCTCATCCCGACGCACCCCACCGACAAGAAGCTGAGCAAGAACGAAATCCTGCGGCTCGCCATGAAGTACATCAACTTCCTGGTCGGCCTCCTGGAGGACCAGGCCCACAACAAGACCGGCCGCTCGCCTGAGGACCAGGCCCACGAGGAGGAGGCTGAGGAGGGGGAGGAGGAGGAGGAGGAGGAGGAGGGAGAGGGCGGGGCTGCGGAGGACCGGGACTCCAGTGAACTGTTTGAGAGCAGCGTTCCGTCGCCCCCCGGCCGTCTCCCGGCGGCCCCCCGACACATAGACGCCAGCCATTCGCTCTTCATCCTGGGCCACTCGCCGGCCACCTCCAGTTGCTATGGCGACACGGACAGTGAGGAGAGCTTTGGCACAAAGGCCTCCTTGGTGACCCGTGGCATTCTGGGAAAGGTCAAGGGTCAGATACGGACAAAGGCTGCAAGTGATGTGCACTGACATGGTGGGGCAGCATGGGACACAGGGACACAGGGGTGTGTTAGGAGTCAACGTGAACAGGTAATAATAATGGACACACACACACACACACACACACACACACACACACACACACACACACACACACACACACACACACACACACACACACACACACACACACAATGTTTTATGATTGACCAAATAAATTGTGCATGAGAAATTTGATTGATGGGTGATGAAATGTTATTCTGAATTTTATGGAAATATGTATGCTTATATTTGAGGTGTGCATTTTAGAATGTTACAGAAACAGAAATCTGGTAATAAAATGAATAACACAAGCATGTTTATTACAATCACAGTGAGAACAAGCAATGCTGTAAGATTGTTAGAACAAACACATTCATGCCCTTCTTTGGCATTCTCTCTCTCTCTCTCTCTCTCTCTCTCTCTCTCTCTCTCCGTCTTTGAGTGTGTGTCTCTCTTTCTCTCTCTCTCTCTCTCGCTCTCTCTCTAACAGATAATCGTTTTTTGTGATTGCACCAAGCCTGTGTGGTCAGAGCATCGTCAAAACCCCTCCTCTCACAACCGCAAGTCAAACTCTGAAGTGTCTTTTGGATTTCACACTGGAATGTTGCTCATCAAACGGAGGCTGGCTGCACCAGCATTGTCCAGCTCACTTATGCTCACCGAACAAGAGAATTTGTTTGATTGATTTGAATAAATGTTCTCCTGAAGTGAAACATTTCTCTGGAAAGATGTGCTTGGACAAGTTCGACGAGATGACTCAAATGAAAAGGCAGAGATGATGTGTTGGTTTGACAACTCATAATGAATGCAAAAGCAATGTAAAAATAAAATGTTATTATTATCTTAAAGGTGCTTTTCCAGGTTAATGAAATGAAACACCAGAAGCATCAGACACACTTAAAGACCTCGGTCTTTAAGTGCGTCTGATGCTCCTATTGTTTCTGTTCCACTTGTGATCCCCCATACTGATGGTAAACATTGTGACACTCTTGTACCAGACAGAAATATAGCATGTTTAAACGTTGCTGTTCCTTATTTGACATCCTCTTATTGCACTTTTCAAAGCGTTGTCTTTGGTCATCATTTCTCAACTCCTCCGCATTGGTCTTGCAGTCCGTTTAGGGAAGCTCCTGGTCGCATTTCAGCCACGGACGAAACCGGGGATGGTTGCGAAATGTTCTCTGTACATACACTCTGTTTATGTATTTTTATTTCCTTAAATAATATTTTTTCAGATCAGAGAATGGCTATTTTAAAGTGTGTGAACATGTGCTATGCTAATGGTCACATTCCTCCTTTAAGCCAGTATTAAATATGTCAGCAGGGCCGGTGTTAGGGGAGCATCAACCCATTCTGCGTCCCTCCAAGGGGAGGGCACTTTACTTCACCGAGCTAACGGATGAATGGCCTTTTTAACCGACGGATAGGAGAGAGGAAGGGTGGGGGGTGGGGCAGATCATCAGTAAAACAAAAGTGGGACTTTAACAAAAAGTGACGTAACATTAACGGACCGGACATGGTGGCTTGTGTGACTTTCCTGCTAAAAATGTAAGTTGTAATCATCGTTCCACTAGGAATCCCATTCTCCAAGTGAAGTTACATAAAGGGGAGGAGGGAAATGTGTTTGACAGATCAAGGAATCGGAAAGTCAGTGGAAAGTCAGAGTTGGGTGTGGTTAGGGTTTTTCTGTTGGAGCAACTTCACAATAAAATCATAGACATGGTTAAGAGTTAAGAGACTTATTTTTTTAGGCCATAGCTAAGATGAATCAAATAATCTAAACAATAAATAAGATGGATTGTTACGTCTGACTTTGCCATAAATTGCATATGAATATAGTCAGAGGAGGTGAAGCAGTGCAAAAGAAAGAAAGAAACAAAATAATAGGCAAACGACAAAATAAATAACAAGTTTATTTGAGGATAAATGAATCCCACAACAATGATTTCCTTTGTTGCACAAAAAGTGCCTTTGTTCCAAACATGCCAGGTATACATCCACGTGTAGCATGTAAAACAGTGACACCTGTTGATGAATATGTTTGGAGTCACTATCTTAGCTTCGTATCACCTCATTCCCAGGTGAAATTCAAGAAATGAAGGAAACCTTTTTTGATATGGGATTCAAACTCATATCATTGTGGGAAAATAAGTTAGGCCTATAGTTGGGCAACAATTTGGGTGCCATTAACACCACAATTAATGTGGTGACAGCCTGGAATGGCGGCGGACATCTGCACATGGGTAAGTTAACCATCTGTCAAATTGAAGCCATAACTTAATGTATTCAATTAAACCACGGAGGAGGTCGTGTTGGCAGGTGGGTGCGGGAGCAGAAGCGTTATCTAACAGTACGTTGGCCTCGGGGAGGAGGTTGCCCGTACACCAGCTCGTGGAGGAGGACCGAAGGTCTTCCCTGGGGATCAGGACACGTTGATTCTTTCAGTGTCACAGTGATTCCCCAGCTCAGAGTTTTGCCTATAGAGAGACGACCCAGAACCAGAGGACTCCGCCATATCCGTTGACAGAAATATGATGTATATAGCAGCAAATATTAATCATGTGGCAATCTGATATCCTGTAGTGTGGGGGGAAGCCAGAGGACAGCCGAGTACACAGGCAATTTATTGTCACGTGGGAAAGTAGGGGCCCAGGCGTGCAAGGGGCTCATGGTGCTATCCATTTGTTTGGTATGCCCACCATCCTAGTCGGATCTCCCAGCTTTCTTGCGGCATTGATGCATTGCGGCATTGAGGCACGCCTCCTTTTCTTTGGTGATATCAAGCTCTCACTGGGGCTTCTGATGAGTAACCGAGTCGCGAACGATCCCCGTGACGCTCGACGAACGAAGATGGCTGCGCCCGTAGTTAATAAAGTTGAGATGTATTTTCTTTCTCTTTGTTCCACGTTGGTGTCTTTAATGTCGATGTACACTGCTCTTACACACTTGATTACGTTGCTGCTTTAATTCGGTCACCAATGTGTGCATTGCACGGTCTTGCTGTTTGTGCAATACAATGTAAAGTTTTGTTTTTCGAGCTGGTTTGCTAAAGAACCTAACGTTGCTAACAACGATGACCTGCCTGCTACTACTGCTGCCACCTCCAGGCGTCCATTATTCTCCCACTCGTCGCACACAAAACTGGAACACTTTTAAGGTGGGAAGAGCCAGGTCGTTCTCGTTGAGCAGGTTGGCGTACCACCACAAAAGGTCAAATGGATAGCAGCATTATTGTCACGTGGGAAAGTAGGGGCCCAGGCGCGCAAGGGGCTCAGACGGAAGTGGGGACGGGAGTGGCCAGAGACTACTTTAAAATGTTCTTAAAATAAAATAAAAAATAGACCCCTATTGGTGATATACAAGATAACTTATCTATAATATAATGAGATAGATATCTCGTAATTATGAGATAATTATCTTGTAACTATGACCTAATTATCTCACAGATACTATGTCATAATTATGGGATAACGTGAAGAGCTTCTGTAGCCCAAAACAAGAATCATTAAAAAACGAAGCAGCTGATAGGGTAGATGTTTAGGCCATGTCATGTGGGCAGGTTCATAAGGCCAATTTTTGAAAAATAATACATCACGGCTACTAGACCGCATAGAGGCAACATTTCGGAAAACAAATGCAATAGCGGATCGAAAAAGCAAATGTTTTTGTATGGCTTTGTATTATTTGAGTATTGCACAGCGGTTCGATTTGTGTAAGGATGTCGTGATTTTTCCTCAGTAAAACAAGGGTGTTGTGTACTGCTGCAGATGTTTTAGGCTTACCTCTTGGATTATAAAGTTAAAAGCTGTAGTAGTTCGAAAAAACTCCAAATATAAATAATTTGTAAGATAACAAACCCCTTACCCCTTTATTCCATAACTTCACATCTTGTTCCCCAGTACCTACATGCATATACATATGGACTGGTACACCGTATGTACAAAATGTCACACCAGAACTACGAAGTAGTGACGCACTATGTTGTGGGCTGTGATCTAAAGCGTTACCAGTAACACATTTGGTTCTGTGACCACCGAGGGTTCCACTCCAGTACAACCGGACTGGGACGGGGCTGTTGCCAAGCAACACATAAACATTTTCCTGCACTCTAGCTTGCGTCGTTACCGCAGACCAGCTGTATCCTGTACAGTTATCTGGATATGTTTATTTATTGGGCAACCTGTGAAATAATAAGAGTGTGCTGGCAGTCGCTTTGGTGGCATTTGTGATTAACTCATCATTTAACAGATTACTCACTAACTATAATGGTGGATTCATCTGAAATAACATTTTGATATTTTCTTCTTTAATTATTTATTTGCTATAATTATGATTTATATTATTTAATTACGGGTAAAATCACAGTGGTAGTAACCTTATAACATAGTGTTGTAAAGTT
The DNA here is from genome assembly GCF_964030765.1 of Micromesistius poutassou. Lineage (NCBI taxonomy): Eukaryota > Metazoa > Chordata > Actinopteri > Gadiformes > Gadidae > Micromesistius > Micromesistius poutassou. Next base: position 4,899,309 of record NC_140273.1, on the reverse strand, counting down.
TCATGTTTGAACCTGTTTGTGCCTTTAAACTTTTTAAGCTTGTTCTTACCATGGTCACAAAGGATATAATATTACGGTATCCAAAATCAAGATCAAAAATACACATAAATAAAAAAGTATGACATCATAACACAGTAACCCCATCAGCAGTCTGATGTACCGGAAAAGTATCAATTGTTTGTGTGTATGCAAAGCAACACACTGGCAATGTGCTAGGTGGTGAGGTAGAGGCTCAGAGGAAACCCCAAAAAGACAAGAGTTTGTGTGCAAATCCGATCGTCTCCATGGAATCCTCCCAGGCCTACTACAGCTTATCCTCTTAAAACACACACACACACACACACACACACACACCTGCGATTGTGGCCTTAACTCTCTGTTACTATGCTCAGGCAGGTGTTATCAGAAGAAAGAAAGTGAACGTGATTTGTACCTACTTCTAACCTACTGTCTACTGTTCTTTCCCCACAAAAATTCACTGAATACTCCTGGTTACTAGGTTGACTTATTTATTATGATAATATGATTATTTGTTACTTAAATATTATTTTCTGTATATAATGTTTATATAATAGTGCATATTATGTACATGGTGACTGATATATATAAGATTTTTCTGTTTCAGAAGTGTGTGTGTGTGTGTGTGTGTGTGTGTGTGTGTGTGTGTGACAGCAAAGGTTTAGGATGTATGGATGATGGTGTGTGTCAGGAGGCCAGGAAACAACCACAGTTGGTGAGGTGTGTGTGTGTGTGTGTGTGTGTGTGTGTGTGTGTGTGTGTGTGTGTGTGTGTGTGTTAACTGCTGCATGGCATGAGGGACAGGAGACCAAAAAAATAATAAACCACCACAGTGCTCTCGAAAGCTCCTGTAGGCCAACAGGAAGAGCTGCTTGCACAACTGGGCTGCCACTAGTTCTACCCACCATGGTACATCTTACCCCCCCACCCCAAAAACCACAGGGACCTCCGAGGTCAATGGGTCGTTGCCAATTAACCGTTTCAGTTGTTCCAAAACAGATGCAAGGCTTTTCACTGCGTTCATCAGATTTACCCATTCTTTGCGTGTAAAGATAAATATTAACTTCACCCGTGAATCTGTGTGTTTTCATGCATTACCTGTCATGTTGTGTGTGTGTGTGTGTGTGTGTGTGTGTGTGTGTGTGTGTGTGTGTGTGTGTGTGTGTGTGTGTGTGTGTGTGTGTGTGTGTGTGTGTGTGTGTGTGTGTGTTAGACAAGCGTGGAACGTGGGAGATAGTGCTGAGTAAGCCCATGAATTGGTTGAGAGCTTTGTATTTCAATTTAAAAAATAGTACATATTTCTCAATTGTTGTATAGGTAATATTGTAAAGTGCCGTAGCATTAATTAGCTGCCAAGGTACACATCCTACCATTGAATTAAACCATGAAGGAACTGGTCAATCCTCTCAATAGTTTTTGCATTCTTTATTCAGGCAGTAAGGTCAATTAAAATTAAAATAGTTCAACATTGGATCAATATTGATCCACAAAAGGTTTTTAGAAGATAATGGTTAAATATGCTGTGCATTATAATACAATTATTGCTGTCCAGTATAACTACATTGTGATGAATTTCCGTTACATCTGACCCTCATATCTGATAAGTTTACAGGGAAAATTAAACTTACATTCATCTATTAATTTATTGTTAATAGATATTTATTAATATCTATGAAAACAATGAAGTGCACAATATATATATAAACACTCAGACATAAATGCTCTCGTTTGAACATTCTTGGTGTCACTCTGCTTTAAAATGCTGCTGGCCACTCTGTATTAGTGACTGCTCTCCTTCCATCATCATATTTCTCACACCTCCACTTTGCATTTGACCGACTGAATTTCCGCCTTTGCTAAATTTTCTCCTGCCCACTTCAGTGATCACAGATCCAGTAGCGGCCCCTATAGCGCCCCCTAGCACACCTCCCAAAACCACCCCAAGCAGCAGACCCAGAAACGCACCCCCTGCGACTACCACGGGCACCTTCTTAGCCTCCGTCAGCACTTTCTCCCAGATGGGGCTCTCGGACACCCTTATGGCCCCGGCTTTGGCGCTGGATCCCATCTTGCCCCACACGGGGCTCTGTGCCACCTTCCTCACCCCTTCTCCCAGACCGGCACCAACACGTAAGGAACCGTCTGCCATCATCTTGGCTCCGCTTTTGGCCCCAGACCCAACCTGTCCCCAGACGGGACTCTGCGCCAAACTCTTGGCCCCAGACCCGACCCATATGGAACCGTCAGACATTAATTTGGCCCCGGATTTTGCTCCCGATCCAACCTTGCCCCACATGGTGCTGTCGGCGACCGGCTTGGCTCGAGATCTGAGTGCCGTGGAACCGCCCGCCATCAGCCCGGGGACCTGGTTCTCTCCGATCTTCTCCCGCGCGGCGCTGTCCGCTGTGGGCTTGGTGACACCGCCGGCTCGGGCCCTGACCTTCTCCCACACCGAGCTGTCGGCGACCATCCTCTGGACGTCTCTCGCGCCGGTGCCCATCTGCCCCCACACGGGACTCTGGGCCACCCTCTTCACCCCGTCGCCCACCATGGCCGAGCCGTCGGCCAGCGCCTTGGGGAGCCACTTGGCCGAGGACTCCACCATCCCCCTCACCGAGCTCACCAGGGACGGGCTGAGGGTGGCGGCGGTGATGGGCGGCAGGCTCTCCAGGCGCATGGCGCCCACCGTCCGCTCCGCCTCGTCCCGCGCCTCCGCCATGTCCTCCCGGTCCTCGTCCGCCTCGGGCAGCGTCCGCATGGAGGGCCGGCCGGACCAGGGGCCCCCCCGCTCCCCGCCGCCGCCGCCGCCCCTCCTCCTCTCGCTGGCGAGCTCCCTCTGTCTCTGCCGCACGCGTTCCTCCGCCTCCTGGAAGGCCGGGCAGGAGTAGCATCCGCCGCCCGCCTCGCGCACCGTCTGCTCCACCTTCTCCAGGAGCCGGTCCACGCTGCGCCCCTCGGCTCCCCCGGCCCCCCGCTCCAGCACGTGGTAACGGTCCCCGCAGCGCTCCACCAGCGTCACCAGGTCCGCCCGCTGGGCGCCGATGTAGGCCTCCACGTCGACGTCGTCCCCGCCCACTTTGCCGCTGGCCCGCAGCCGGTCCTCCTGGGTGAAGAGGAGCAGGGTGTGCGTGCGGACCGCCTCCACCCCGAACACGGCCTCCAGGACCCCCAGGGCCCGCAGCTCCGAGCGGGCCGGCCGGTCCAGGGGCACGCACAGCAGGAAGGCGTGGGGCCCCGGGGAGGACAGGGCCACGCAGGAGGAGATCTGGGCTCGCACCTCGTCCGGGGAGCACTCCGTGTGGAACCAGTCCGGGGTGTCGATGACTGCCACCTAGTGGTGGGGAGGAGACAGACAGACAAAGACCCATAAAAGGGCAGAGAGGCAGAAAAAGAACAATTAACATATTTGAAAAATTCTATCTATCTGTTACAACAGTAACTGTTTAATGATTAAAGCAGTATTATAATGCAGATATTGGGAAGGGGGGTTAGGGGCCAAGAACTACAACTTGTTGAACGTTAAACTATTTGAACTACAAAGTACCACTCAACATCAAATTCAATTTAGTAGTAACCTATGACAGAAGCAGTATTTTAGAAATACTGTCGGGATTCCGGGCCACATAACCATGTGAAAGCACGTGTTAGTTTCACTTTTGCACTTTTAACCAGAACTTTTAGTGGTCATTGCTCCATCTAGTCACTCACTGCCTGCCTCACTCCAAATATACCACCACTCAGCACACCTTTAGACGATGTCCCCGTTTCCAAAGAGAGTTGAGCTTCATCTCTCAATCCCAATAGAGACTGAATTCAGGAACATCTTAGTAGAGACTGGAGTGAGACTGAAGTGAGTTAAACCTCCTCTTGAGTAGAGGCTGGAGTGAGGTAACACTGACCTTCCGGCCCGCGACCAGCACCCTCCTCTTCTCGCAGCGCTGCGTGACCGCCACCAGGCTGCTGGGCCGCGTCTCAAACTCCTCTTTACCCAGAATGCTGTTCCCCGCCGCACTCTTCCCGACGCCAGAGTTTCCCAGCAACACCAGACGCAGCTCCGGAGAGGAAGACACGGAGTGGGACGAGGACGGGGAAGAGGAGGGCAGTCGTGAAGAAGATGAGGGAGAGGAGGAGGGCAGTTGTGATGAAGATGAGGGAGAGGAGGAGGGCAGTTGTGATTGAGACGAGGAAGAGGAGGAGGGCAGTTGTGAGGAAGGTGAGGGAGAGGAGGAGGGCAGTTTTGATGAAGATGAGGGAGAGGAGGAGGGCAGTTGTGATGAAGATGAGGGAGAGGAGGAGGGCAGTTTTGATGAAGATGAGGGAGAGGAGGAGGGCAGTTGTGATGAAGATGAGGGAGAGGAGGAGGGCAGTTGTGATGAAGACGAGGGAGAGGAGGAGGGCAGTTGTGATGAAGATGAGGAAGAGGAGGGCAATCGGGATGAAGATGAGGAAGAGGCTCGTAGTGACGCTGAAGAGCCAGAGCTGGGGGACGGTGGAGAGGGGAAGGCGGGAGAGGACTGGTAGGAGGATTGCTCCCTGATGCTGCTGACTTCCTGGGAAGCTGGAAGACATAAGGGAGGACATGAGGTCAGAATTGCTACCTGGAATGGTCAAACCTGATCATGTGCATATGAAATACACAGTATCAAGGGTGTCAGTTCAAGTGACACTCACAAGTTTGGATGTGTTTCTCATTCGGCTTGACCTTGGATATCCGTGGCACTGTGGCGCGCTCTGCTGTTGAAAGACAGCATAGCGCGTTTAACAAGGCTTGGGTGTTTGCAAAGCCACGCCATTCTGTACAAGTAAGACCACACGTCTTATATCGCGGAACACAACACATCATTTACCCGCATTCAGCTGGTCCAACACGGGGCCATCGACGACGGAGCCGTACACGCCATCCGGCCCATTGCCATGGCGAGGCGGAGATCTCTGTGCCGCTAACACCCCACTGCTCAGTAGACCCTCACCCCTCGGGAACCCGGGTTTCATGGGCACGTCTGTGGCCCTCCGACCGCCCCTTACAGGCGGCTCCTGATGGTCAATGGTCTCCCTCGCCACGGCCACCTTCTCCTCCAGCGCTCGAAGGCTCTCTATGGTAATGGACGGCAGTTTCCGGGCTGGGGCCTGGACCTTGACCTCCCTCTGTGGGCTGGTCTGCACGTAGGGTCCCCCGTTCACAGCTACCATGTCGTCCACCTGTTGAACGAGGATTAGGGGATGTGTTTGAGTCAAAGACGATAGCCCCACCCCGGAAACTGGACTACACAGCCTCATAGTTCAAGTGTAGAGACGGTGGCTTAACTTGTTCATCAGCATTCATCGGGATGGTATCGTCACATTATTTTGTCCTATTGTGATATGTATGATCAGGACTTAACAGAATGTGGTTGGATGTTTTATTAATGTAAAAAAAAATACTTAATTGACCTTTGTTTCATTGTTATGAAACTCGCTTGTATTGCTCAATTTGAATTGATGCGCCAGATAGTCAATATTGTGACATTCATGTTGATCTTGTCAAATAACCTTGACTAGACTATAGTTTAGACTACAGTATAACTAGACTACTAGTCTAGACTAGCCTAGTCTTACGCTAGCCTTTCTAGTAGATTCAATGTTATAAGTAAAATTATCAGAACAATACGAACATTCAGTACAGTCAAAAACATGCTTCTTGTTGAAAGTTTTTTTAAATGCTCATGCCGAACAGGTAGGCTTGTGTTTAAGTGCAGCTATTGCTATCAAACTGTCAATCAATCAATTCGAACAGTCAACAATAAATGTGTTAACCACACAAGGTAACATAAGCATGTCCCATTCCCTCTCTCTCCCATACCTTCCTGTCTTACTCTACATTTAAAAGGATAAAACCGTCAAAATAAAATAAAAGTGGAAGAAATTCTGCAAATTTGTTTGGCGACCCAAAAACCCTAGTCTAGACTACCGTATAACTAGACTACTAGTCATGACTATAGCATAACAAAACGGACTACTAGTCTAGACTACAGTATAACTAGACTAGAACATATACAAAGGACTTAAAGTAAAAGGTGAGCAACAGAAACAGAAGCGTGAACATGTTCCTTGTTCCTCATTCCTCCACCTTGATCATGGTTTCACCAGCTCACCTTGTCCAACAAGGTGCGGACCTGCTGCCTTTCATGTCGCTGGCGGTTGTTGATGATGTGGTAACGCCCACCGCAGTGGCCAATCACCTCCTTCAGACCAGGGTCCTCTCCCTGCAGGTACATCTGCATGGACACAAACCAATTTGTTATTTTCCTTTGTTGGGGGAAAAACGCCCACATTTTTTATCCTCTAGCTATTGTTTATTTGTTAATTAATGGTGGAAGGTTAAAGGTGCCGTGGACAAAATGTAGGTGCCATCATTCGAAGTTCATTTTTTAGAAATGCCATATCCGTCAGTCAGCTTTGCACCAGCTGAATGATGAATTTATCAAATGCATCCCAAGACCTTTAAGGATATGTGTGCTGTATTTGTAATTGGTGTATGGTATTTTTATATGGGTCCATGATTAAAATAGGTTGCATAGAAGCTGGTCACCTCCTCCGTCTGTCCTGCCAGGTAGTCTCCACAGGTGAGAAGGACCAGGGTGTGTTTCAGGACCTCTGGACCAAACAACTCTTTCATCTCCACAGTGACACGCCCCTCCACCTGGGAACACCAATCAGAGGATGGGAGAATAAGAGTATGAATACCTCCTTCAATGGAGCCAAACACCTAGCCTCCCTCCTATACACGTATAATTTATACATATTTTTCAAATTATATCAATGGGAAAATATGATTATTACAGCAAAATCCTGTAGCAGAAAATAAAAATAAGTAAAAGGGAAATTACAAATTCGAACCAGAAATGCGCACTGATAAAAACTAAGAGTGGTTGTGGGCGCCTGCAGGGGGAGCCGGTGGCACCACGCACCTCCGTGAACTGGCAGACCGGGATGAGCAGCAGGAAGGCGTGGGGCCCCGGCGCCGCCAGCTGCAGCGCACGCTGGCTCTCCTTCCTCACGCTCTCCTCCACGTGCTGGCCGTTCCAGTACCAGCGGGGGGCCTCCACCACCGTCACCTTGCGGCCCTCGGACACGCCCTGCCGCCGGTGGCAAACCCTGGACGAAGAGCCGAAGGAGGAGGAGGAGGGGGGGTAGGAGGCGGGGGTCACCTGGCCCAGAATGGTGTCCGCCGAGGCAGTCTTTCCACAGCCGAGGGTCCCGAGTAGAACCAGAGTAATTTCTGAGGTGGAGGGGTAGCCCCGTGTGGCTGGAGGTGGGGGAAGTGGATTGTTTAAAATAAATGACAACCTGGTAACGTAGTGAAAGTGATTTGTGTGAATGCAATGCAGCAGATCAGCCACTTAGTCAGACTGGTGCGTTCCAGGCCCGTCTCCTCCCTGCCAGGTGCATCATTATTTTAACGATGTAGTAATGGTTATTTAGAGTTGGTTATCATTTACAAATGAAGAATTGGTACGTTCCACGTGCCTCAAAATAAAGCATTTGAATCATATTACGAGTGTTTTCCCTTTAAACGTTATAATAGATCATGAGGAGTGAAAACTGTTTAAAGGTTTCAAAATGAGTTTGCTACCGTGACTCGTTGGAGACTATTTTACATCATCCAAATATTTAATATGCAATATTTGTTTGCTCAGAAATTTTACGTGGGCCTCAGGCTTGTTTGACACACGCACGTCTGCTATTCTTACTTAATTACATGATCGGACAGAGATTACCTATAATTTGGAGCCGGCTAAATTAAGTCTCTTTAAATTCTCTTTCTTTAAGTAGTCTAGGCCTCTAGGGTATGTTTTCAGTACTGTGATGAACATATCTTACACATTCATGGCCCGATGGAATTTGATCTGAGGTTGCTTACTTTGGTTTCTGCCTGAGTTACAAAGAACAAAAAAGGTATTTACTGATTAGGCCATGACCTCACACCCAATCTGTCATCAAATAAACAGGCTTTGCATCATTTTTTGTCCACTGTATTGTCTGGGTGAATTTGTTTGTGCGTTTGCCACACCTTGCCAATCCTGTCCGGCTGCATTCTCTACTTTGACCAGGACGTTTATTTTGATAAGTCGCTATGCCAGAGGGAAGGATATGCCAATAAGAGAGCACAGAGAACAGAACAAGCCCAAACAGAACTGGAGCAATTTGAAGTCAAACGTAACAGGGCAGAGAACGCTTGTTACAAAAGTAACTGCTACAAAGTTAAAACTGGGTTAAACCAATAAATACAATAGAAAACCTCACAGCACATCAGAATACAGTATATCCTCCATGTTTTCATGTCCAACTACAAAGGTTGAAATGACAAAAATACTGTGATAATCAATAAAACTTATTGTTAATAAGTTATCGCATAATACATAGTTCACAACTGAAAAAACATTTGACAGACTATGTTAACCAGGATAACCAGGATAAAACATACTAACTTATGACAAGACACTTACCCATTGTTGCAGGGGTCTCTCTTGGTTGATGGTTCTGGTCTTCTTGTATCTTGAGAGCGGTTGAGCTTTAATGGAGTACGGTTAGCTCTTTCATTCCCAAAACTCTTTCTGAGACCTGTCTATTGAGATATACCCGACTCTCTCCCCAATTACGTAAACTATGTATGGATGTTGTTCCTGGTGTAACCTTGCAGTCTCCGGTTTAAACTGGTTAAGCCACTCCCATTTAGTTTAATCACTTTTAAAACACACCCACAGAATTATGAGATTTTATTTCTCACTTTTAGTCATCAGGCTTTCAAACATTCCACGTTAGGGTGGAGACCCTTGAGATGTATGTCCCATCCAGACCTGTGGGGACGGGTGTGGTTGAACAACCACACCCTAATGGCAGGTCTGTCAGTTGAACACAACTATTTCAGATTATACCTGCTGTCCGAAGTATTGCTTGCACACACACACACACACTTTTAGTAAGCGCTCCAAAACCAACAAAAAACATTCAACCTGTCAGCCTGCCTGTCCCTCAAAGGCCCGGCATCATATAGGCTATGTTCTCCATAGCATCAGCCTTGACAGAAGGAAAAGAACACCATTAAGACTCTTATTCTGAAACACCAACATGACAGTGTGTGCGAACGTGTACATATGTGTGAGCATGTACACATGTGTGCGTGTGTATGTGTGTTTGTGTGCGTGTGCGTGTACATGCATGTACGTGTGCGTATGTACATACAGTATGGGCCAATGTGGGTGGCGTGTGTACACACATGTTTGTTGACGTGGGGTATACACATGCATGTGTGTATTCCCTGTTATGGTCCGTACCAGTGTGTGTTGCGGGGCGCCACTGAACTCGGGCATGAGGGAGGTGAGGGAGACCAGCGGCACCAGGGCACACAGCATGGAGTCCATGAGCAGAGACATGCTGCTGCTGGCACACACCGCCTTCTGCAGGACACACCAAGCCAGTCAGTGGACACTGGTATTCTTTACAACACTGGTACAACACTGGTAATATTGCAGTTATTAAAAACATGGAGCGATCAAAATGCTGCACTAAATTGTGGCTCAATGATAAAGTAAGATTAACATTAAAACATTAGTTGACTATATTATTCTTTCTAAAGATTAAGGTTTGGCATATGCCTTGCAGCCCACTCAACCCACTTATGGGTCGCACCCACCGGTTGAGAATCACTGCTCTAGTCTAGACTATCTAGAGTCCATCCCCTTCCTATCTCGTCCCCACGTCTGTCTGGGGTTGTACATTTGGTCTATGTGTGTGTGTGTGTGTGTGTGTGTGTGTTGTTGTTTGGAAGTTAATTAATCAGTCTCTGTTTTCACATCCGCCGATTGATTAGACCAACTCATATAGTAAAGGAGGTAGGTAGTAGTTAGTAGTAGGAATATATACATTAGAATATTGTTTATTTTTCTCCCACAAAACTCACATCTGTCTCCTGAAGCTCATGACCGATCAAGGCCAGTGACTCCCCCATAAGGTGTAGGTGAGCAGCAGCGCTGACCACAACCAGATCAGCACCACTGACGTCCTCACACTCAGAGGACGGGCTGACACTGGCCCGGTCCATCTCTGGACCGGACAAAGATGTCCCGCCCTCTGTGTAGTTCATGGGGCTCTTTGTGATGGTTTGAAAACCAGGCATTGTTATGATTGGATAAGGCCTGTGGTGGGCTATTGGGTTAGTAACAAAGTCATGGTGGCTAGTGAAGGTGGAATCAAATGAATTGTGCTTTTCATTTAGATAGACCCAGCAATTGGATATGGGACTACCAGGTTCCTGCAGGCAGAAACAGAGAGAACACAAAACAGGAAAATGGAAACTGAATTCAGGAATTCTATATTCACTGATAATAGATAATTTAGTTGGAAGATAATTTGACAATACATCTTAATAAGCCCTATTCTTCCGGTGAGATTTGAGCACAACTTGGTTGTTACTTTATGTATACACTTCACACGTACATACTATATACAGGAATGAGCAGGAAATACTAATACAATTGGTATCCATGCAAGCTCAATATATTGAATAGCATGCCTGGTGTATAACTTTTACCTTATGAGGCAGCCTGATTCACAAGATCATGATCAAGTGAGAATTCATCTTGCCTGGCTTCAAGGTATGCGTTTGTAGTCGAACCAGGGGTTCAGAACAATAGCTCCAATGAGGACCTACATGATCTACATGATAGATTGTGATCTGTCCTGTGAAACATAAGGTCAGCATTCCTTCAACCCACAGTTACCTCAAGTGTGCCCTCTGCTGGAGAATCGGTATTCAATAGGTTCTCTTCAGTGCCATACTAGAGTAGATATTGAAAATACAGAAGCAAATATGTTGTGCATAAAAAATACCTGTCAATTAATAATGCATAGAAGACTCAATATATGTTACAATTATGCCATGTAGATAGTTTTACAGTCCTTTTTAAACAAGTATATAACATGTAGCCTAGCCAAATTTTGCCTAATTTGCTAGCCTGACTGCCATTTCTGTTGTTGTTGAGGGATACTTCATGCATTGCATTTGTACATTGTGGTGATTCACCTTCGTCTCTCCTCCGTCGCTCCATCCTGCCCTGGAGGCCTGGACTTGGCATGCCCGGTGGGCGCCTGGGCTGTCCGGTTCCTCTCCGTCGTTAACTGCAACCAGTCATTCATAGCTAGAGGTTCATCATCAGAGACATTGCTACCATTCACCTATTCTGTTTACCAAGTCTTAAAAATACATAGATACTACTTCATATATGGGTCATACACCTACATGCAAGTACTTGTGACCAAATATGTGTCCCTAAGGACATACTGGATTGCTATTTTCACCTGTGATTATGACTGTAACGACAAACTACTTTATGCACATCTTCCAATCTAAAACCCTCGTATATTCCTCATAATTCACTTGACTTTGAGGTTTGCCTCTACCAAAATCTTGGCCATGGCCATGAAAAACTTACTAGAAATCAGGCTAGACTGAAATTGAAACACTTGTTTTTTCAATTTTCCACATAAGAGGAAAGTGTTTGCTTACTGCAGAATTGTCTCATCTTGTTTTGTGGGGCCTCTGATTCCTGAAAAGTTTGATCAAACTATTTATACATTTATATATTTGGTAACCATAAATGTTACATGAAGGTGCAGTACGAGAACAAGTGGACAGAATTGTGATCTAGAATCAGCTCTTGGAGTCAGACATGCACCTTGTGTGTCACGGTGGTGCTGAACTCTTGGTCGCTGGAGTCTTCCACGTCGTCCACATCCAGCAGAAAGTCTCTGTAGGATCGTTTCATCTCTCTTTGGCTGTGGCCAATCACAAGCCCTGAATCACTGTCCATGTGTTTGTCCACCTGTAAACAGCATGAATAATAGTAAATATAGCCAAGCAAGTTGCAATTGCGAAGTTCAAACCAACACACAATTTGGATCGAATAACGGTGACATGGACTTATAGCATCTTCAACACCTCTATCCATATAATATAGCCAACATAGTGCTTACATGTTTAAATGTCATGATGCAACTTGGTTAGAACTTTATTGTTTGATTGGTTTAACTTCATCATGATTTGTGACGACTGGATCAACTTTGCAAGTATATAAAATAGGCTTGGAGTTATGACTAAAGTTGAAATAGTAGTTGTAGTTACATAGCTGCATCCAATATGAAAACAATCTCATGATGATCAGCCTAACCCTGTCTTATGTGCAGAGGGTGTTGTTTTAATCATAACTCAATAACTCAATCATAAGTTTATGTTTTTATTAGATATATATGTACTAATTCATTCAAAGTACTGGACCCAGGTACAACTGACTTACAATAGCACCTAGATCACGAATAAATTACATTTGCATAAGAACTTCACCTCTGCCGGACACTCAAGCTCTATTGGATAAATCCAAAGATGAACACAATGAAAACCACGTTGCATGATGGGATATAGTGCGAAATAAATGCATTCATACACAACCGTATTTCACATTCCAAGTCTCACTTACACATGCCATAATATCTGTAAACATCCCACTGCATACATTGTAGAGATGTGAGACACAGTGACATGTCATTGGAGGGTCATCAAATAAAGTATAGGGTTGCAAAATTGACTTGAGTGACAAACTAAACTTGTTTATTCGGCACACACAAACTAATTTGTTATAATTGTGTAACATTCTCAGCAGCGAGTTGTAACATGAATGATTCACGGCTGGTGAAACTACAAAAAAACATTGGGAAAGAAAGACAAAAAGTGTGAATAAGTGTGAATGACCCTCACGGTCGAACCGCCTGCTCCACAAATGCGGAGAAAAGACGGAGGTCATATGTGAAAGCAGCTGAGTTACAAAGCTACACTCACTTTGAATACAAAAAAAGAAAATTCCTGCTCAGAAAAGTGCACCCATCGATATGCCCCTTTTTGTCACTGAAAGAATAGAATAAACAATAGAACCTCAATAGACCAAATGGGTGCAAAAGTTTGAGAACTAAAATCACTGCCATCCACATTACCGGTGGAGACACTAGGTGAAATGCATTGTTGCATTAAGCAGGCAAACAATTGCAGAAAAAACAACAATACTTTGTCAGCAGAGACACACATGACACACATGAGGCCTGAGGCAGTGATCTGTCGGCATGGCAGATCAGTTCAGCTAAGGTCACCATATCTCCATAGACTCTCAAAGACTCAATCCTTCAACAAGGGACCCATATTTCTGCTAAAGTGTTAACGATAGTCAAGGTAGTCTGTTTGATTATAAAACTGTTTAAAATATCCCTCCCATGTTGTATTTAACAGGAAGGAAAAGCAAGGGGCTGTAAACTCTGACATTGCATGCCCCATACATCGTGCCATTCCAGGTGGTGGCTGTTGGCTGTTGGTGGATGGATTTCCTTGTTGGTGAACATGTGTATTCTGTGTTCAAGTTGGGTCCTGGAGTTTGTTTACATTAGGTAGGTCTGTGTTTCATTGACGTTTGCCAAAGCGCTAGCAATGGTCAATGTGTTAATATTAGGACTTAGGGTACATGGGAGGTTAGGGTTAGAATAGAGAGGTTAGGTTAGTAAAGAGAGATGTTGGGGTTAGGATATAGGGGATATTAGGGTGAGGGTGGAGGTTAAGGAAGGGGAGGTTATTGTAGGGATAGAGGGAGTGGGGAAGGTTAAGATTATATGATTCGCACACAAAAACATACAATAGAAATCTAGTGTAAACATCACAATAATAGTCCTGTTTTTTCTACTTACTAGATTTTACTTCACATCCAAATATATAATAAATAAACCTTTGAGATCATCCAACCGTGTTAAGTATTATGTATTGAGGAAGCTATCAAATCCCATTTCACACTGGCGTCAAGTGTGAAGACGTGAAATCTTAAGTATTTAACCTAACCTAACCTCCTTGGACCATTGTTGAAGCGCAGGTTCCTGGCGACCGTCCGCAGTGAACTCGGAGGATGCGATAGGGAAGTGGACGAGTAGCTGGATGTGCTGATCAATGTTTAAGATTAAGACCAGTCGAGAGACCTCGATAACGCCATCTAAAGAGACGACGTGCGACGTCAGAATCTAATCGGCCACACGTATCATGAATGTGCATGGGCGTCAAATGAACACGTGAAACTGATTAGGCTACTGATGTTGAACATTGAAGGCAGTCGATATTATTTTTGCCGCGTCACATTTTGCACCTCTAGAACAACCTGTTCTCTCATAGTTCATAAAAGCACATTGTCATGGTAAGAACTTTCACTAGGAGGGCTAAAAGTTGCACCGTCATGTTTAGTGCTCTCCCTCCGCTCCCTCCCGCTGCTGTTTTTTCCATAGACATATTGCTCAATCACGCTAAGACCTTAGTCCCTCCCACATGGACTATTCCCCCCCCCCTTTGCCCTGATTTCCTATTGGTCCCTAGATTCGCAACGCAATGATAACTTCTATAGTCCCTCCCCGCCGTTATTCGAGCTCCCTTTGTTTTTGGTTCAATGTGCCCCGTCATGTTTAGCGATGACTGACTTCCCATGTCCAGCGGAGTTCTTGTTCCACCGTGGATGTCGAGTCAGCCGCAGCAAATGGTCGCTTCCTGTTTATCAGCCGCCGGACCGGGGGGTGGGCGAAACAGGCTGCATATAAAGAGAAGGCAGCGTAGCAGATGCAGACAGAACAGAAACAGCACCGAGCTTCCAGACTAGAGAGAGGGTATCACTGTGGTCTTGAACAACAAACAACGAGTCAAAGAAAAAGTCACCGTAATAACATTTCTTCCTCTGGTGAGTAGCTGTAGGCCTACTATTGTTATTATTTTAATATTATCAGTAATATCATCTAGAAGGCTACTGCTGCCCCCTTGTGTAATGGTATTGATTGTTTAATGGTGTTGGTAAAATAAAAGTGTGTGTTAGTTACGGTTGTTGCTTCTGCAGACAGATATGGAGACGGAGAACAAAGCCCGGACAGCAGAAGCGGTGGAGATGCCATGCGACAGGTAGGAATAATCTGCAACGACTGGGGTGTCAGACACCAACACAGGGTTGCCAACTCTCTCAAAGCCCAAAGTTGGTAACCCTGCCAACATTAAATAATGGTAATGAATAGTATTAATAATGTTGCGTGTGTATAATAATGTTGATGATAATAATAATTATAATTAATATTAATAATAATAATAATAATAATAATAATCATCATCATCATCATCATCGATGGACGCATGGATTGACACATTTATTGATTATTTTTGACCAATACCTACCCCATTTTCATTGAGGAAAACGAAAAAAAAAAGACCCTGTGGGATGGAAAACTGTTATAAACATTAACTTATGTTTAAGCATAGTGAATTACATTTTTGCTTGATATGCATATTCATATATATGTTAATATAGCTACTAAAATAGTGGTGTCGGTTCAAAATTAATTTAAGATTTGCCAAATGGTCAAATCTATCTGCCATTGGTTTATGGCAGGACTTTGTTTCCATAGTTTCATGTTCACTCCGGGGCACACACAGCCTTGCATATTAGATAAAGGCCATTGGTCCTCAACTTTGGACTCAATAAACCATTCGGATATCTGCAAGACTCTTGCTTATGTTGGCTGTATGTCTAAATGCTGATGTTTGCTGTTTTTATTTTATTTGGACCGCTACAGGGACCTGTCTGAACAGATCAAAGAGGCAACAAAAGACAGCCATGTGAGGGCAGAGAGCACCGAGCTGATGCTGAGCTATCAGAAGGGACAGGTCACCCTGGCCCAGTACAAGGTACTGCACTGGAACACACACACACACACACACACACACACACACACACACACACACACACACACACACACACACACACACACACACACACACACACACACACACACTTTACGTGTTGTTCAACTGTTTAATGCTTGTGGTGATTACCAAAGTCACCATCTCGCGCTCACTCTAAATGCTATTCAGACTGCTGTGTTAACGGTGGAATGTGTGAGGGACTGTGCTCTTTACTGATTCATAGCGGTCTTCTCCGAGGAGGTTTTAAACACGTACACACCCCTTGTGTGTCACCGGTCCTATGGAATCATAAAGTGTGCAACACTACATTACGGTCCGGAGGAGGGCTGATGGTGGACTCCCTGTGTTGAGCCTCTCCCCTCTCCCTCCCCACAGCTGCTGCTGTGCTCACTGCATCACATCTACGTGGCTTTGGAGGAAGAGCTGGACAGGAACAGCAGCCACCCAGGGGTAGCACCCATCTACTTCCCCACGGAGCTGGCCAGACGGGAGCTGATCGAGGAGGACCTGGAGCACTTCTACGGGCAGGACTGGAGGGAGAAGGTGGTGGTGCCCAAAGCCACCAAGAGATACGCCCACAGACTGAGACAGGTACTGCCACTTTATTCATGGTCGCTCTAGCTCATGGTACATGTACAGTAGATGACTTGGACTAGCCAATATATAAAAAACTATTGATTTGGCTTGGGCATTTATATATTTTTTATTGTTTATTGTCCTACTCCAAATTGTAATCTTCGTTTTACTTGTCGGATGAGATGTCCGATGTTTCCTAGGAATAGAGTTTGGCTTTGTTTCTTTAATTTCCTTGTACGTGCAATGAAAAATCAATGCTGGCATGGAGATTTTGGCACATAAGAGATTTGTGCAACAAAACATTGATGAAGCAATACTTGGCAATATTGCCGAGAAAAATACACACATTAGTAAAGATACTAAAGTGTGCCCTCCTCTTTTTCTCACTCTCCCAGATTGGAAGAGAGAATCCAGAATTCCTGCTTGCCCACGCATATACCCGTTACCTAGGTGACCTGTCCGGGGGTCAGGTCCTTGGCCGCATTACCCAGAAGTCCCTGGGGCTGAAGAGCGGCGAGGGCGTGGCGTTCTTCACGTTTCCGGGCGTGTCAAGCCCCAACCGGTTCAAACAGCTTTACCGGAGCCGGATGAACAGCGTGGAGCTGACTGAGGAGCAGAGGACGGGGGTGTTGGAGGAAGCTGTCCAGGCTTTTGAGCTCAACATACAGGTGAGCTGATGGCCGAGACACTGATGTCGAGATTTTGTAGATGTTTTTTTTTTAAGTCTTTCTTAGTATGACATATGCTTTCACTAGAATTTTATCTCATGACATTGAGGACATTTATCTTGCGACATCTTGTGACAATGTCTGTTTCTTGCTGAGTCGTGCAAAAAAATAAGAACAAAATAGAAAAAAAATGGAAGTGGTATTTGAATGCTTATCTTCAGATGCTTAAGAGATGCTAAGCTTAAGATGTAATATTTTATCTGCCGTCTTCCCTCACAGGTCTTTGATGCGCTACAGGATTTGGTGTCCAGTATGCAGAGAGAAGCAGATCTGCAAACACACACATCGCAGGCAAAACACCTCAATGGTAAGATTATCACTCACTCACTCACTCACTCACTCACTCACTCACATTACATTATATTACATTACATTTATTATGAACCATCCATCTTGACATCTTCTCACTTTTTTACCTTTGTTGTTTTTTGTGCATTGCCTCAGGAACTCAACAGTTGACCAACAGTCTGCCGTTCTCCGGGGAGCTGATGGCCTCCACCCCTCTCTTCAGGGTGGTGATGGGGCTCTGTGTGGCCCTTGCTACTGTCTGCATGGGAATCTATGCTTTTTAGGAGAAAAAACAATGGTTCTTTTATACATTTTTCACTGATAGTGATGCAGCCCAATAGCCTTATGTAGCCTAGAGAGCTGTAATGCATCGCATGTCTCGACTCAGGACTAGCACAACACTCCTAATATGGAGGCCTACCCCAAGGTATATTTTATTTTAGGTCTGCCCTTCAAGTTTGACGGGCAGTTTTCATTTTCTTGTCATTTGCAATTTTTTACAAATTTTTGCAATTTTTGTAAAAAAATATTATAAGACTATATAATTAGGTGTGTTCATTAGTATTAGTATTACATTATTATTATCAGTATTATTAATATTATAATTATTACAGAATTATTTTTCGACAAGAAATATGTGTAGATACTTTTCATGCTAAAATGTGTTATTTCTTAGCTCAATCTGTTTGTGTACATATCCAATACTGTATTATTTGTAGATAGTGAACCGTTAGTATTATACTTATATCCGGCTCCTCCTAGCCGAGTGCCGTGGTGTCCCTGAGCAAGATGCCTCACCCTAATTGCTCCTGACGCGCTGGCTGTCACCCTGCGTGGTAGACTCCGCCGTCGGTGTGTGAATGTGTGCATGAATGGGTGAATGTCAGTCAACACTGTATAGCGCTTTGGATAAAAGCGCTATGTAAATGAGGACCATTTACCATCTACCATTAGTGAGTAGATATTTTACCTGTCACTGTATTTGAGCTTTGTGAGATTATCCTGATCTTGCATTTTTGTTTTTCTAATATTCATTGCAAAACGCACTTAACATTATGCAACTTTTTAATCCAACAACGATTCTGCCATTTATTATTTAGTATGTTCTGTTGGGCCACTTACGGTTTTAATTGTAAAATGTGTTAATGCTGCCATCTACTGGCGAACTTGAGCGTTGTGAGACTATCCTGATCTTGCACGTTTGTTTTTCTGATATTCATTGCAAAACGCACTTAACATTATGCAACTTTTTAATCCAACAACGATTCTGCCATTTATTATTTAGTATGTTCTGTTGGGCCGCTTACGGTTTTAATTGTAAAATGTGTTGAAATCAGAAAAAAAATAAACATATCTATATATATATATTGTTGTTTGAACCCCTTGAATTATATGTATATAAACTTGACATTACTTTGTCATCAACTATTATGATTTCTTAGTCAGCATCACATTCCATCCATGCCAAAAAGGCAACATCCGAAAGGTATAACAAATGATTGTACCTTTATCTCAATAACAGTTGAAAATTAGTAAAACTTGGAAACCTTGGAAATAAACCAAACTGACTGAACTATTTAAAATTGTCAATGTTGATGAATAATTAAAATTTTTTAATGAATTAATACTAGTGCAGTGCTCTGTTCAAAACGTGAATGTTGTAAACGGGCCAATTGTGAAGTTAATTGGATGAATGGATGTTGAGAAAATAGGAAAGACCTAGAAACATCCATTCAGAGACTACTTCCATTTTAGTAAGATGGTTAAAACACTATCAAACACACCAGCATACTGACATGCTTAGCCTCTAAACAACTCTGCAAGTACTAAAAATATATAGCAGTGGCAGCTCTTCCTTAACATACAACATACACTTGTTTAACCTCCTTGGATTGAACTGTTGGCTATCAGTCGGGAGCCGCTGTAATCAATAGTCAGTACTCCTGCAGTAAGGCGCTGCTTCGTGCCTTCAACTGATCAATATTTGGCAAATATCTTGCGAAAAAAATAAAGGAAAAAAAATCAATCTGTGTGTGTGTGTGGGGGGGGGTTCCGTGGTCTTCTGCCTGGACATGGGGTGTCTCCACGGGTCATAAGGTGCGTTTGATATCACAGCTGGGGCAGCCATGCAGGGTGGGGGTGCTCAGTCGGTTCTGATATGTGGCCAGCAGGGCGGCCTCTACAGGCTCCATGCAGGAGGGGCAGGTGAAGGAGCGCATGAGCCAGCGGTCGATGCAGTCCAGGTGGTAGGTGTGGAGGCAGGGCAGGAAGCGGAGGGCTTCTCCCGACTCAAACTCCACCATGCAGATCACACACCTGGAGGGGAGAAGGAGGGAAGCATTCATGCGCACACTGCGATAACAATGCTTTGCTTTAGCGATCGGTTTCTTGATTCCTCTTTGGCTCATTCTGGGAATGTGAAGAACAGAAAGAGAAAATAGGAAATATTTGACAAAGCTACAATATAATAAAACTCACATTAACTGATTAAATTTAAACAGTTGATGCCATTTGCATTAGATGGAGTAAAGATACTACTACAGAGAGAGATAACAAACAACTTTATTGCTCTCTGTTAAGATTAGCCCTTTCCCACACTAAATATAACTGACTGTACTGTGTATACCGATGACTATGCTTTCTGCACTTATTCCTGGTCTATGAAATCTAGATCGTTACTTATGTTTCAGAAGTTTATTCTTCTTGTTTACATGTCCTATGTTGTTTTCAACTCTTTCTAAAACAATTGTCTGCTGTGTCTAGGAGAAAAAAAAACTGTACGTCCATAAAGATTGAATGGATTTGAATGAACTCACTCTTTTACTTTCCTGTCCGAGGCCTCTGCTCCTGGCTGGAAGAAGCCTGTGGGCAGGTGCTGAATGAGGCCGATGCGTTGGGCAATGCGTACCTGTTGGTCCTCACTCAGCTGGCTGGCTGGCCAGCCCTGCCCAGGGGAGATGTGGTATACCTGGGCTGGCTCACCATGCTCCTGGGGGAGTGTGGCCAGTCATCAACGTCAATTTGTGTGTGTGTGTTTGGTATGTTAATATGTGCACTATGTAATGCTATGGTCAGAACTTGGGCAAAATATAAGGATCCAAATAATTTATATACATTTAAATCTTTTTTTTTTCTTTCCCGTTTTCGAATAGACAGAACAGATCTGAAAAACACGATAATCCTGTTCTCTTAAGTAGAGGCGTTATAGCCTATTGCTGTCACAAAAGGTCGACGGTGTTAAAAATAGAACCTCAACCACGTGTCAGGAAATTAATTTAACTTCAGACACACAAACCATAAACTATCGATACCCGTGTAGTTGAAAGCCGTGGATCGTGGATGTATCATCAGAACCAACCTCCCCGTAGGGTGGCGGGGGCTCCCCTGGCAGACTGGACCCCTCGGAGTCGTTTAAGGGGGACATGTCGTCCGCACTTTGGAAATACAGGCAATTCCCCATTTAACGATTAAAGTAAAGACTCCAACAGCCCGAATAACACAAAACAGCCCCAGACTGCGGAAGTCCAAGACCAACAGCCTGGAGAATAACTCAGGTTACCACCAGCTGACAAGTTACCAACTTAGTGCAGGTCGTTGGCTGCATTAAACTTGACGAGTATAATTTCGCAAAACAACGTTATTAACCGAGCCGTGTCTACTTTAAAAGTGTGCTTCAAAATAAATGGTGTCATTGTTGATCACAGGATAACTTTTAGGTGTCTTTACGGGACATTTTTCTGCTTCTCGAGCGCAGGCTGCTTATGTTTACTAAAAATTGACGCCGGAAACTTCGTCATCATCAGGTTGGCTTCTGACTTGTCTCGCGAGGCGGAGACCTGACTCTTCCCTTGTCTCGCGAGGCCTAGACATAACGCACAGCTTATTTTTATTATTTAGCCGAATTTAACTTTTACTCCCTTGCTAAGCGTCCTTCTTAGCCAGGTCACCCTTGGAAATAGATCTCTAATGTCAAATATTTTCATCTTGGACGAATAAAGGCTCAATAAAAAATCGATAGGCCCGCCAAGAGTCAGAGAGCCTCTGAGCCCGCTGTAATAATAATCATAATACCACATTGTATTGTTAGTCAGTACATTTTTTCCTTTTTCATCATCCGCTTTTACCAATGTTTTTCTCGACTGGGTAAGGCTTTAAGGTTATGCTGTGAAAAAAATGTCTAATATTAAATTGTATCACTAGTATTTATACTACGAATGTTTATTATTATCATCCATGCTATAGGCCCACCAGCATCACACCATGCTGCCATTACTTTCATACAGTGTCGACCTTCCGCTCCAGGAGGGGCTAGTTCTCTATTTTTTTCATTGTATATGTATTTATATTATTCTATTGAATATCTTATTCATCAATTCAGAAGATGTCATTAGTTGTCACAATGAGGTTTATCTGTGGTCCTAAATAAAAGTTGTCCTAATAAATCGACCTCATTATGTTCCCTTTACTTTTAATTACGTTTTTCAAATTGGCTTCAATTAATGTTATGTTATTATAATTTTTCCACACAAACAACACACTTTCATATTGAAATGAATGTACGTGTATTCAGATCAATTGTAACCACGTCCCGTTTGTCCCTTGTGTGTTGAGTGGGGGCCCCACATGAACTTGACTTTGACTAGAAACTAGTTTTGGTTTTGTTGTGTGCATGTCAACAAAAAGAAAAAAGAAAACAGAAATGGCACACAGCACAGGGGTACAGTTAAGAACATCCTTTAATTAAATCAGGCTCTGTTCTTGTCAAACTGTTTTTCTTCTTATGGAAAAGAAACTGTAATATAACACATGCATTTCACTTAGGGCCCCTGGGAGGGGGGGTGTGGTCCCAGAAGAGACAGGGTGGGAGGGGGCGGGGGGGGAGGGGGGGGGTGGGCTCTGCATGGTGGGCAAAGACAGGGGCACTAGAGAGCAAAGGGGAAGTCAACGGGCAAGGGTGCTGCATCTAATTATACCCCTAACCAAACTTATACTTAAAAACAAAACAATAGAATAGCAATAACAGAAGAGAGAGCCAGAGGCCCGGCGGGAGGCTGAGAGGACGCTGCTCTGGACGCTCTGCGGGTCGGAGAGCCCTCTCCAGAAATCAGCCCATCTTTATTTTCTTGTAATTGGTTTTGTATTGTAGAGTTGGTGAATGGTTAATACTGCTGATGGTTTTATCACATAAAATCCATCGCTAAAACAACAACTCAACAATAGGGTCAGATGTATTTCTATACTGTAGATGCCGGCTGAGTCCCTCAGCCTCTCGGGGGGGGTCTGGTAGTAAGGTGCTTGTAGCTTTACAGTTCAAGGCTTTCTCAGAGAAAGCACTAAACAGCATACCCTGATAGAAACATTACAGGAAATCCCAATTGAAATGACTAGGGGGTGGTAAAACAAAAAAAAATGAAACAAAATAAAATCCCTTCTATAAATAGATCCAAAAGAATTTAACAAAAGCCTAAACTCTCATCGTGTCAAAGCAGCCCCGTTCCAACTCATCACAGCCCCCCCTCCCCCCCCCATTATTCCATCCCGGCGAGCCCCTGCTTGGTGACCCCGTCTCGCCTGTATGGGGACCACCCCCCACCCCCCCACCCAAGAGCCCATCAGCATAATTTGTTCACTTACATTAGCGGTTGAATGGAGAAGCTAGAGATGGGTATGGTAATACAATGAGAAGCGTACAGACAAGAATAACATGTGAGCTAACTGCATTCTGCTCAGACAAAAGTACTTTTTTTTTCTGCAATTATTTTTTTTTTTCAAACCCTTCCGATAATGGAGAGGGTGGGAGAGAGATAGAGAAAGAGAGAGAGAGAGAGAGAGAGAGAGAGAGAGAGAGAGAGAGAGAGAGAGAGAGAGAGACAGAGAGAGAGCGAGAGAGAGAAAGAGAGAGAGAGAGAGACAGAGCAACAGACACACATTTACAGACTACTCCAGTGTCTAAGAGAGAAACAGAGGAGACAGGGTAGGAAAAAAATAAAATGAAAAGCGAGAGCGGAACAAGAACACATTTTTTTGCCTTTTCATTTTTTTTCTTATCATTTATCAATAAAAAGTAAAGAACTAATTCACACCAGATTCCTTTTGTACTATATATATACGGCTTTGAAAAGGAAGGAAGGAAGAAGGGGAGGTACAATGGAGGGTTATTTTTTTTTTTTCATCTTTTCGAAGGTCGAGGAGAAAAAAGTGGCCCCGGAGTCCACTCACAGGGGGCCTCATGGAGCCCCCCTGAATGCACTCAGGGGCCAACCTGCAGACCTCCAGCCATCTCCAAGGGTGATCTGGATTACAAAATGGAGTCTGTGAACAAAAGGCACTTTCAAGGGACAACCTTTAACTGCTGGGAAACTATACACTACAGCACAAGCACTACTCAAGAGTCATTTACAGAGGAGGGGGGGTCGGGAGAGGGGGGGGGGGGCAGGCTCAACTCGCTGGTTCTTTTACACTAAATGGTTCAGACGGGGTCCTGGTATAACTGCTTTTTTTTTTTTTTGTTCTTCTCCCATTCAGTAAAACATGTTAAGAGTGAACTAATGCTGGTGGGTCTTCCAAACGCCGGAAGCTGCTATGCTATATGTCCTCTCACTTGTCTCAGAAACCAATTAAGACTTCTATAATGAAAGAAACTGAAGACTGGGTATGCAGCATCTCCCAAAGTATCGGGAAGACCTTGTCACGTGAAATCAAATGAATAGAAGTTAACTGAGACGCTGGGGACATTTGTGGGGTTTCCTTGAAAAATAATGGCTGGTTTATATCGGGGTGTTTTTTGACAGGGGCTTTTCAGAATAGATAATTGTGGTTCTTTTGTTGTCGTTCTTCTGATATTGGAAGGTTGCACCAAAAGGCCTTTTGTGTCACAACCTTAAGGTAAAGTACCCCCTCCCCCGAGTCAATACAAATAAAAGAGGAATACAGGCGGAGAGAGGAATATAACTGTATCCTAAATGCTATGTCTGTATTTTGTTCCTTACCATTCATTTATAATAGATTTGACTGTACTTTATAGTGTAAAAGCACCAGTTTAATCTTGTGATATATGATTCTTTTTGATGTCGGGTAGAAATCTTTCCTTCAGACCTCCCACATTTTTATAAACAAATGATTACACATTAAACATTAAAAAAGAGACAAAGGAAATAAAAACCAAAAAAAAAACCTTACAAAGACTAGGATTTTTCATGGCCCAAGTTTAGAGTCCAGGAGCTTACGGACTTGAAACAAATATAATTTTTTTTCCACTTTTTTTTCTAAGCTTTCTTAAAAATCTCTAACAGACAAACACAATGATCTACCCAATGCATTGCACGTGGCTCAATCGACACATCATTTTCAATAATAATACTTTCCATCAAAAAAAACAACACTTTTTTTTCTTCAAATTTACTGTCGATCTTTGACATGTTCCTTTCGCTATTAGGATGCTGCAGGTGTCGCGTGGGTGTGTGGGTGTGTTCTCTTTGAATCTTACTGGTGCCAGTACAGTGGTGTTACTGGGGTTGAGTTGTGACGCCGCTGGTGAAGAAGGGGGGCCGGGGTTCAGAAAATAACTAGACTGCCAACGACCTCATTTTGTACAATTTGAAACGTACCATACATATTAGTAAGATCCCGCTCGGGTTTATGGATTGAAAAAATTCTATATTGTTTTGAAGTACTCGTTGAAATTTCTCCATGCAAATCTCCATACAAATCTGTCCTCTGCCAATTAATGCTACAATATGCAATAATCCTACCATTGCTTTAGCCATATTTGATTAATAGGAATCAAATCTGCTGTCTGGAGTTTATTACTAATAGCCAGAAGGTAGAAAACAGAGGCACTTCAATAGGTCTAGTCTGGATACATATGTTTCTGAATTTTTCCTGACGACAAGGCAGTCCAGTTATTTTATGAATTTGTTGTTGTATTTTAGTTTGATATTTTATCATGGCAAAAAAAAAAAAAGAAGATTCTGGCAATGTGTATTTTGTAAAATTAACATAGGAAATGATATTAAAAACACAACTCAAGTTGAAAATGGCAAATCTCAGGTGAATGAAAATCCATTAACAAAGGCAATTTGGAGATTACCAAATAGGCAATAAAGGCTTCCCTTTATCATTGAATCAATGTGTCAGCCAGGTTAGTGCATTATATAAATGTGCTGTGTTACAAAGTGTGCTCGTGTGTCTGTCTGTGTGTGTGTGTGCGCGCGTGTGTGTGTGTGTGTGTGTGTGTGTGTGTGTGTGTGTGTGTGTGTGTGTGTGTGTGTGTGTGTGTGTGTGTGTGTGTGTGTGTGTGTGTGTGTGTGTGTGTGTGATGCCTTTTTACAGAAAGTCGACAATGGGTGACAATGAGTAAAGCAATGCAAGGGACATACGGAGTTAAGTGTAGCTACTGTGTTGTCGTTGGTGAGATTTCAGAGACTGCTGTTTGCTGTTGTGCTGGATGAAATCCAAGCAACAAATAATTGTGGTTCTGCAAAATAAAGCCCAAAAAAGAAAATGTTATGACATGCAAGAGAAGGTTTAAAACATAAGTGAATCCAAGTGAGACAAAACCAAAAACCAATCAAGGCAAACAAAAAGAAATGCAAGAAAACACCTCCAAACAAAAGAAACGCAGACGCTCACGCTGTGTGTGAGCGTCACTGTGGATCTAAATCCATGCCTAGGAAAATAACAAGATATTATGAGTGATTGTGATTGTGTGACCGACGACTCTGAAGGTAACATTTTGTTTGTTGTGTGTTTGTTGTAGTGTGTGTGTGTGTGTGTGTGTGTGTGTGTGTGTGCGCGTGTGTATTTGCGTGAACACCTGTGTCTGCCCATACACCTTTTTTGTAGTTCTATGTTTCATTAGTTTTTTGGGGTTGCAGATACAGCGAGCTGCACCCCTGCGGACCACTGCTGTCGCCTGTGTCTTAGCATCCATGTGCAATGCAATTCATCCCTTATTCGAATCAATAGTGCATAGGTGAGGGGAGGAACGAGCACATGATGATGTTAGTGTTATGACTAATGTGTGTGTTCACGTTTTGGCGCATGGCTGTCCACTCAATACGCTGTGATCACTTTTTCGACGGGTAAACAAAAAGACCAGCCACTTAGTGCATTTGTCACACCATTGGATGGTGTCACTGTGATTGGCCAATCAGAAGAAATGTGCAGGTTGGGCTAGGCAGATGGGAGCGAATCAAGCGGCTGAGTATGGTGACAGACAGGCGTGGTGTGGTGGTGGAGCCCCTGGCCAGCGTGGTGCTACAGGTGTGCAGGTGTGCAGGTGAGAGGGAAAGGTGTCATACACCTTGAGATTGGACAGTTGCTTGGACGAATGCATCAGGGCGGTTGTGGCAATTTGGAACTCAAACCCTTTCAACTACAACGTCCAACTGCACCATTATCTATCTATCTTATTTTTGAGTTTGTTGAGTGTGCGTGTGTACTTGGATCTCCCAGCCAATGCACGGAGTTTCATTATCAAGAAAACAAAAGCATAGTAAAAAAAAATTAAAAAAAATTAAAAAAAATTATTTGAATAATTGGTCATTTGTTGGGTTGCTGTGTTATGTGGTGTTGTGTTTTTCGCTTTCTTTGCGATGTTTCGTTAACGGTGTGTGTGAGAGACGCCGCCTTCTCTTCCTCATCCTGGCCACTCAATCTCACATAAGCCTCCTGCAGAGAAAAGTGGGAATGACACATTCGTGTCGGATAGTGTGTTGAGTTGGATGTCCCCGTAGCGCGGGAATGGGTGCCCTCCCGGCGTGGATAGTTGAAGTTTGAGTAGTGTCGGTGAGAGAGAAAGAGCTTTTTTTTTTGTGTCAGCAGTCCGTTTATCCTCGTTTTCAGCATTGATGTAAAGATGCCATTTTCCAGATTCCAATTATGATTAGAATTTTTTGAGCTGTTGTTTATTCTGAGAGTCCATGTCAGAGGAACCAGGACTGTAAGGGAAGAGAAAGACAACAAATAGAGAGAGTTAATGTTTGCTTTCTTATCCTCATCAACACTATTAGAACACAGAGTCATCATACACTGTCCAATAGGTTATATTATAAGTCACAGTTATTATATTTCTTCCATGCACTAGTGTAACATTATTCAAAAAATGTTTCATGCATTCATTTTCGAGACTACATTATGGTGATACATATGAACAATTCTTCCCACGACACTGCCCAAAACAATTCAATTTGCACATGCATTTTGCAAGTTGAGCCCTAAAGTAGAGCAGTCTTCACTGTTTCTCTGTAGTACAGCAGACCAACATAAGGGGGCCATCTATGACTCTTTCTCTCTAGATCTCAAACTGGGCCAAGCTGAACTTGTAGAGTTTCCCCAACAGCACCTGGAAAAGTGACAGTCTCAAATGACTGGGTATGCAGCATCTCCAAAGTATCGGGAAGACCTTGTCATGTGAAATCAAATGAATAGAAGTTAAGCCATGTTTTAAACATGGCTGACTCAAGCATTTGTATCATTATTATTATTATTATTAATTTTTCCAAACACAAAAGGGATATCTTAGGGCTACACATTCACCTTTTTGGCTGTCTATTGCTTCCTCTTTCTCCCCCCCCACCTCCACTTTCACTCTCTCTCTCTCTCTCTCTCTCTCTCTCTCTCTCTCTCTCTCTCTCTCTCTCTCTCTTCTCTCTCTCTCTCTCTCTCTCTCTCTCTTCAGTAAGTGGAGTCGGGCCTGTTACTCCCTGGCCATGCGCTACCAGTTTACACGTAAGTTGATCCGGATAATGTGAGCCGAGGGGCTCCCCCCCCCCAGGATCCAGTTTCCACAGTTTGATAAGAGACGGAGGGAAGGGTCTTGGCGCAGGCCCGGCCTGTCTTGGCTCACACTGACATTCCACAGAGCCCCCGGGCACCGGGGGGAGGGTCAGCCCACAGCCGCGTCTTCACCAGATAACCCCCCCCCTCTTCGAAAACACAATGCTTATTATTCTATGGTGTGTATCACTCATCTCCTAAAGGCTTCCTCTCACTTACTACCAACCTCAATCTTGTCTTTCCCTTTCTCTCTCTCTCTCTCTCTCTCTCTCTCTCTGTGTCCCACCTCAGCCAATGTAATCCTTGGCTGCAGAGAGTGACCCCACCCCTCTACATTACCCCCCTCCAAGTCCAAGTTCAACTGCCTATGACATCATGTCTGGTTGCTCGGGGCAACCAGACAGCCGGGACGTGACTGTTGAGTGCAGCAGGCTTAAACTAACTCCCCCTGCCGCTCACTCTTTCCTCCCTTTCTCGCACTCTCTTTTTTCTTCTTTTTGTTAACTGTTGCTCCCACTCTCTCTCTCTCTCTCTCTCTCTCTCTCTCTCTCTCTCTCTCCCCTCTCTCTCTCTCTCTCCCCCTCCTTTCCTCTGGCTGCAGCGCTCCTGTCGCAACGCAAGAGGGCTCCTCAGACCAGCTCTTACACTTCCTCCTTCCCCCTCACTCCCAGCGGCCTTTCTCTCTCCCTCTCTCGGTCTTGGCTAGCGGACTAGCAGGCAGGCTGGCATGCCTACTGTCTGAACCTGCCCATATGCCGGCTAGCAGCAGGAGAGGCAGGAAGTCAGCGTTGTCCCGCGCGCAGCCCGGGCTTGTGACTGACCCACTCGGCTCAGCTAACCGCTAGCAGCCGATGGCTACGCCCAGGTTCTGCCCATACATGGTCGTGTTGTTGACGTCGCATTTCGACGGTGTTTAAAATGATAATCCACGCAGGGAGATTAGAGGCGTTGCAAACAAGGTTCAGCTGTGACAGGAAAGCTGTTTCATTTTAAAATGTGTGTGTGTGTGTGTGTGTGTGTGTGTGTGTGTGTGTGTGTGTGTGTGTGTGTGCGTAAATGTGTGTGTGTGTGTGTGTGTGTGTGTGTGTGTGTGTGGTGTGTGTTCATGTGTGTATGTGTGAGAGAGAGTGGGGGGTAGGTCAGGGGCATTAGTGCTGGCAAAGAGTTAAAATGTGTGCGTGTTTGTGTGTGCATGTGTGTGTGTGTGTGTGTGTTGGGTCCATGTGTGTTGGCTCATGTGGATGCTGTGTGAGTGTTCCCATAGTGCCAGGCCGTACGCCTGTGGGAGAGCAGTGTGCAGGTGGGGGGGGGGGCGAGGGATCTGAGAGAGCAGCAAGGACAGAGGGAGAGAGAGAGAGAGAGAGAGAGAGAGAGAGAGAGAGAGAGAGAGAGAGAGAGAATAGGAAAGAGAAAGTATACAAGAGAGAGGTTGAGTGAGTGTGTGTGTGTGTGTGTGTGTGTGTGCATGTTGCGTGTGCGTGTGTGTGTGTGTGTAGCTGCTGATGGATGTAGAAGCGGCCCGGGAAGGAGGAATGCAGATTGCTTCCATGTGTGTGGCGAGGAGGAGGAGGAGGGGGTTGGAGGAGGAGGAGGAGGAGGAGGAGGAGGAGGAGGAGGAGGACAGAGGAGTCTGACTTGCTGCAGCAGGCAGGTGCGGTTAGCCCCTAATGAGAAAAGTTGGTGTTGGTGATGGAGGGGGCCCAATACGCTGCAGCTCAGCGGCAGGGGCCCCGGCCGAGGCGCCCCACCGCAAGTAGTGGAGCACTGCCGGCCTCACACGCGGCTCTAATATGCAGTGTGTGTGGGGGGGGGGGGAACGCTGGAGATAAATCAATACAGCTGCAGCCGGCCCAACGCTGGCAGCGCCTGGCTGCGCTGTGGGAACCGGGCTCTGCGGTGCGGGCTCTCATGAAGCAGCCAGAGCCGAGAGGAGGAGACGGGGTGGGGGGGGGGGGGGGGGGGGGGGGTGTTCACGGCCAGGGCCTGGAGTCGACACACACGGGCAACCCCTCAAATAACAACATCGTCTCTCGCTGAGTCAGTTGTGTTGTTTCTTCTTCTCTGGCCTCCAGTGTTGTTCATTTTTCTTTTTTTGCTTAATGAAACACCACTCTTTTTTTTTAGACACAGAGATCTCGAAGCTTTGCGCCACCAGAAGCTCTCGTGAGAGCGGTGGAAGCATTGCGCTACCCTGTGGTGAACTATTGGGGACCCCGGGGTCACATGTTCACCTTCATGTCATCTGTATCTCCCTCCTCCCCGTGTGTCGGCCCTAAACCAATGAGCTTCTAGCAGAGCAACCCCTTCACCCTATTGAATGAAATTGAAATTGAAATGTCTATTGGTCCACAACCAGCTCTCTCGTACACAGACGAGCGCTGGTCTTCCTGAGATCAAAATTTCAAATTGCATATCCATTCACACAGCATACAACACAAACCAAAACATTCAATAAAAAGAGGAAATTAAAACTCAAACTTTATTTGAGTTGGTTGTTCTGATCAACCTTCTATGGGCTATCGCTACAATATGTCCATAGATGAGGGTTAGCAGGGGAGAGGGGAGAGGAGGTAAGCCTACCTGACTCTGCTGTGGGATATTCAGAAAGTTGTCCCGTGCTCCGATGCCGACAAACCGGTTGGGAGCTGTGGAGCCTGGCGTTGAGTATGCTGTGGAAGAGAGAGAGAGA
>NC_140273.1:4675226-4860226 GCF_964030765.1 Micromesistius poutassou | reverse complement strand
AGTTCATAGAATATGATCTAAATAATGTAATGGATGACTTAGTGGCCCACACAAACCACTGCTCCACCACATGCTCCTCTGTGTCCAACCTGCCTACTAAAGGGCCACCATACAGCTCACTCTTAGCATGACATTAGCTCTAATACACCCCACACATTCTGTAGAAACAACAACAACAACCCCCCCCCCCCACACACACACACACACACACACACGCACGCAACCTAATTCCGCACAGTTAAAGACCTGAGCAAATATTTGTCCCCATCAATCTCGGGAAATATAGCCATCAACCCGAGATGCTAATCACATGCTAATGGTGTCACGGCGCCTCTATGCTCCCCTGTAGTGCGGCTAGCAGGGCCCGACTCCTGCTGAAAGCCCGCGTGAATGCAAATGGCCATCCAGAGCAGCCATGCTGACAGCGTGCCAAGCCCACGCAAAGAGCCCTGCGTCTTTATGCTCCTCTGGGAACGTATGCGTGGAAGTGTGGGATGAGTTCACTTCAACCAGACCCAGGTGCCAGGGCATAATTGAATAAAAGGTTATATGGGCCTTAAGAAAGGAAGGAGAAAAGAGGCAGGCACAGACACTCACACACACACACACACACACACACACACACCCAAACACACACACACACACACACATACAGAGGCGTACACACACACACACACACACACACACGCACATACCCACACACACACACACATAGACAGAGGAACACACACGCACACATGCACACACACACACACACACACACACTCAAGTGCATTTGCAATGGAGTTTGTTTCCCACATCCCCTCTGAAAGGGGAGAGGGCCATGAGACAATGGGTGCTTCCTATACATAATTCAGGGGGAGACCAGTACAACTATTATGTTTGCTTACTGCTGAGCACCAGCGCTCAATGGCTCATTTGCTCCCCCTCGGTGCTTTCAGACCTAAGTGCAACGACGTGCTAAAAAGTGAATTGAACAAGAGTTGATTACAACACCTACGTAGCGATAGGATGCAAACAACAACAAACGTTTTCTCCTGAGAGCCTGAATGTTATTTTATTTTCAATGTTGAGCATAATGGGATGAAGGACGTTGAAAGAAATGGACACAGGGATGTGGATGTGGGACAACTTTCATTTCACTGTATTTATTTTAAAGACTGTTACCAAAGGCAAATGATACATTTCAGTTTAGACAAACCTAAAGTCTGTGTTCAACGTCAGACAACACGCAGAGTTCAGTCTGGACAACAATCAGTTGCTACAGAGACACCATTATCCAACATAAGGTCAGGTTGTATTTGAGAATAAATGGCACTTATGGCATTGATTATTCTATATCAGCTTCATGGACAGCGTTTGTTGTTCATCTTACAGAACAGGAACTCATGTCCCAATCTGGTCAAACTACACTTACATAAGCATTTTATTTCTAGTTATTCGACAATCTGTCCTATCCATCCTATTCCTACCCTGACATACAAGGCCGGCATTGTTAAAAATTGCTGTAAATGCATTTGTGTAAATAAATATTTGGCCTGTTAAGCCCTTTGAGACTGTACCGGTGATTAACGGCTATACAAATAACATTGAATTGAATTGAATTGAATGTCACGTGGTGAAAGCCGCAGAAACCAACAAAGCTCATGTAAAGTGTGGATGACGATGTCCAGGTTGAAGATCAAAGGCTTAGTTTAGTTTAGGTTAGTTTATTAGGATATTTTTTTTCGGTTTATTAAAGGTCAGCGGTGAGAGGCCGGACAGGCCGGTCAGAGGTGCAGCGCGGCCGCGCCCTCCCCCGCCCCGCCGTCCTCCTCCTCCCGGCCCGACTCGCAGCGGCACTCCTCCACCACCAGCACCTGCCTCTCCAGGAAGCCCTTGGGGCCGCACCTCAGCGGCACGCGCAGCACGTGGGTCCGGGAGGGCGAGCAGCGGGAGCAGCCCCCCCGCCGCCGCGACCGGCCCCCCGCCGCCGCCTCCTCCTCCTCCAGCCCCGCCGTCGGGACGAACAGCGAGCTGCACTGGCCGAAGCACAGCTTGTTGTGCACGGTGACCGCTTCGCACCCCTCCACGACGACCCTCTGCAGCGGGAGGAGGAGGAGGAGGAGGAGGAGAGGGAGGGGGAGGGGGGAGCATGGAGGAGAGTCAACTGTCTGGTTGTGGTTGTCATGGCAGTACTGTTAATGTGCTGCAGCACTGGTCTCAGGTTCAGGGGGGGCAAATGAAACATGGGCTTCATACAGGATCTAAAAACACAACTTTCTCTTGATGGATGGCTGGAGTAAGACAGAGACGTGAGGAAGCGAGGGGATGGCGTCTGCAGGATATGTTAACTTTCCTTAGTTCATTAAGGGCATTGTACATGTAACTTAATGAATTGTTAATGACAGAAATGCTCAGTTAACTAATCTAACGACTTGCTTTTAATAAGGCTTTTTAATGAGGCTTTAAAGTCTAGGGCTTACTTAGACTTTAAACCATTTCAATATTTTGCTAACATAGGGGAAACAAGGGATCAATAAAAAGGACATACATCACACAGTGTTACTAGATAGAAACCGACGAGAAACAATCATGCTTTAGATTCTATTTTGTAAGAGAACGGCGCGGCGTACCTGGGGGAAGGCGATGGCGCTGCAGGTCTGCTGCCGGGCCTCCTTCAGGCTGAGCGCCAGAGACACCTTCCCGCTGTGCCGCTCCTTGCTGACCGCCTGCTGCCACATCTGCAGCCCCTGCCTCTTCCTGCTCTCCAGCGCCCGGGGGCTCTCCTTCTCCCTGGGGGGCTGCGGCGGAGCACCGGCCCGCCCCCCCGCCGGGCCCCCCGCTCGGCCCCGGGACAGGAAGGCCGGGAAGGGCATCCGGTGGCCCCCTCCGTGGTGGGGCGCCCGCTTGAAGAGCCCCAAGCGGGCCTGGAGGTGGTCGGGGTCCAGGCGCACCACCTTGACCACCCCGCGACGGAGCGTGAGGGCGGGGGGCTCGGGGGGGCCGCTGCCGGAGGACTCGCTCGGGGGGCCGTCTATGGCGTGGGGAGGCGAGGGGGAGGCTGACGGGGCCCACACTGACAGCACTAACAGAAAGACGTACCAGGGTGGAACAGCCATGGTTGCAGCACGTGGGAGAAAATCGATTGGTGAAAAAAATGCACAAAAAAGTGGATGGTGATTATCCAGGGGTACCTGGCAGACGACTGTGTGCCGGTGTGTGCCGATGGGACGGTCTTATACAGTCTGGAGACAGCTCTCACCTGCACTTTAAAAGCTCAGAAGGTGTTATAATTCCCACACATGAGCTGACGTCACACCTAGGCTAAAGCATCCACCTCCAGGATAATTGACAGAAAAAGGGGATTACGTTTTGGAATAGAGCAGTAAAAAGCGTCTCAGAGGAGGGACTTCACATGCCATCACAGTCGCCTGCAAACCCTGCTTTTCAGGGGCTATGGATAAATCATAGATCAAATATTTTGTAAGTAAGTGAGTAAGTAATCAAAAGGTCAATTATAATGATATAGGTGATAATAATAATTGATTTCCTATCACTAACAGCTGTTAACAGGAAAGGTAACAGAACCTTTGTTTACATCAATAGTGATAACTGTAGTAGTGTTTTCCTCACATGCATCACATAGATCTCGTTGTCATCAACAAAAATGTGTTGTCATCGTACTTCAGTTCCTGGAAAAGTACGTATGTCAATACATACAGCAGGCAATAGCTAGAAAAGGACAAAATCTTAAGGGAAATAGTTGAGACAGTTTTTCATATTTACCATTTATTAAAATACAAATGAATCCAGCTGCTTTGTTTCTTTCAGTCCCCGACTCGGGAGTCAGAATACAACAAAGAAACCTGCTTATCGTCACCTCTGACAAGGCACTTAAAAGCTATTCATGAGTTGACGTTGTGGGTGCAAGAAGCAACACTCCCATCCATCAGATCCATTACCTCCTTGCAGGCCACCCAGCCCCCCTCCCTTCTCCTCTGCTGACACCCCCATCACAACACCCATAACGCGGCCGGCTGCTCTCTAGACGGTGACAGGATCACAGGCAGCGGGCCGGCTGTCACCCAGCCGTCTGCAATGTGAGCCCAGGTGACACAACCTGTCAGTCGCGGGGCCTCCTCACGGGACCACCAGCGTGGGCCGTCAGAGAGAGGCGCAAGAGCCCCTCCGTGGGTTGTGTTCCCAGGGTCACGTCTGAGCGTTACGAACCCAGGTCAGGAGCCGCGAGACAGAGAAGAGGTTAATGACCTGTGGCCATTGAGGTGGAGGGGGGGTCACTAATGTTATGGAAAGCTGAGTGGTCAGCCATTTTCATACATTGAATAAGCTTTAATTAGCTGTACTGTCTGTAATATCTATAAATATGTTATATCATTATACTGGAATTTGTTTTAATTTTTCCAATATAATGTTGGTGCTCATTTGGGGCTTTAAGGCCCCTACAATAATAAAAGTTAAGCTACAGATAATAGTTTAATACTAGTTAAAAGGACAACATTTCTGGTGAGGTGTCAATGAAGGGGGACTTCACACGTCCTGAATGGCAGTGGCCCTAGGGGCATATTATAAAGACAACAGGGAACAAAGGGAAACACTGATCTTGATTTACGGTAGCCATGTGTATCTGCAGGTATCGGTTTAGTCCACAAGATAGCGCCATTTACCAAACGTATATCCTAACTTTCCGAGGACGGTGAATCAGATAGTGCCTGTTATTTTAGAAATTATTCCCGAATGTTCTATGTTTTATTATTATATTCAGAGATTAACCACACACACACACACACACACACACACACACACACACACACACACACACACACACACACACACACACACACACACGGGTACATACCCCACAGAGAGACGCACACACACACACACACACACACACACCAGGCCCTTCAGGGCTTTCCCCCTATCCATTGTACAATGGGCACTTAACTATCTAACTATATAACTATAATGGTATGCTCTCCTAACATTCTCCTTTAGAACTGTCCTTGTTAGACTAGAGTTGGGAAAAAATAACAAAAAAGACAAACAAAGCTAAGAGCACATTTGGCCTTTGAATAATCAATATTGTCTGAATGATATTTATGGCAGAACCAAAGATGTGACAGAGGGTTGCACCATCTTTCAACATAGTGATCAACATTGACCTGATACCTAAAGTACATTTTTAACCCCTGCACCTGACAGTTTTTACTGTGGTCACTATTCTGACATGCTGTAACAATGTTGATAGAAGTATACAATATCTTTTACTTTATGTATGGCTTTTGAAATGTGCAAAAACCCTAGCTATCACTATGGTAAAAAGGCAAATAAGAAAAGAATCACACAGAGATGGCCAGCTATAGACCTAGCTAGAGATGACTAGCTAAAGATGACCAGCTATAGACTTAGCTAGAGATGACCAACTAAAGATGACCAGCTAAAGATGACCAGCTATAGATGAACAGC
Source organism: Micromesistius poutassou (assembly GCF_964030765.1). Classification (NCBI taxonomy): domain Eukaryota; kingdom Metazoa; phylum Chordata; class Actinopteri; order Gadiformes; family Gadidae; genus Micromesistius; species Micromesistius poutassou. Next base: position 4,854,757 of record NC_140273.1, on the reverse strand, counting down.
TATATGCTTGTATAGATGACAGCTATGGATGACAGCTATAGATGACCAGCTATTGATAAGAGGTCACCAATCTGTGTGAACCTGAGAGCGTCTTCAAGGGTACTGAGTCACACAAAGGGCTACTTGTTTGATACAAACTTCCTGAAAAACAAAGTGGCATGGATCACCTTTAATGATATACAATATAATAATATAATAGTAATAATAATAATACATTTGAACTTAATATTCAATAGTCATTTCTACATCAAAGTTCTCATCAAATCTACATCAATGCAAGTGTTATTGATTAAAAAAGAACATTTAAAAAAGTACAATTTAATACAGGTTTTAGACAGAGCTTGTTCTAGACCAAGCCTTAGATGACCAGCTGTAGACCTAGCTATAGACGACCATCTATAGATGACCAGCTATACATGGTCACCTATAGATGACCAGCTGTAGACCTAGCTATAGACGACCATCTATAGATGACCAGCTATACATGGTCACCTATAGACGACCAGCTATAGACCTAGCCACCGAGGACCAGCTATAGACCTAGCCACAGAGGACCAGCTATAGACCTAGCCACAGAGGACCAGCTATAGACCTAGCCACCGAGGACCAGCTATAGACCTAGCCACAGAGGACCAGCTATAGACCTAGCCACCGAGGACCAGCTATAGACCTAGCCACAGAGGACCAGCTATAGACCTAGCCACAAAGGACCAGCTATAGACCTAGCCACAGAGGACCAGCTATAGACCTAGCCACAAAGGACCAGCTATAGACCTAGCCACAAAGGACCAGCTATAGACCTAGCCACAAAGGACCAGCTATAGACCTAGCCACAGAGGACCAGCTATAGACCTAGCCACAGAGGACCAGCTATAGACCTAGCCACAGAGGACCAGCTATAGACCTAGCCACAAAGGACCAGCTATAGACCTAGCCACAGAGGACCAGCTATGGATGACCAGCAGGCGTCTTCCCATTGTTGCTTTTTTTTGCTTTGATTGACAGGTGAAGTTTATTTGTGTGATATCACTTTTCTGAATTACTCATAAAACATCAAATCACATGATAAATGATTGTCATCATAAAGATACAGGACCGATTTAAATAAATCATGTATTGATACACAATATGTTATCTTATACAAAAAGACACACACACACACACGTGTTATTTCGGTTCTATATCTTTGTACAGGACCAGTGAAACCACCATGGCTGCAATCTGTAGGTCAACAAATAAAAATAATGACTCAACAAAAATATTACATTAGCTCACAGACACACACATAGATAGATTCATAAAAATATAGGTATGTTCATAAAAATATATGATATACATCTATAGATATATAGATATAGAGATATCTCTTTATATATCTATATCTTTATATAAAGATATAGATATATAAACATACATGTTGTTGTCTTAGCTTCTGTACATTCTTAATTTGTTAAAATCATCTGAGGTAGTAAACATAACCACTCAAAAGGTGCTCTAGGTAAGATTTAAGTGCTATCATTTGAGTGTACTATTCTAGAAGCAGCTTTAATGAGCACATGGGAGTGTTTTTTCCATACCTCAATGAATGCAATCCCCACCACCACTGCTCCGATGATCACAGCGTTGTCCTTTAACAGCTCGATAATCTTGTCATGACACCCTTCAATGTTCTACGGGGGGAAGCATTTCAGCCCATTCAGAATCTGCCGGCTTATAGATTAACTGAATATGTGGATCTGTTTCAAAAAGGCACATGCGTGGACAGATGCATGGGATTCACAAACCAAACAGGTGGCCTACCGATTTCTTTGCTATAGCTGCGGTACACTTGGCGTCGGTCTCCACCAGGGTAGAGTTGCAGCACGGGGTAGGGTAGTCGGTCGCGTTGTGGAAGTTAGTGTAATTATGGTATCCACAGCATTGTAACTAAAACAAACAATAAAAAGACACATTACATAGTGGTTACTCTGGGCATTTCAAAAGTGTTTCAACTTGGTTGTTTACAAGAATATTCAAATCACTCTGGAGGCTAGAGGTGGGAGATGGAGTAAGTTAGTGAGTGAGATGATTCCTACAATTTTATTGCCAGCAGCAAACAACATGCAATATCATAGTCTCTAGACTCTAAAAGGAATAATAAAATAGAGATGTATTCTTAGTCAAGCGACTTTTACAACTGAGTACTTTTGATACCATTGTCTCTCGACTAAAGGAATAATAAAAGACTGATTCCTTCTCTGTTTCAAGGGACTTTTACAACTAGGTACATGATGGTTGTTCTGTCTATGATGGTGGGTGGGTGGATTTCCTGGAGACAAGATGAAAACTCATCAGTTCAGAATGTTTGTAGGGTGTTTATTGTGTTGTAAAGACATATATGGCACGCAGGGAGCCGTGGTGATGTAGTTAAAGGAAGTACTTACATCGTGCATGGTGGTATACCAGACAGGTGAAAGGGTACCTTCAGAACTTCTTTCAAAGTTTTCAACAATATTGGCATCCAGATCTTTAAAAATGTCGGCAGCCTGTGACAGCCATAGAAGAAATCGACATCATGTTATCAAACATACACAGCAGCAAATAGTCAAGTAAGGTTATCCAGCATCTATAAAACAAAAATAAAAGCCTACAGGGACCATTCCTATTGGGTTGAATGCCCTTTTGTCAACAAATGTGATTCACACGGAGGGAAGCTAAAACAAAGATCAAATAAAGACACAAATCATCACAAGGGAAGTCTCATACCTCGGCCTTGAACATGAACACAAGCACAGCCGCTGCTACCTCAGCCACGAAGATGATCAACAACAGGATGAAGAACTGGAAGGACAGGAATCATGTGACACAGAGAAGGAGGAAACCTATGAAATTGGTCTATACCCTGGATTATATTTTTGTATAATATAATATATAATAATATCCCCAATTAACAGAGAGTATTTTGACATATTGGTCATTTTCCTAAAATCATGTGACCCTACTAAACGATATGCCCATAATCTCTAGACGTAAATTAGCTGACAGGTTGAAGATACCGGTAATGAGTATGTCTGCATCACACACAAGTAATAAAGAGCAGGTGGGGGCTGAAGCAAGGGTTTTGGGTTGGCCTACTTCTAGGCTACTGCTATTTGGGGATCAAAGCCGGGACTTCCATGTCTGTCAGTCAAACACTAACGCTATCCCTCAGGCTCAGACGAGGGGGCAGTAGCTCAGGAGGTAGAGCGGGTTGGCTGGTAACCGGAAGGTTGCTGGTTCGATCCGCGGCTCCTCCTGGCTGAGTGTCGAAGTGTCCCTGAGCAAGACGCCTTGCCCTAACTGCTCTGGGCGAGAGAGGTGTGGCGTCCCCGGTCTCTATAAGCTATAGAAAGGAGTCATGATGGTAACCCAACCACCATTACTCTCGAGGAGACTCCACTCCCTTTCCTTTCCTATATACACACACTTGTATTCCATCATGGAGCGAAACTTGCTGTGCTCACCGTCATCAGCATGCAGCGGCTCTCCCTGACCGCACCACAGCAGCCCAGGAAGCCGATCACCAGCAGCACCAGGCCGATGCCGATCAGCAGGTAGCTGACGTGGGCCAGCTGGGCTAGGCCGCCGGGGACGTGGTCAAGGTTCCCCAGCAGCTCCATCAGAGAGCCATCGTCTATGCTCAGCCAGATGCCCATGGCCAGCATGGCTACACCCGCGAGCTGGTTGAGGATGGATTAGGGAGGAGAGTTGAGAAGAATGACAATAAAGACGATGTACTATAATAATTGAGAAAAGATTTTGGCACAAGGGATTATAACATCTGATCCTGTGTATTAATGAAATTAAATATTTTTTGAAACAAAAATGAACATTGAGAAGCCAGATAAGGGACGGGGTGAAAAGATGGACAAAACATGGTAGAGCATGCAGAACAAAGTTAGGGGATACAGTGAACTACCAGTGGTAGGAAAAGGCAAAAGAATGCGGACAGCAATGAGCAAGGGCCTTGAAACAATCAAGTGATCAGTAGCAACAAATTCTAATAAATGCATTAGGCTACATGTGTATTAACATGAATGCATGGACACTTGAATGACTAATGATGTATAGTTTTATACCACCAAATGGATATCTTGCTGTCACCAAACATAAGGTTTGATTGGGTCTTCTCTAGTATCTGTGTTATAAACACCGCTCAATTGGTATACAAGTATAGCAGACTGGAATTTACAGAGAAGCCTTCAAAGCAGCTGAGACTGATAGGGGGGAGCAGACAGGAAATGGAGGAGACACCTCTGGGGCCACAATAATAAAAGGATTTCCACTTACGAAGATGATGCCATTGCAGATGAACATCATGGTTTTCAAGAAAAAAGAGCAGCACATCTTGTCTGGTAGATCAGTTGTCCAACTGTAAAATAAAAAGGTTTAGCATAAAGCCTGTTTACATGTTCTGATATTAGGACCTTTCTTTTTAAACATGACCCTGTGGTGTTTGTTTTAGACACAAAATAACCATAGTGATTGGCTGTTGGAAGGTTGTAGCATTCTGTTTTGGGGGGATGTAATGCTTAAAGCAAGCATCTCAACATGTAACCAAAGTCATGTAAGACACTATAGACAATATAAATCATTGGTCATGACATTGTTCACATTGTTCAAGCCCTTTAAGGATATTGGTTAATTGCAAGCATTTGATGCAATGGTTTGGTTTTATATGAATATTTATAAACAAGTAACATATGAGACAGGTTTCTTTCAATAGCTCTAACAGAAAGCATTTAATTTGTATACACAGTGTCCATCTAAAACCTGGAGAAAGTGGACCATTACTACACAAGTCTGATCTCCAGAATCCAGCCAGAACCTCTCAGTAGGATTGTACACGTTGTTATTTAAGGATATTGATGAATGGGCTGACCTTCTTTACTGTGGCTGCAGAGTCATGAATCGTGGTTTAAATGAAACAGTATCTTTGTTAAAAAAAACCTAATGCCTTAGGGGACCAAATTATGATGGATCATTGTAATGAAACCTTCAAATCAAAAATTAGATTTGAACTAAAAAGGCTATACATGTTCTTGTATGGTATCTGAGTTACAAGACCAGGGCATATATTATAAATGGAATGGAACACATAACATTGTAGTGATAAAGAATTATGTTACCTCTCTTGAAATGGATCTGTCTGTTCCGATGCTCAATCACAAATCTCCTTGACCAAATGGATCTCTCCCCTTGTCTCTCACAGGTATTTAAACTCTCTCTCTCTCACTCACACACACACACACACACGCATCACAAAAAAACAAGGTAAAACCATAAAAGATGGTTGATTGTGAAGTTGACCTCAATGAACAGCGCTCATCAAAACGGAATTTGATTCACAGGTCTATTTTTTTATGACTAAGCAATAATTCCAATACTCATTAAAATGCTGGGCAGGGCCTGTACACCTGGGGGGCCCTAAGCAGGATAATTGTGTGGCCCTGCTTTGCGGTTGATAGAGTAGTTTTGCCACAGAGAACAAGCAACTGTATGCATTCATAACCCTTACGGTTTTTATCCGTACCTCTTTGAACATGATTAGCCGCAATTATTTTACTACTTATTAAGTATACTCACTGAAACAGTCAAAGTAAAGCTTACACACCTACCACATTTCTACTTTTACTTTACTGTCTGAATGCCTTGTAAATGTTAAAACTGCACTAACTGTTTTGTCCACTAGGCGGCTTACAACCTTTAGTATTAAAACATCTTCAATAAAGTTGCTGGAGTCTTGACCCTTTGAACTGCTTTTTCCTTTCACATTTAAAAGAGGTGAAAGTTTAAATTCATTATTTGAATTTAAGTGGGTGAAAAAACTGCTAAGCAAAGTAAAGGTAAATCAGTTAATATGTGTCTTCAGTGATGTTTAGTATGTCAATTAACAGGGCAACGCTCCGCTCGCTATGGGAACGGGGAGCGCAAAACGCAATCTCGCCTGGGGCTACCAAAGAGCTAGAACCGGCCCTGGGGGAGAGAGCGGGAGAGAGGCGATGTCGGACAAAGGTAGGAAGCTTCGTTTAGCTTCGTCATGTACCGTATCGTCATCATCACGGTTGCCAGTTTGCGATCAGTCAGCGCCTGCGCTGAATTAAACATCATGTTCCTTGCTTGTTGCCCTCTCAGCAACACGAGAATTACATTAACAACATGAGTAGGGTTAGTCAGAATCAGGTCATTTTAGGTTTTCATGATCAGACCTTGTCCTCTATGAAGTCTATGGGACAGACAGAAAATTATTCTTATACTAATATGAGCTGTATGTTTATAATGTTTACTTTCTTGTTAAGTAATTTGCTTTGTGTATTAAAAAAGAAAAAAATAATTATATATATTTTTTTTTTTCCCTTGGGGGCCCATTTCTTCTACACCGTATTTGGCCTTATTGCTATGAGTCACCCGGTACATGTGTGCCAAGTTTGCAGATTTTACCACCTCCGGCACCAAATGGTCTGACCATATGGGTTGCAAATCAAGTTGTTCGTGACGAATGGTGCATGTGCAGCAAGTTTCATGCATATTGCACTTTCCTAGTGGTAAATAACAGCCTGTTGAAAACTTATAGGCCTTATTATAGCGCCACCTATGGGTTATTATAGACATTCCCTTTCATCCCTTACTCATTTTACGAGTTCTACAATCCTGCCAGATTTAGAATTTTTGAGCTTGTAGTTTTTACGATGTGGCTGAATTGGTCAGGAAAAAAATAAAAATACAATATGGTTCCTACGTTTTTCGTAGGACTCCTAATTACTGAACGACAAAGCATTTTGAGAATGGATCAATATTATTTATTAAATTTAGGCTAACATAAATGGTATAACAGAACCGCTAACAAGGACTTACAACTGAAAAATACATTTCAAAGACATTCTCTCCAGGCACAGAAATGAATAGTTAAGGGCAAATGCAGTAACAAAGACATTTGTGAACGGAGAATGAAAAGTAAAATGTTATTTACTTCAGACAAAAACAATAAAATTTAGGCACTTTTATAGCATTAAATATAGGCCACTTGGTATTGGAAGAATATGTACACCGGTGCAGTACTGAAATATGCCCACATGAGGGCAGTGCAACAAGATAATCTACAAATTCCCATCTAAATACAAGTGCTTCCAAGGAAAATTGCTTTCATGACTGAATGGATAGACAATGAGTAGAATCAAACTGCATAGTTGTGCTGTTTAGTTCTTGGGATGTGAATGTAACAGTCATGTTAGAATCATAAGGAGCATATGAAAGGGAATATGCAGAGAAGCAAGCATCAGGGAAAATAAACACAATTGGGCACATTCATAATGTTACTGTACATTTTTTTGCAATTGTAGTTATTTGGCATTCTTTTCTGCGAGTGATCATGCTTTTATCCTAATTTTTGCTGACAGACCTTTTCTGTTATAAATCAGCTGCAGTGTGAGCGTGCGTGCATTTCTGCGTGCGCGGGCAGTATGGTTCAGAGATAAATCAGCAGGCACATCCACTTCGACTGTTCAGGGGCGTGTCTGTGAGGCTGGCTCCTTTCTCATTGGTCGAGACACCGGCCGCCTCACCATTGACCGTTTCATTCATCCTTTCACATATGACATCCACCAGCTTGTCAAAGACTTGCTTCACGTTGATGTTGTCTTTAGCGCTTGTCTCAAAGAACTGGAAGCCTGGACACGACAGAGACAACGATTATTTACTAAGGATGCATTTATCTAGTTGGCTTCTTACTTCATCAGCTATTTAATGGACCCATCTGCCCATGTTTGGCTGCTGTCTCACCATGGATTTGCAGCTAGATGCAAGAAAAAATTAAAGGTCTCATGACATGCTACCAGGTGTGGTGTGATTAACCGTTACAAGCCATTTGGAAAATCTGTCTGTACAGGTAGGCGTGTCCACCTAGATGTTTGACGGATCGATGAGCAATGTTTGATACAGTCCACTGGGTAGGCTGGTGGACTGATCTATCCAGTACACATCTAGGTGGACACGCCCACCTGTGATGTCATAACAGACAGATTTTCAAAACGGCTTGTAACGGCTAATGATCACACCACACCTGGTGGCATGTCATGGGACCTTTAATGGATTCAGCTAAAGTGATGGGGGATGTGAGATCATGGTGACAGTGTGTGTGTGTGTGTGTGTGTGTGTGTGTGCCGGCACCTAGCTCGCTGGCAAGCCTCTGGCCGTCCACCGTGGGGACCTGCCTGTCCTCCTCCAGATCCACCTTGTTCCCCACCAGGACCACTTGAGCATTGTCCCAAGAGTACGTCTTCACCTGGGTGGCCCTGGGAAACACAGACAACACAGTCACGTAGAAGTTGATATGTCTGTAGGTAACCCTAACCCTTTTATAAAGGGCACCTTCGATAGCAGATCCATACCTTAAAAGGCAGATTCCAAACATTTTGCTGGGTTACTTTCTGTCGCTCACTATGATTTCATCAGCATATATATATATATATATATATATATATATATATATAAGTCCCACCAACACGAGGCTAATCGGCACTGAATCAGATCATTTGTAAACAGTGGGCGGGGCTTTAGGGGCTGATACGCATGAATTGTAGAGCATGTAGTGGAGCGCCATCGGTAGAGACAGAGGTAAAGGGGCGTGGCTTCAGGACCTGACAAGACAGACGTGTTACTGGTAGGTGTTGTCAACCAACCATCCGTCGCCAGCGGCTGGACCAGCGAGAAGGAGGGAGGGAACAGTGTGCAGAGGGACGGCGGTCTTTGCTTCAGTTTTTTATGCCGTGATAAAAAAATAAACAGGTGCCATCCCAAACTCTGTTTCCGTTCATCTCCTTACATGCAATACGCATAATTGAATGTTTGTTCAAGTTAGAAGATACAATCTCGTTGATGGACTAGCCTGTCATAATTTATTAAAAAATGTAAATATATTAAACAATAAAAACAATGAAAGGGAATTATAGGGACACGTATACTTTTTTACTTTTTTTATACTGCCGACATTGTTTGTTATTTATTGCAAGCACAGTTTTTTATTATCCCCTCATTTCGCTGCATGCAATGAAGGAAGAACGGGCATCGTTGGCTTTGGTTATTTTCCTTTCGTCAATTAGAATCCGAAAATAAGTCAATAAGTGCCGTTCACTCATCCCTCTGCTGCACCAGATTTATTGGGTCATGGCATTGCAATGAAATTACCACATCAGCACATCACAAGCATTTATAAAGATCAATATGTTGATGGTTTGGCGTGTACTTTACAACCTGCCTTCGGGGCAGTCACAAGATTGTATATGACTGCGTTGTCACAGTCTATGATTGGAAAGCGACCAGGCTGTGGCCCCTTGTGTAACCAGGATGTTTATCTACAAGGATGGTGGCCCTTCTCCACTTAAACTGGGAGTAATCTCTATGAAAACAACATGCCAACCTGTTCCAGTCATTAATCCAATCCCATTTGTTACTTTAAATCACTTCACAAAAAACGCACTGTGAGTAAAGTATTGTATATAAGTAGCTTTTATGAGAATCAACGCCCGAACACAGACAACAGAGGGGAGTGTAATACAAACCATCCACAGGCTCTGAGATTAGAATGAACCAGAGGGAGGGCCAGACAGACCCGGACAGGACAGACAGATGGCGGAGGCCTACCAGTCTTGAACCGCGGAGAAGGACTCCTGGCTGGTGATGTCATACATGAGCAGGAAGCCCATGGCGCCCCTGTAGTAGGCTGTGGTGATGGTCCTGTAGCGCTCCTGGCCTGCCGTGTCCTACACACACACACACACAGTCGGCCAGCATTTAAACAGTTAACACGGCTTGAGCCCTTGAGAGTGAATGATTAACTCAAGATTTTGTATCCCCCCCCCCCCCCACCACCTTCCCATGCACCTTGGTTTTCCACACCCAGTAAGCACACAAAGATACAGGGCCTGCCTTATGACAACACATAGGCGGTGCGGCCGTCAGCCATGTACACAGGAGAGGAGAGAGCCTCATATCAGCACCTGATGAGACGCTGACCTACCAAGTGACAAGCCGATCCTGGAGATGGAGCCTGGCCTGGCCCTATTCAACCCTGCCCTAATTATAGCCATCCATTCATCACAACTATTATCTAGATGTGTGCAAAAAAAAAATCAATACAATTCATTTCTTCTCAAAAGCAAAAATGCAAAAAAAAATGTATCCATACATTTTTTTTACAAAAGCAATGGCTGCAGTGAATTGATTGAAGAGCATCAGCCGCACTGTGGAACCTTCCGGAACGTTGCTGTTCTGGTGGGGGTGGGGGGGGGGGGCTGGTGGGGTGTGTGATGGTTTCTAAAGCTAGTACCGTCGTAGTGCATGAGCGTTATAATGAGCGAGGTTTATGAAATCTCCCACCCACTGCGGCCAAGTGTTTCAGAAGCTTAAGCCTCTCGGACGGAGCTCAACACAGCCACACACACCTCACCGTCGGTGTCCCCTCGCCTTGATGACAAAGAGCCTTGGAAAGGCAATTCAACCTCATCAATACGATGACACTTCAAAGCAGAGTAGAACCAACACAAACCTATTGGCACAGACTAGCGATAACATAGATAACACCAGTTTACCCCATATTATTATTGAATATCCCCATTGAAACTTTTCACACTAAAACATGAATGACATGTTGGGCCTTTTGGTCACATCGTGCACAACACGTGCGACACGGTGACACATGAGTGACGCAAGACCAAAAATGACTTCAACAAGCAGGCTCGCCTCACCCAGATCTGCAGCTTCACCCTCTTCTCGTTCCTGTAGATGGTCTTCACCTTGAAGTCGATGCCCACCGTGCTGACGAAGGCCGAGGTGAAGGAGTTGTCGGCGTAGCGGAACAGGAAGGACGTCTTGCCCACGCTGCTGTTGCCGATGATCAGCAGCTTGAACATGTAGTCAAAGTTCTGGTCGGCAGAGTCCCTCTGGACCTGCGTCTCCGGCCCGGCCCCCTGGTCTCCGGCTAGAGCCATCTACACACAGCAAACAAACGCAAACACAGAGCTGGGGCTCCCCTTGTGTACTAGGACTTGTTGCAATCACTAATTGGCCATTTGAATTTGTGCAAGTGACATCACCTGGTGATGACTGTAGATGACTGTAGCGCAAGGCCACTGCTTACAGACAGGGGGGAAACCACCTTCTGTGTAGTTAGCCCCGTCCTTTAAAACATAGAATGGGACTGAACGTAGGGGATAGGAGAGGGATGAGTATTGATCAGGACTTCAGCTGTAGTTCAGAGAGTACTTCAGTGAGTCTGGCCCCACTGTTGTAATCAATCTTGCGAGTGGTTGGAGCGTCCTGCGCAACCACATGAAGCTGGTTACGCCCTCCCAAAACGGTGGAGGAAATGAATGGACACAGTAACACGTTACTTTACATTTACGAGCGCAATTGGCTCAAGTTAGAGGTTGGGTCTTAATGTAAAAAAAAAAAAAAATGAGGCCAATTGAAATTTAAAAAATGCTCATATTTAAGATAAATGACGATTCCACACACACACACACACACACACACACACACACACACACACACACACACACACACACACACACACACACACACACACACACACACACACACACACACACACACACACACACACACACACACACACACACACACACACACACACACACACACACACACACACACACACACACACACCAGCCTCCAGGGCACAGATGCTGAGCGGAGTCCATCTTGGACTGCAGAGGAGAGGGCTCCCTGAGCCAAGCTCAGCAACATTCCTCCGTGAGCCATCAAGAGAATATCCTGGCCCGCATGGACGCTCAGCAAAATGCATCCATAGATCTCCGATATGAGCATGCAGCCAGTTTGTCTCAAACTCAACGCACACCCACAGATTACAAACAAACCCATGTAAACACCGCAGTCGCGTTTTTAATGATAGAATTTCACTAACAGCTGTTGAGAATGACTGCATTACACATACATGTGTACACAAGACGTGTGCGTTACTTCGGCTAACATCTTAACAAATGACGTACGAGTACATTAACTTCCATTCCACTTGCTGGACTTATGAAAATGGCTCAACCACTTTAACGTAAATGTGTTAGAAAATCACTGTCAAAAGTGTGCACGAACTATTTTGAACTACTAAGACTGGGCGGGTTTGCCCACCCGTAAAGCGGACAAACGACAAACATGCAAAGTCAAAACCATCAACCATCGTTGGAAGGCAAAGAAAATGGGATTTTTACCTTGAATTCCTTTTCGGTTTTTCCCAACGTTGGTACCTGTGTCGAGGTGCTCCTCCACGGTAACTGAACCTTGCGCGACGCCCACGGGTGCTCCTCCTACCTTGCGCTTATTCCCGGATCTTCAGATGCGCCTACAACCATGAAGTCAATGCGTTTGTTTAAAGATCAAATGCGAAGCTTTATCGAAAACGCATGCGTCATTTTGGTCATTTTCCACGTGTGAACCTCAGTAAGGATGCGAGGCAGCAGCGTGGCCAGTGCGCATTTCAGCTGCGACGCACCACTCACTTGCTAAATAGTTGAACGGAAACGCACCCGGGCTAGTACGGACAAGACCACGACATTCTGTTTTGTTTTGCAATGTAACATTAAACAAATACAATGGCATGGGCCTATACATATGTTTTCAGCATCTCGCTCAGCGTGCTATAGAATGCCGACGGCAAGGGATTACTCATTACAATACATTCTGTGCAGCATATATAAATATTAGCCTACTCATTACAGTAGCCACACTAAACCGATTTGAGTCGTAAAATAATGATGAGACATGGATAGGTTTCACACGAAAAATATCCTTTACCAATACAGACAAACGAAACCAAGTGAACCTCAGACTACAAAGTAAAACGATTGGAAATATACTTGACAAAGTAAACTCAAAAGCAGAAAGGAAACGAATACACTTCAACTCTGAGCATATAACAGGCTACCGACTGCTCACTCGACTCTTAAAACTTAAAATATACATGAACTGATATTGAAATCAAGATCTGGGTGCAAAACTGTGTTTGTGTGTGTAAATGTAGAACTATTCTTTCACATAATAGTTACAGACAATGAATGAGTCGTGAATGAATAATGTCATAAGTGTAAAAGTCCAGGGCAGCATAAAGTAAAAAATAACACAAAATAAAAAAACAAGATTGAGTCAAGCGTAATGGACATGACCAAAACCAACGAGGGTCAGGTGATGCCACTCAGTATACAGCTTCAGTCATCATTAAACAAACCATTGAAGTGTGGTCTTGTGTTAATATCCTCTTATAAAATAAGATGCTGCCCAATGTGCTAAGCCTTATTTATAACACTACCAACTTTGTGTTCTTTAGCTCCACTACCTCCTTCATTTGACAAGGGTTGAATTATCATTTGACAAGGGTTGAATATATATATAAAAAAAAACAAGAACCGTCCACGGGTAGGAGGAGCATGCAGGGAATTTAACTTGCAACCCCTCAAGGCAAAGTGCCTTGTGGTTTGGTCCCCAGGTACCATAAAGCCTCCGGGCTTTAGGGGGGCAGGGGGCCGAGTTGGCCGCAGCGCTTCGGGTCGTTGGCCTCCCACAGGCGCTGGAACTCCTGGACGAAGGGCGTGACCAGGCGGGGCTCCTCCGTCACCATGACGTTCTCCTTGTTCTTCTGCACCGCCTGCAGCGTCCAGTTGAGGGAGCCCGTCACCAGCCGCCGCCTGTCCACCAACGCAAACTTGTGGTGCATGTGCACGGCGCTCGAGTCACAGCGCACGCAGATACCTGTTGCCGGGCCGACGGGAGGGGAGAAGAACAAAGCTTTCAACCTCTAGCAAACATTTGCATTGAACCGTTTCATGGTCTGAGTTTCTGATGGTTTACTTTCATAGTGTCGAGTTGTTATGTCATGTCGATGTTATGTTGTGTAAACTATGTTACCCCTCAAACTTCTACCAACCAAGTTTATATTGTCAATTCAAATTTACGTTCGGAATATTCACTTGAAGTCCAGCCAGGGGAGGAAGTGACAAAAGCAAATAGGAAGTGTTTGTATGCAGAGTAGTGATGGATTTCATGATTCTTTTCCTTGATTCAGTTTGCGTCGGTCAGTTCGCCAAGAAGAATCGTTCAGAATCTTTCATTCGTGTTTTCGGTAGCGGTGAATCATGGAATGCACGGTTCTCAGCTGAGTCAGTCAGACTCAGCTCCTCCCTCGTTCTCAAACAATCGCGCAAACGGTCATCAATCAACACACAACATTACAACTAAGTTCCTTTCAGCTGATCGGAATCGGGATGATGTTGCCCAGGCCAGTCCCTCTTCACCACTCTGCTAACTTAACACAGTGAACAGCGAGTCAGCGAGTGGGAGTCGAGTCTGGGAGAACAAACAATAGAGACGAACGAGAGAGAACTGAAACGTGAAATCAGGTTGGTTAGTTCTTTTTCTAAAGAGTCGTTCTTTCGAACTGATTCGGTCGCAAAAGACCCATCACTAATGCAGAGCCACCTCCCATTCATCAGTAATCTAGGGAATCATCTGGATCAAAAGGTGATGAAAAAAAGGTGATGAAAGTCTTTGGCGTCTTTTGATGAGCAAAATGAACACACCACGGCCATAACAACAATTTCCCCTCTGCTCTGCGGGAGCCTTCAGCACTACGTCTAATGAGCGTTTCATCAACTTTCTCATTCAGCATGGAAACACTGCCATAATAAATCAATGGAAGGTACGTCGGCCGGCTCTGTCCAAACTGAAATAATAATTTCCGACTTCAATCCTTGATGGCGAACGCTCATGAATGACATCATTCTTTATACATTGATTGTTTTCAATGTACAAAGAATCGCCGAAGAACACATAACGGTGAGTGGTTTGATGGTGACGCAACGCAGCATTCTCAGAGCAGCCCTGGTGGGACCTCCCATCCCACCTATACGTTCAATTGACCGGCCAAGTCTCTCAATCTGACTGAAGGCTGTTTCAGTAACTTTCTTGACCAAAAAAGCTCCAACAAACGACTTATTAAGCATTAATCTGTAAAGTAGGGCTACAACGATGAGTCAGATCAACAGAAAATGTATTCAATCTCATTTTGAAAATCTTTTTTTTTTTTTCGGCTGCTTGTCAGGTCAATCATTTAACACTTACTGACTGTGATACATTGTGATACATTGTGACGGCATTTGCTATTATTTAATTCAGAAAAAACATGAAGCATAAAAAGTGGTCACTGGGTTCATACTGTTGATTTTGTACGAGTATGGTATTCAGTCAGTGGCAAAGACTGGAATCGGTCCTTGCCTACTTCACTTAATGTAATTGGCCTTCTTGATGCCAGATTGTAAGCAGAACTATTGAGCTGTAATTAACTTAAAGGCAGTGAGGCAGGTGGAAGGAAGGAGGGAACAAGGAAGGAAAGAAGTGTGTGTGTGTGTGTGTGTGTGTGTGTGTGTGTGTGTGTGTGTGTGTGTGTGTGTGTGTGTGTGTGTGTGTGTGTGTGTGTGTGTGTGTGTGTGTGTGTGTGTGTGTGTGTGTGTGTGTGTGTGTGTGTGCATTCAAAAAAAGAGACAGAAAGAGAAAGAAAAATGGCACATCAGACACACACATCGAAACCGATCGTGATGCTGCAAGCCTGCGGTGATTAAATCGGTGAGGCCTGAGTCATCCTCCTGGTTGTGAAGCTCATTATGATTCTACAATGAAGGCCATTTCTTGATTCATTCACATGCTAGTTTCACAATGGATCATTGTGGTTTGACTGTCCCTGCCAATTGACTGTCCCAAATGTCTAGACCACCATCTTGGCCATCTGAAGCCAGGCTGGCTGAAGTCACTAAATGACAGATTGACTTATCTAAATTTGACTTAAATTTTATACAAGCCCATCTGAAATAGCAACCTCCCCCGCCTGATTAGTGATACAATTGTTGGTGCTGCTGTCCCCTTCAGTTTGGCTGGCGTTCATCGGGATGTTGGCGACCCTTACCTGCTCTGCGCAGCGGCCCGATCTGGGAGCCGTTGATGCTGGCGTAGTCCTTGTCTGTGAGGATGCGGACCACCAGGCCCCTGGCGTGGACAGCCAGGACCGCTCTGCTGAGGTCCATGTTGGAGAAGGCAAACACACAGATGTCCAGGGTGTAGTTGGCCGAGAGGACGTGACGGAGAAGGCGGGCCATAGACGTCTCCAAGCCATGTGGTAACGGACAGAGACACTGGCTGGAGAGGAGCAGGAAAGAGAAATCGGTTGCTTTATTATATCATTGGTTAATGTTCTGGGTTCGGGCAATCAGGGAGTGAGTATATTGCTTGTTCCCAGAGTGACTCGCCGAATCAAGGAAACAAATCATGAAATCCATCACTAGAAGTGATTGTGCTGCAAGGAAGACTGCGTGATCCCTGTTAGGACTTGGAGTTGAGGCTTTTTGTTTTTTCTTTGTTTGGACACTGTGAGAACCACAAACTGATCTCCAAGGCAATTCTGCAATTCCTGCACAACACAGGACTGTATGTAAAAATCTAATTCAACATCGGACCTGGGGAGGGCAGTAATACACTAAAAAGCGTCTAACCTGCCGGAATCCTACAAGAAGAAGAAGAAGAAGACTGCAGCTGTGTCCCAATTCAGGGGCTGCATCCTTCGAAGGACGCAGTCTATGAAGGTGTGGCCTTCGTAGACCGCGAAGGCCACACTGAAGGCCAAACGAACATTGTTAAATGAGACGGTTTAGCCTACGGAGCATTTCCAGATTGCGTAACAAGCCGTTAACGCCCACGTCTCCTAGCAACCCTGACAGCTGCGGTTCAAACCGGACAGCGGAGGAGAAATATTGAGCCAGAAATCATAATTTTATTTGTTATGTTTTATCTTTTATTGGAGATTGGAGTGGGAGAAGATTCACTGCCGGAGCCGGCAGGTGAAGAGGAAGAGAGGACGTTGGCTTAACGTTAATTAGTTTAACGTTATATGGCTAGCATTAATGTCAATGAACTTTGACAATAAAGTTACATATTTAAAATGGTCCCAATCTTACTTTTACATAAAAAAATGGTTTTACATAGTTTTGTCATTAAATATGTATTCGCTGCAGCTGCCGCTTCCGCTCTCGCCACGTCATTTCAGAAAAAAATCCAACGCGCAATGAATCTTGGGATATCTTGGGATACGTTGGGCCGTGAAGGATCCAGCCGGTGGATCCTTCAAATCCGGGAAAAGAAGGCTGCATATAGAGCTGGTAAGTCCCGCCCCTTCCGCTAAACCCCAGTGGACCTCCAGGTTGAAAAATCATTAATGCAAGTGAATGCAAGAAAATAGTTATTTTCTGGTCCCGTTTGAATTGTGCCATGAATGTCAACATATATTGTCTGTGAATTTTTTATATCATTTTTCATGTTAAGAGTTTGACAGTATATTGTAACTAGCAGTTGTGGAAAAGACATAATGAGAAAGACTACATGTCGCCTATGACATATAACATCAGACGGGAATCTAAAGAAAGAACAGCCCATTTTGTTGGAATGGTGACATTTGAGTACAAAACACATCGCACAACGCATCTTGATCTAATGTTTCCTATGGATGTCTCCGTAGATTATGGCAAAATACGCAGTATTAGTATTAGCACTGTGATTTGACAAGTGGAGGGAAAATGTGTTATGGGGTGACGTTCTTTCTCGTTATGTCTTTTCCACAACTGCTAGCCGAAGAATCATACAACATACTGTCAAACTCTTAACATGAAAAATTATATAAAAAATTCACAGACAACATATGTTGACATTCATGGCACAATTCAAAGGGGACCAGAAAATAATTATTTTCTCACATTCACTTGCATTAACGATTTTTCAACCTAGAGGTCCACTGGGGTTTAGCGGAAGGGGCGGGACTTACCAGCTCTATCTCGGCCGCATTTGAAGGAGCCTTCGAAATGGGACAGCCTTGACGCGCCGCTGTGACGTAATCGGTCTTCAAAGCCCCGAGCTGTGTTCGAAATCGTTCCCTATTCACTCACTCGCTATTCCCTATATAGTGTTTATGATATAGTGAACTATGTAGGGAACGAACAAACGAGAATTCGGACACTAAGCAGAACATTTCTGAACGTCATTTGCGGCATTAAATGCGCCCGCATTGCATTGTGGTATACGGGAGTAACGTGTAGGGAACATCGTATGTTCACTCAAATTTTGGGTATTTTATTGTCCACTATATAGTGAATGAAATGAACCACTGAGAATTCGAACACCACTACAAAATGGATATAGTGCACCCTTTATAGTGCACTATATCCGTAATAGGGAACGATTTCGAACACAGCTCCTGCAGCCTGCGTAATCGTAGTCCCCGCCGACTTTTGAAGGTGTCACCTGTTTCCGGTTCAAATATGTTGGCGCGCCATGGACGTGGACAATTTTAACAATATCGATGTCAAGTTAAATTCTTATTAAAACACTTACAAAGTTGGGTTGAACACGTGATCCACACATGCGACTTCGGTGGGGAAGAATATGACTTCTTTCAGGAATCCTTTAGACCTGAACCTCCTGAAGAACCAGGGCAACACCTCCACACTTAGAGCCAGGGCCACGGCCCCAAGACCCAGGGCCTTCACAGTCCACACCGCGGACATCTGACGAGACGGGGCCACAACGCTACAGTTAAAAGTCGCATTCATCCACGTTATTTTGGGTCCAAATGGTTGCTGTTTAAGGTATGATACACACTTTTAAAGCTGGCCCGGGCTCTTGTTACTGGAGAATCTGGCAAGAAAGCATTCAACAACAAAATAATATACAAGCTGCATACAAGCGTTTTCCAAGTTCAATTCTGATCCATTGCCAAATGTTTGGCACTCTTAGGGTTAAGAAATCCCATAGTTTCGAAAATGACTTGATCAAGAAAATTCCCATAAGACACCTCATGCTGCTAGTAGGCAAATGCATCTCGGAAGAATCTGAATAAATGCTATGCAACAATCGAAACAAGAATGCATTAATACTTTACCTGAACGACGTATCATATAACGAAATGTAACGCAATTTGAATGGATTTCAACTAGGAAAGACCATGTAGTTCATCATAGCTGAGCTGATGTCGCCCCCATGTGGAGACAACACACCTCACGTGCGTGCTTTCAACCCATAGACATGTACGTACTAGACACTGCATTGACGGCTTCCGACCATGCTTCCGCCCCTTGCTGCGATACCGGTCCCCTTGCTGCGATACACACGTCAACGCCATGTTGGGGAGGCCTGTAAACAAAACGTTAACGGCAGAGGTGCCGTTTTTTCTGGATAAAAAGCACTATAAAACACTTACATTTCTCTTCAATGAGTCGGTTTTTATACAGATAATAAATAATAGGATATATATTGTACACACGTAATTAATATCCTTTATTTATTTATTTTGACCCTACAATAAAAACTTAATGGGAATCGGCCGAGAAATACAGGAAACTGTCCTTTAAGTAAACATTATTTGATTTGATCATTGATAATTGTAATGTAGGGTCTCATAGTGGTGACTTCTCAGTTAGACCCTTTGACCCTTGACTACCCCAAGGGTGTCAGCGAAAAGGCATAATCAACAAATGGCAGTTACAGAAACAGAAAGTAAAAATTCAATTTTCCCATTACAAGGGTTAGGCCAGGGGTTAGTTGGTGGGTGTGACCAGGGTTAGGCGGTGGATTGGACCAGGGTGGTGTGTGTTGCAGGCGGAGTCAGATGATCTAGAGGAACAGCTCTTTTGCCACGTCTCACAAGGTCTGGAAATACATCTGTGAGCTGGGTATCAGTAAGGTGAGTCTGCCTGTCTCACTCTCACAGTAAGGTGACCTGCCTGTCTCACTTTCACAGTAAGCTGACCTGCCTGTCTCACTCTCTGTAAGGTTAGTCTGCCTGTCTCACTCTCAGACAGTAAGGTTACTCCGCCTGTCTCACTCACACAGTAACATTACTTTGCCTGTCTCACTCTCACAGTAAGTTTAGTCTGCCTGTCTCACTCACACAGTAAGGTGAGTCTGCCAGTCTCACTCACAGTAATGTTAGTCTGCCTGTCTCACTCTCACACAGTAATGTTAGTCTGCCTGTCTCACTCTCACACAGTAGCTATATTAAAGCTAAGTGTATTGGCAGCTATATTAAAGTTAGCTATATTAAAGCTAGGGATATGCAGCTCGGTTGAAGCTAGCTATATCAAAGCTAGGGGTATGTGCAGCTATATTAAAGCTTTCTGCTGCTCGTCAGTTGGATCTGTCCATGGAGGACATCGAGACGATCTTCAACACGCTGATCTACGACGGTAAGGTGGAGATGACCATCATCGCGGCCAAAGAGGGGACGGTGAGCAGTGTGGACGTCAGATGAAGCTCAGTGGTAAAGGGGTCAACCCCGTCATCCAGCCCACTGGCCTCGTCAAGACCCCCTGCGGACTCTGCCCGGTACGCACTTCCTGTTACCCCCCCCCCCCCCCCCGCCCAACCACTGCCTGTACATACCCACCACATTGTGCTAGTTCTCCAGGGGCCTCTAAGAATAGTCAAATCTGCTAAACTTTATGCCTTCTTTACTTAACCTTTGTGGAAAACGTCATCGGGTCAAGGAGAGATGGAAAGGTGCTTCCTTTCGAACATAGGAAAAGACAGCACTATTTTAAATGAATTCGACTCCACTTTTCCTAACCAACGTCATTGCATGACAGGGGGTATTGCCGACCTCTAGCGTCTCTAGAGTGGAACTACAATTGTCTGAAGATGGGACTACAACAAGCGCTCTCTGATCCATGCGTTCTTCTCGTATTGATTTCAATCAGGTTATCGCCAACAGTGAGAATCCCTTTGGTCGGATTTGATCAACGGGAATATTTGAGGTAACTTGTTGAATCCCAATGCATATGTGGAAAAAAAAAAGAGGAACTTATGTTGATGTTGAAATCAACTGCCTCCAGTAGTCTCTTAAATGTGAAGTCAGCATTTTATTTTCTTATGGAGTATATTGTGTGCTTACTAACCAGCAATAAATTAATTAATTTAGATTCAAGTAATGTTTCTGGAATTGGTATCTGTTATTATCAATTTTATTTTCTTCTCTTCTTCTGCTTTACCGTGTCTCTCATGTGTATTCACGTAGAGTCGGTAAACTTCATCGGTGGCCAGTTTCTTTAAATATTGCCACCGTAAAGGATTATGGGATACCAATGTCTCCTTTCCTTTCGTAAAGGTTGGTCTGGAGTAACCTATGCTAAAGGAGGGTTAAAGGATGCATCAAGGCTCCTTTCCTTAGCATATTTAGAATTCGAACCACCTTTCCTCCAAGTACTTCCAGGTCATCTCGTTCGGAATGGAAATTTCCTATGCAAAAAAGGGAATGTTTGACGAGTGCCACGAGGGAGGAGAGATCTCACCGTCTCACTGCATCTACCTGGCCGAGTGGCTGAACTTCTAGCGCCCTGACCTGGCCGCCATATTATTTTCTCTGTGATGAAAAGCTTGTGAATCTGTTGTGTATTTTAGAATTCTTGGGAATAAAAACCAAAACAAATGTTTCAGACTTGTACAACTTTATTCTGATGGATTTTGTTGTTTGAGAAAAGGTTTGAGTCATTCAGCCTGAAGTGCAGCCCCTCCCTCTCCTCACATGGCCCCTCCCCCTCCACACAAGGCCCCTCTCCATAGGGCCCCTCCCCCTCCACACAAGGCCCCTCCCCCTCCACACAAGACCCCTCTCCACGGGGCCCCTCCCCCTCCACACAAGACCCCTCTCCACGGGGCCCCTCCCCCTCCACACAAGGCCCCTCTCCACGGGGCCCCTCCCCCTCCACACAAGACCCCTCTCCACGGGGCCCCTCCCCCTCCACACAAGACCCCTCTCCACGGGGCCCCTCCCCCTCCACACAAGGCCCCTCTCCACGGGGCCCCTCCCCCTCCACACAAGGCCCCTCCCCCTCCACACAAGGCTCCTCCTGGGGCCGTAGCCCCGTGTGGCCGCTTCATGCTGCTGCCTTCAGCTTGTTGACGGCAGCGATAAGCTCGGGGAACGCAGTGTTCTGGAAGTGCCCGCGGTCAGAATAGCGGTGGAGCTCTGTCTTGAGGTGGTCCGCCACCTCCTGCTGCTCCTCCCAGGGCAGGAAGGGGTCGTCCGAGGAGCCGAACTGAACCAGGTGACCCGCGTTGCTCGAGATGCTTGACCAATCCCACGGACGACTGAAGTAACCTGAGGGACGATAACACCTGTAACACTGTCTAACCCCTACCCGCTCCTTAATCACCTATCTCTGTACTGTCTAACCCCTACCTTCTCCTTAATGACCTCGAATGTCTTAACCCTACCTGCTCTTTAATTACCTTTCTCTACTGTCTAACCACTAACTGCTCCTTAATGACCTGTCTACTGTCTAACCCCAACCTGCTCCTTAATGACCTATCTCTTTACAGTCTAACCCCTACCTGCTCCTTAATAAACGCTCTGTACTGTCTTACCCCTACCTGCTCCTTAATGACCCATCTCTGTACTGTCTTACCCCTGCTCCTTAATGACCCGTCTCTGTACTGTCTAACCCCTACCAGCTCCTTAATGACCTGTCTCTGTACTGTCTAACCCCTACCTGCTCCTTAATGACCCATCTCTGTACTGTCTAACCCCTACCTGCTCCTTAATGACCCGTCTCTGTACTGTCTAACCCCTACCTGCTCCTTAATGACCCATCTCTGTACTGTCTAACCCCTACCTACTCCTTAATGACCCGTCTCTGTACTGTCTAACCCCTCCCACGGCTTTGTGTCTCTGTGGGTTCTCTTACCGCTGGCTCGCTCCGTCTCGTCTCCCAAGTCAGAGACGTACGCTCCCACTAGGATGATCCCAAACACCTTGTGGCTCTCTGCATACCTGGACACCACATTATTAGTATTAGTATTAATATGATCTAATCTGATCAGTTTCACCTCCATCTCTTACCTCAGCCTTCATGATCAATAAGTCTACATCATGAGTTATTATGAGTTACATACGTTATGTCAATATAACATGCATATTGTGTTTCTAATCATCTCAGCTGTATGAAAGTCTAATATGTTATATTAGAAATCATCACTAATATGAACTTTCTCACATAGTTCCCGGGAAATGACTGGGCTAATTTTCTCAGGCAGTGCTAGTGCCAGTGCTACTATTCACTACGTTCTGGAACATTTCTATGTACTATATATGAAGAAGTGATATACAAGTTCAATATAATAAGTGATATTACATGTAATAATAAGATGTTATAGTGATGGTATATATGTTATAAGTGATGTTAGGTTCTATATAATGAGTGATGTTAAATGCGTTCTATGTGATGTTATATATGTTATACAAGTGATATATGTTGTAATAAGTGATGTTATAGTTTATACAAGTAATTTATAGATTTGATATAGGTGATGTATTCGATATAATAAGTGATCTATATGTATAGGTGATATATATGTTGTTAAGGTGATGTACTGATTTTGGCTTCTCACCTCAGGGCAGCAGCGGCTCCAGAGCTGTGACCGATAATAACCGTCTCCTCATCACATCCCATCTCCTCCATGAAGGGCAGCCACACACTCTCCCTGGCAGTCACTAACATACACACGCACACACACACACACACACACACACACACACACACACACACACACACACACACACACTTATTAAACACACTCCACAGTCACTAACAGTGTACACACACATTATCTACACACTAAAAAAGGATGCGTTCTCGTTTAACTTACCGGGGTCAGGCATATTTTTCAGGATACAGGTCATATCCGGAATCTACGAATGTACAAACGATTCGACATCATTTGGCCATTACCAATTTGGTAAACCCGTAGCACACGTTTTCCAACAACGGTACCGCTGGAGTGGCCGCAATATTATCCTGGCTAGAGAGATCAATTATGAACTGAACAATATTCAAAACTATAATCTGGGAAGAATGTCGACGTTTCGATATTTTTCTAATTGACATTGCGCTGTTTGTACAGTTGATACAGCTATTACTCTGTAGCTTTGTTTTGACATGCTTCACCCGGTGTTTGTTTACCTTGTCGATTTGTTTCCGGGCCCATCCGTACCAGTTAGACCGCTCAACGTCCCCGGCTCCGTTCCCCGGGACAATCACGGCTTTCCTTAGAGGCATTTCTTATTTTGAATGAAACCACGATCGCAGTATTATAAATGAAGTGAACTTCTCATTCGGTAGCAGCAGTTAAAAGTGGAGCAGGAACGAATCACGTGGAATAATGTAAGCCAATCACAACCGTCATACTGTGCAGCCAATCACGTTTGTTATATTATGCCGGTTACAGTAGGAGTTAGTTATTCTGATTGACGCTGTTAGTTTATTAATGTTTAATGAATGATGGTCGTATTCAAGAGCAGCTCAAGTGCGACACAAGTGAAAAAGCTCTCCTAATGACGTCTACGTTGGCTACATTTAGATTTGTAAGCAAAACTACGTGACTTTGTCTTTACTTTGTCTCGTGTTTGTATTTATTGTTAATTTAATAGCTTTAAATCAGCAAATGTGATGTTCTGATCACTATTTGTGATCCATGCTATTAATGAAAAAAGCTGTATGTCAATATTTCGGTTTGAATACGTTTCTTCTAATGAAACCTCTCTTCGCCTCTCTTACTCTCAGCCTCTCCTCTGTGTCCTCTCTGCCTCTTCACTGCCACCCCTCTGTGTCCTCTCAGTCTCCCATCTACCTCCTCTCAGTCTCTTCTTAGCCTCCCCTCTGCCTCCCCTCTGCATCCTCTCAGCCTCATCTCAGCTGCCACTAGTCAACATTAAAAATGATGTGAGTAGAACTCTAGCCTCCACCATCTGCACCTCTTCAGCCTCAACCTCTTTAGCCTCCATCACGTTAACCTCTTAATCCTCCACCCCTTAACCTCTCCAGCCTCCTCCCCTTAACCTCTTAGTCCTCCACCACATTAACCACTCAACCCAATTCCAAAATGTTTGAGCAAGATGCTGTATGATGCAGTTTCAGGATTTAAATCACACACACACACAGAAAATATACTCAATACACACACACACACACACACACACACACACACACACACACACACACACACACACACACACACACACACACACCACAACACTTATGTTACATGCACACAAAGCTTGGCAAAGTGATAGAACTACAGAGGGAGTGAGAGGGTGAGAGAGGTGATAATGGGTGTTTTTCTTGGTAAAAGAATGACATCACCTGGCAACCCTGAGAGAGAGAGAGAGAGAGAGAGAGAGAGAGAGAGAGAGAGAGAGAAGAACATTCTGTAGCTTCACTCCAAACCCCGCCCCTCTGACAGGAAAAGATGACATCATATTTCCCCTCTGTTCCTCTGTTCTGACAGAGCAACAAGGACTCTCTACCACTCCCTCTCTCTCTCTCTCTCTCTCTCTCTCTCTCTCCAGATGTTGCCCACGTGCAGTATAGCAAGGCAGCAGCTGTGGTCAGGTCTCCTCCAGTAGTGGTTCTGTTCTCAGCCCAGCGACACAGCACAGGGCCTGGGTCGCGACCCCGCCATGTCCGAGGGGGGATGGGTGCGTAGGATCCAGCCATTCGTCATCGGTACCAGACTGTCCGCCCTGCCAGACCCCCAGGACCAAGGAGAACCCAGCTGGTCTCCCTGTCCCACTGGACACGCTGCATCAGACCGGACCTGCTCCCCCGGGCTGGAGGAAGAGGACGAGGAAGAGGAGGAGGATTCCCTGTCTCCGGCCTACTCCTCCTCACGCTCTATCAGGAAGATAGCCATATGCAGTGGGGGGCAGCCTGGACCTCCAGACCCTAGCGAGGCAGACCCTGGTCCTCCAGACACTGGAGCTCTAGACCCTAGAGAGACAAGCCCTGGACCTCCAGACCCTAGAGAGACAAGCCCTGGACCTCCAGACCCTAGAGACCCAAGTCCTCCAGACCCTGGACCTCTCAACTCTAGAGACACAAGTCCTACAGACCCTGGATCTCTAGACCCTAGAGAGACAAGACCTCTGGACCCTGGACCTTTCGACCCAAGAGTGACAGGAACTCCATACCCTAAAGACACGAGACCTCCCAACCCTGGACCTCTTGACCCTAGAGAGAAAGCCCCTGGACTTCCAGACCCTAGAGACACAAGACCTCCAGACCCTGGATCTTTCGACCCTAGAGAGCCAGGCCGTGGAGGGCCAAGGGGTCGTCAGGCATCATGGGAGGATCACCCAGGAGGAGCCCGGAGGGCCCTGGTCTCAGCAGGAGTGGAGGAGCAGCTCGGTCCCCCTGAGGTAAGACATCCAGAATGACACAACACTCAACAACAATACTCAGACATGATGAATATGTGATTCTACTACAATACTAATACAGACATGATGACTATATGACACTAATACAATACTAATACTAACATGATGAATATATGATACTAATACAATACTAATACTAACATGATGACTATATAATACTTACACAATACTAACACTAACATGACTATATGATACTCATACAATACTAATACTAACATGATGGCTATATGCTACTAATACAATACTAATGCTAGCATGATTGTATGATACTTGCTCTCCATCAGTTGTGTTTTTTCAGAAAGTTCTCTACGTTAAGTAAAATGATTGATAGATCAATGATACTTGAATGGTTTCATATTGAATAACTACACATGCTAATGGTCCCCATCAGAAAACCTGAGGAAGATGCCTCACTTAACGATTATGATTAATGTGTTAATAATGTAACATGACAAACTGACCGATTTTAACAAAGTGTCCAACACAGGCTCTAGACTGTCAGATAGAGCCAATCAGCAACTTCCCAATCCTGACCAGACAGGGCTGGCTGTTTGACTCCCAGCTGAAAGCTTTCGATCCAAAATGTCTTCGCCAAATCACCCCTACTCTAAACCTTCTGTGGTGATGTTGTTTGATGTGGGCTGTTTCTTGCTTGCCAGGAGTCACGCCCCCTGGTGGCGGGGTCAGATGTAGAGGAGGAGGAGGAGCCACAGAGGGAATCAACCTCAGATCACCTGTATGCCAGACTCACGTCTACACTTCATTTGCATAATCATTTGCATAATTGTGTGTTCACATTTTACTCATTTTGTGTGAGGGAATTATCTATGAATATATATTTATATATGTCTGTTTGTGTAGAATGTTTGTTGCATGTATAATGTGTTATATATAGATATATAATTTGAGTGTGTGTGGTTGTGTTTGTGTAGATTATCTTCTTTGCTAGGTAACTATAAACTTGATGTGAAGCTAGCACTGGATGTCTCCTCCTTCTACCAAACAGCCGACGGTCTCCTAGCAACCATGGACAGTAAGGTAACCTTGTAACCATGGACAGTAAGGTAACCTACCAACCATCGACTCCATGCTCTGAATGCTCTTTGATACTTTGCTGTCAAGAAGTGTCCCGAATAAATACTTTTTCATCACCTAGCAAGGTCAAGGTCAAGGTTGATTTATTTATACCCGTGGTGGGTAAATTTTATCAAATTTGAGCAAGCATAAACAGTAAGATAACTTAACAACATGCATTTGGTGTTGTATAGAAAGCTGTTAAATGAAAGGAGAGAGTAATTGGTGTAATATGAGTAAGGCATGTGGCCCAGGTGTATGCTGGGTAATGGCTGGTTTGTTTTACAGCATCTTGCAGAGCTGACCAACAAAGAGGAGCTGGAGGAGCTGACCTTGAAGATAGCAGTGTGTCACTTCATTATTACAATCATCATTGTCATCGTCGTCATCGTCGTCATCATCATCATCATCACCATATATTCATGTCTCTCTATCCAGATGTTAGACCACAGGGTGGTCTGCCTTTCTGCGGTCCACCCCACCCTGGCGTCCAGACTAACCCAGAAGCAGACAGAGGTCCGGGACCGCTGGCACCGCTTGCTGGAGTGGAGGAGGTACTTCCCCACCTAACCTGAACAGCACGATGGAGCTTCCTATTATTACCACTAGAACTATCTGGTGGTCTAGCAGAGAGACTGTGGATACAGAGCTCTAAAAGGTCTCCAGACAGACTGCGACATAGGGAATGGAACCCAGATCCTTCACCAGTATGTACACCCTAACAGGAGACCTTCCTCACCCTGCCTCCCTCCCCTTCCAACATGGCTGTGGCCTCATTGAATGTGGCAACAGCTTCCACATTAAGCACCATCTCAGGTTCTGTTCAGTTTGAGTTGATCTGAGATCTCTGGACACCACCCTCGCTACACTGAGAGCTCCACAGGAGTTTGATTTAGTCCAGAACCTCACAAAGCAAACACAACAAGATGGCACGGCCCGAGACATGACTTCATAACCAAGAGTTGGTCCAAAATGGTGACATCATTATCTGCCCTGAAGTCATGGAAACTGAGAGCTCAGTTTATGGAGACGGAGGAGGGGTTGGGCTGCTTAAGTTGTATAAAAACAATATCGCTGCCTTATCTTAAAGAGACGGAGGGGGTTCAACTGCTAAAGTTGGATAAAAAAAACATGGCTGCCTTATCCATCTTCTGGCATCACTGATCTTTATGCAAACATAAAATCACTCACTCAGCCTGCCAACCGTTACCACGGTAACATAATAACCTGATGTCATCCAACATGTAAGAGACGGTGAGTCATGTTCTTAATAAAATGGATGAATTACCTGTCTGTCTGTCTGTCTGTCTGTCTGTCTCTCTCTCTCTCTCTCTCTCTCTCTCTCTCTCTCTCTCTCTCTCTCTCTCTCTCTCTCTCTCTCTCTCTATCTCTCTCTCTCTCTCACTAGTGTGGAGGGTGCTTCCTGTTTAAAGCCTGGTCATGGAGAAGACCAATCAGGGCTTGACGTTGAGTTTCCAGCTTTCACTGTTAAGGTAGCAATTAGTTTCCACTGGGTTTACCCGTAGCACCTCCTTACTACTCCTTGCACCTCCTCACACCTCCCTAGCACCTCCTTACTACTCCTAGCACCTCCTCACACCTCCCTAGCACCTCCTCACAACTCCTAGCACCTCCTCACACCTCCTGCAGAACCTCCTCACACCTCCCCAGCACCAGTCTGTGTGCCACGCAGGGGTCTGTTTCAATAGAGGAGCTGAATTTCTTTATGTGATCCAGGCCCTCTGCTGCCCCCGTCAGGCCACCCCTCAAAGTGAAGTCGAGTCGATCTTAGTTTTCTTGTGGTGGAGATGATGTTTTTAATCAGTGTCTCCATGGTAACAGAGCCGGCGTTCCTGTTTCTCACCAGACGCTGCGGTGGTTGGAGGACAGCGCTTCATTAGCAACAGCCGGTCGACAGGGCGGAGTCAGGACCAAGAGACCCTTTAGGAAGGTATCATACTATCATAATACTACCCTACTACTATCAGACATACTCAAATAGATCCTGTTATTATACTATTAATATGATAACATCAATCATATCATCAAATTGATCAATGCCAATATGTATATATGTAAGAGCAGAAAGACACTGGAAACTAAACAACCAAAACAACCCCCCCCCCTTCCCTTTCTGCTCCCTCTCTCCCTACGCTTCTCCTCCATTGGGCAGTGTTGCATTTCATGCACATGCAACAACCAGAGCAGATATTATCACAGCGCATGTCACTCACTAATACCTAACAGATGGCTAGGCTGTTGATAAAAAGTAATAGCTCTAATATCCTTAAATCCTCTCCACTCCACTCTCCTTCTCACCTCGCCTCTCCTCTCCTCTCCTCTCTCTCCTCCCCTCTCTCTCCTCTCCTCTCCTCTCTCCTCTCCTCTCCTCTACTCGCATCTCCTCTCTCCTCTCTCCTCTCCTTTTCTCTCCTATCCTCTCCTCTCTCCTCTCCTCTCCTCTCTTCTCCTCTCTCCTCTCCTCTCTCTCCTCAGAGGCGCTCCCTGAGGAGGAGGATCTACCAGTTGCTGTCTCGCTGTGCAGAGCTCTGCATGGACATTCTGGAGGCCCAGGACCTCATGGTGCTGAGGTGTGAGCCTCAAAGCCCCATGATGGACACCTTCACACAGCAGCAGCACACCCTGGAGGTTGGGCCTCCATTCTCCTCTCTCCACCTCCTCTTTCCCTACCTCTCTTCCTCTCACTCCTCTGTTCTCCTCTCCTCTCCTCTCCTCTCTTCTCCTCTCCTCTTCCCCCCCTCCCCTCCCTTCCCTTTCCCTCAGTCTGTCTGATTGTCTGTCTGTCTGTCTGTCTGTCGGTCGGCCTGTTAGCTCGAACAGGAAGTGATGCGCCCAGACGTGGAGGAGCTGGAGCATGTGACCTCTGACCCCCAGTGTGAGGATATGGGAGCGTGTCTTCAGGCCTGGGAGGAAGTGACACGCGGCTTGGCAGAGAACAACCTGTGTCTCCAACACGTGGAGAACATCCAGAGGTTCCTGAGGGACTACCTGGACATCATGTGAGGACATCTAGGGGTTATCAACTATCAACCTTTTGAAACCAGTTTACATACTGGTTTAAGGCCAATGGTTTTCATCATCTCCATCTCTCCATCTCCATATTGATAAGCAGAATTTCCCTTGGTGGTCAATTAAAGTGTTATGTTATCTTCAGTCTAGTCTGGTATAAGCTTCCTCATCTGTCCCCTGCAGATCCTGGGCTGAGGAGACCAGAACTGCTCTGTTGTCTAAGGGATCTCCACTGTCCTCCATTGGTCTGGACCACCCAGGTCCCCACCTAGAACAACCTCTAGACCCCCCTCTACACCACCTTCCAGAACCCCCTCTACACCACCCTCCAGCCCCTGTAGACCACCAGGACCCTGTAGACCACCTGGAAGCTCTACACCACCAGGACCCTGTACACCACCGAGTCCAGCAGAAGCTGAAGGACCTGTCTGTCCTGGAAGCAGAAGGACGCCTGCTATTCCCCGAATCCTCCCATCTCGCACCAACCGTAAGATCGACCAATCACAGGTTTTAGTTCCCTACAAGCAACCAATCCAACCCACCATTGGAGTAATGTGGACTCGATTTACCCAGACTAATCCTAATCCTAATATCAGGAAAATGCAGGATTTGAATATACAAAAGAGATTTAAATCTTTGTTCCCAGATCAAGGAAAGGATGGAGGAGCTGCAAGGCATGCTGGGATGGATTCAGCTAAATGGCAGGGACCGGAGGAACCCTGGTTACCATAGCAACCAGCTTGAAGGATGGGATATGGGTCGCCAAGACGACCGGTCTCCATCCTCGGAGGTAAGCACTCATACGCAGGAGATTCATTCTCATTCAGGAGCTTTTGAAGGAATTAATTCAAACGTGTGGTTATGGATGGTTATCAGTAGAAGTTCTCAGGACTGTGGTATCTGGTCAGCCGGAATAGCCACCCTGAGCTGAAACAACTCGATAGGTGACGTTATGGTTCTGCTCTTTAGGCTCTGCTTCCTCCGACCTGCGGCTCACATGAGAAACTACAGACTCAGTCCCCAGCGCAGCCCAGCCCGGATCCGATCCAGGTCCCCCAGTGTCTGGTCACCATGCTAACTGCTGGGGGTGATGGGATCAGCTTGGTCCTGACCTTTGACCCAGAGTCACCGGACAAAGGTCATGAACCGAAGACCGCAGAACCAAGCCACCGGGTTGGTACCTACTAGCAACCTGCTTAAAGAAACCACCTCATTGTAGACCTGACACAATCTGCTATCTCAACAAGTAGTAGATTGGTGTGGGTGTCAGTGGTTGTACTGGGCAGCTCCCTGTAGAACCAGTAGCAGACTGCAGTTGTAGTGGTCAGCTCCCAGTAGAACCAGTTGCAGACTGTCTTTGTGCTGGGCAGCTTCCAGTAGAACCTTCTTCTCCCACTAACTATGGTTCTCCTCCCCTGCAGGTCAGCAGGTTTCTTCAGGTCTCAGACCTGAGTAGAGGAGGCCCGCTTCCCCTAGACGGTCTTCCAAACATCTCCTCCTCCACCACCAGCTCCTCTTCCTCCACCACCACCACTACCACCTTCATACCCTCCTCCACCACCCCCTCCTCCACCACCACCTTCTCTTCCTCCACCACCACCACCTCCGCCCCCTCCTCCACCACCCCCTCCTCCACCACCACCTCCTCTTCCTCCACCACCACCACCTCCGTCCCCTCCTCCACCACCACCTCCTCCACCACCTTCCTTCCAAAGGTGAGCACTGTGGTCCTGCCTGCGACCCCTGCCCTCACCTCCGTCTCCTCCCTGAAGGTGCACACCAAAGGTCGAAGAAGGAGAACAGCCCCCCGGCGTCCACCCTCTGGTCCTCCCCAGGCAGAGCCTCAGGACCCCTCCCTGACCCCCCACAGAGCCAACACCTGGCCCCTGGACCAACAGACCTCAGACTGCCCCCCCGCCACCACCAGGCCCAGGAACCCTGGCCTGCAGCTCTACATGAAGCAGAACTCTGGGGTGAGGACCCGTGGGGTCAAAGGTCCAGATCAGGTGGAGGTCAGAGGTCACGGGGAGGGTCGGTACACTGTCCCCTTGGGGTCGACCTTCAGACTGGACCTGCCCAGGAGCCTGGACGAACTCGCCAAACTGACCTCTGAGGGTCACAGTCTAGCCAGGACCTCTCCTCTGCTGGTCAGATCAAGCTGTCTAAAAACATGCCTGAGTGGTTCCCACAAAGCCCCAGGACCCGGCACCCCCCAGCCCACCTCCAGGGACCCCCGTCTGGAGGGAGAGATGTCTGAGGAACATGTCAGAGCGCCATCTATCTCCCCTCTTTGCTGCCATTTGGTGGACACACCTCACAGCTCCCGGTCCACAGAGGAGCCCAGGTCACCTCCACCTCACGCTGAGGGTGTCAGCACACCCAGGTGGGACCCAGGTATGTCTGTCGCCCCAGACCAAGCTTCATGTCCATCGAGCCGTGCTGTAGCTCCAGAAACTCTAGAACCCCCAGAAGCTCTAGAGCTCCTCAGACATTGCATCTGTCCATCTGTTCACACTAAGATCTCTGACCTCGAGGGTCACCTGTATTACCACCCCAAGCACCCAGCCCCCCTCCACCTCCACCCAGACCAGACTGGCTCTGTTAGCCCTCTGGCCTGCAGGTTTGGTCGGGTGGTGGTCTGCTCAGCAGAGCGTCAGACCTGCTGGTTCTGTTCTGGACCCGATCAGAGAGGAGACCCCCAGCCACAGACTGCAGGGGGTCTCCCTCCAGAGCGCCGGCAGTTTGAGGAGGTAGAGGGAGAGCTGGAAGACATCTGGAACTCAGTGACTAAAGAGAGAGCACCGTGACCTGCTTAACCACCACCTGACCTGCTAAACCATCTCCACCCTGACCTGCTAAACCATGACTTGTTTGGTCACCAGACATGAATGTTACACATCAAGAGAAAATGTCTTTCATAAATGTCTTTGATGTTCTTTAATTTTCTTACATGATATTTTTATATTTGCTCTTTTTCCATATTATTTTTAGTATAACATCGATTTATATTCTGTTTTGAAACAAAAGATATATCTTATTACTTATAACATTTCCTTCAATAAAACATGATGATACTGTATAATCATTACATGATATGTTTTCTAGTAGTTGAGTTCCCATTGTCAAACCTACTTTTTATTGCTGCTTTATGTGTGTCTAACAAGCATCTCTTTGTTATAATAACCATCTTAGTGGTTTTGATTTAATTTCCTCTAATTTAAACGCCTTATATTCCAACAGCTGTATCAGTAGTTTCACACATTATTCTGTCACCTTGTATGTTTTATACATACATTTGAGTACTCGACTTTACTTCAGTGTGTGTCTATATGTTGATCTATATAGCATAACCATATACTATATTCTGCTGTAAGTGTCATTTTTCAACGTGAATAATGCAGACTATTTTTGTTCTAGTTCCATTTTCTATTTTAAAAGATTGTAAGGATGGATGGCTAAAAGGCCGTGGTGGCCGCTGGGTGTCAGTAGGCCTATATCCTCAATTACTCTGCCGCTAGAGGTCAGTATATCCTCTAGGAACTGGCCCCGTAAAGCAGACGGGGCCAGATGAATCCACAGATAAAATTGCCTCATAAATAATTAATAATACTTAACCTCCACAAACAAAGCCTCATCTAAATGCAGATTTTGTAAAAAGAAATAAGAACACTGTGTCCCATTTGAAGCACATTTACAAAGCGGAGTATTTGGATTCAAATATCCGTGGATTCAAAAATGTAGAATATTTTTACTTTTGCGTGGATAAAATAATCGACCATATAATTGTATAATGTCCGATCGCCCATGCTCTGCAACTGACAAACTAGTTTAAATCAGCATTGTTTACATAATTAACTGAAATATTGGAGTTTGGGAGATATGTTTTCCTCAATTGAGTGATTTTGTGTTGCCTTTTTTGTTACTGCATTTGTATATGATTTTTTTTTGAAAA
Organism: Micromesistius poutassou; assembly: GCF_964030765.1. Classification (NCBI taxonomy): domain Eukaryota; kingdom Metazoa; phylum Chordata; class Actinopteri; order Gadiformes; family Gadidae; genus Micromesistius; species Micromesistius poutassou. Next base: position 4,820,357 of record NC_140273.1, on the reverse strand, counting down.
AAAGTGGATTTTATTTTGTTATCATAACTTTTTTTTATTTTTTGTTAACAATTTGTACATTTATTGTTATTTTCCTATTTTTTCGGTTACCGCAGGCATTAAAAGGGGTTAAACCAAAATAAACACATAGGTAGGCTACTAATAACACTAACTACATAATTAAATACATACATAGGCTACTCATGAACACAACGAAATTAATAATAATAAAATAATAAAATACCAAAAAAAAATGCAATAATACTCAGGATTGCCATTTATTTTAATGTTTCGTATAAACACTCTGGCAAGCCTTGTAGAGTGACGGTTTATATTTCTCAGGCCACAGTGCTGAGAGGGAGGGGCGGGGTTCCGCCGGCACAGCCTGTCATCCAAACCAACAATTCCTAAACGAGCCATTCCAGCCTGTGTTCCAAGCCAAGCCATTCCAGTGGGTGTTCCAAGCCGAGCCATACCAGGACCAGGCGGCTGGGAACAGAAGAGACTATCGGTGTGGAGGAGCCCAACCCCGGATTTAGTTTGCAACAGGAATGTACCGGAGGCAGGAAAGTTTACGGAGCGGAGACGGAGTGTGTCGAGGTGGCTTCGCGTTGATCCACAACTCTATCGTTCTGTAGGAAGGTAGGACACAGTGTGTAAATCCTTTTCTAGTTAAATGTTATGTCGACGTTAACGTCGCACACTGCGATCGCTGAGTCGATGCGAGGAGTAACTTCTGGTTTCCCAGCCGGCGTTTAACTCTTCCCGACGGGACTGAATTTAAAATCGCTAATCTCTCCATAAACACACAACAAAGCGGGTACAAATCGACAGTAATTCCCGATCAAGCCAGATTAAGAGCGGCCATGCGGGGCCAAATCCTGCGGTGTTTAACGGCTTTAGTCTGAAACAACACAACACCATTTGGTTGGGTGAACTCCCGAACCCCGCTGCTCTCAGACAAACGGTCCTCACACTACAACAAGCGTCCGCCCAACGTTACTGGAAAGTTAGCGCGTCCTGGTTATCGTCGTGTTTCACTCTACTTCATGTTTCTATGTGGGATATTGGCGGCTTGCCTGAGAGTTGGAGAGGTTTTTAACAAGTTTTGGTGTCGACGGTTCCGGCAAATGTCTTGTTTTGTTTGGAGGAGCTGAAAGGGTCTTTCAGCGGGCAGGCCTTTCCCTCACCCCCGCTGCGAGCTCCCCGACCCCCGCTGTGCGGTAGGAGGTGTCTGGCTCATCTAGTTGGTCTGGTGTTAGTGTGTAAACCACGTGTTCATGGGGTTGCTAAAGTTATTTAAATTAAAGAAGATGACATAACAGCAGGTCGTCGAGAGAGAGAGAGAGAGAGAGTGTGTGTGTGTGTGTGTGTGTGTGTGTGTGTGTGTGTGTGTGTGTGTGTGGGGGGGGGGGGGGGGGGGGGGGTACCATAGTGGGAAGCGGGTCATGGGGGGGTTGGAGACAGAATGTATGGTTGCCACGGAAACGCATCATGGAAGAGGCCCAGGGCTGTCCTCCGGCCGGATGGATCAGCAGTAACATCATCGACCTGAAGTCCATCTCATGACGACCTTGAGGTCACATGGTCTCTGTCGCTCTCTTGCTTTCTCTTTTCCTCTCTCTCTCTGTAGCTGTCTGTCGCAATGAGTAACAGATGTTACGTTAGTTGGTTTGGTTTAGGGTTAGTTAGTTCCTGTGTGTCATGTGTATTGTCTCTCTGCTGACCTGTCATTTTTCACTAATCTGTTTAAGATTAGAAAAGCGGTTGTGACTACAGATTCTGTTTAAAATGTCGGCCTGTCCAATTGGAGCACGGGACATGAGTGTAGCGCAGAGTCAGGCCCGTCATTCCAGCATCTCCCTGCTCATGGGGGCTGGCTCACCGAACGGTCATCGGTCCTGTGGTCTGCCTGCTCCAAAGAGCCGTATCAAAATCCCAGTATAGACAACAGAAACAAAGGGAGTTGTAGTTCTGTTGTAGTTAGATCAGACCAATATATTCTCCTCCCAGGTGTTTCTACATCTGAACCCTCTAAACATGTTCCAGAGGGCCTCACCGTGTTTCATCAGGCCCCTAGAAGTGGCACAAATCCGCTCAAATGAAAGTGCCTGAATGAGGAGGTGTGTGGGTGGAGGCAGTTCAGCCCTGAGGTGTAATGAGTCACATGGGGTTTATAAGACAGCTGTTACACATGGACGCACACACACTCATGAAGGTACTGTGCTCTAGGGCATCCTGGAGGTACCAGACCCCCTCTCCTCAGTAGAACCGTTTAACCCGAGGGATTGCTCTTGAAAATGCTAATTGAATGCTAGTTTGCTCATAGTGCATGGCAGCCCTATGGGAAAATCAACATGTCAGACATGTCATGTCAGGTCAGAGGTCACAGCTGATCTTCTTACAGGTTGTTGATGCGGCCTGTCGCCCCTCCATGACCTCTGACTTATGGACACCACCTTCTAATTACATAAATTAGAGTTCAAGTTCTGCTTGAGCAAGGCACCATCACTGAAGGGTTAGGGGTTCTATTCCCTGTGTAGCTCAGTAGGTAGAGCAAGGCACCAAGACTGCAGTGTTGGGGGTTGTACTCCCTGTGTAGGGAGGAGGAGTTGGTGGGTGGAGGAGCAGATGGATTGGTAGAAGGTGTTTTGGAGCAGGGCGGGTTTAGCCTTGTATACCTGGCTCTGCCGAGGGCCAAACAAACACGCCCCATGCGTCACAGCCCGTCAAACAGGAAGAGCCACGCCAGCCTTCCTATCTTCTAGAAACAACAACCACTGGCAAGCTGTCTAGACAGTTAGTCAGACACCAACCAAGTACAAACGCATACATGCACTGTACAAACATACACACAGAACTGATGTATATATATGTATATATATGTGTGTGTATATATATATATATATATATATATACTATACCTACGCTGTACAGGCTATGTTGTGATGAGGCTGTGTTGAGATGAGGCAGGCTGTGTTGTGATGAGGCTGGCTGTGTTGTGATGAGGTTGTGATGAGGCTGTGTTGTGATGAGGCAGGCTGTGTTGTTATGATGAGGCAGGCTGTGTCGTGATGAGGCTGTGTTGTTGTGATGAGGCAGGCTGTGTTGTGATGAGGCTGCCTGTGTGTCATACACCATAGCAGTAGGACTACAACCTCCAGCATACATCATAGCAGTAGCACGACAACTTCCATCATACACCATAGCATTAGGACCACTAAGAGTGTGGTTCTAGGGATATTTCAGAAACTTTTGGAGAATATATTTTAATCTCAGTTAAAGTTTAAATATGACAATAATAAAAAGGAATGTGTGATATTTATCACCTTCAATGACACAGTGGAGTAGGGAAGACTAAAGTGAATTGTATATATAACATACTTGCATCCTCCTTTTCCTACAGTGTGAACAGTCTTCCGGTAGGGCTTGTTCTGTTGTATTTGTTGCCTCTGGTTGGTGCCAGCGAGCCTATAGGTGCTGTTAGGAGATGTCTGACAGAACCATGTGATCCATATCATCAGTGGCTGAAACAAACTGAAGGATATAGGTCTACATTGAGGTTTCTGTTCACCAGCTGTGGTTTCTCTTAAAGCCTCGTCATTTCCCAACAAGTGTTTTGTTTACGGCCGTCACCGGACATCATTGTTAACTCTTAACACTCATTAACGTTTTAATATTTCACAACATCTTCGTTTTTGTCTTTCAGATCCTCCAGAACCATCCGAAAAATCAGTCTGATCGCTGGAATCATGACATCACAGCCTAGCAGGCTTCCTCACTAAGGACATGAGCAGACTCACAAAGGCTCCTCACTAAGGACATGAGCAGACCTTCCTCCAGACGCCGTGGAGTGCTGAGGTTGTAGCTGAGTCTGGGCCTGTATGCAGAACCCGGTCACCCAGAACCCGGTCTGCCAGAAGAGCAACAGTCTGCAAACCATGGGACCGCCCCCCACCAGCACCCCGCCCTGCAACCCCATGCCCAAGATGGGCGTCCGGGCCAGGGTGTCTGAATGGCCGCAGCGTAAGGACGTCTGGGAAGCCAGACCCCCGCCGCGGTACGACAGCCTGCTGCCCAGCCTGCAGGACCACCTGCTGGGCCAGGACGCCCTCCTGGGGCGGGCGGGCCCCTACCCGCTGAGCGAGCTGCTCAGCCACGCCCCCATGCGCAGCCTGGCCCGCATCAAGAGGAGCAACAGCGAGGTCACCCTCAGTGACCTGGGGGCCGACGAGGACCAGGACTACTGTGGGGCCACACTGCGTCGCGAGTACGGGAGCACATCCTCGCTGGGGGGCCACTCTTCTCAGGACCTCCTCGGGCCCCTGGTGGCCCTCGGGCCGGACAGGGAGGTGCAGCAGGAGCAGCCCAGTGCTCCTCCCAGCGGCTTCCCTCCGCTGCTCTCGCCCAGCCTCCTCACCGCCGCCCAGATTGCACGGGGCGACTACGTGGACCCCTCGCTGCTCTTCAGTGCCCAGCGGGACCGCCCCGCTACGCAGCGGGGCAAGCCGGAGAAGGCGGAGACGTCCATCTTCAAACGCCTCAAGAGCACGAAGACCGAAGCGCCGCCGGTGTCCCGGGAGGCCCCGGGGCCCCGCCACCTGACGGCCCCCACGTGTTTCTCCCACCACGACGTCCAGAGCCTGCTCTTCAGCCCCAGCCAGGCTGGGGGGAATCGCGGTAACGGGAGGAGGAACAGTGGACCGGGGGACTCGGTGGCGTCCCGGGGCCTCAGCATGGTGCCGGGGAGCGTGGCTGACCCCGCAGAGGGGAAGAGCAGTCAGCTGGTGTCTAGCTGGCCGGGGTACAGTCGGGAGACGGGGGAAGAGCGAGAGGGGGGTGGAGGGGGGGAGGGCGCTGTCATGGACTCATCCAGGGTCCCCAACGCGGCCGTGTCGGTGCTGGAGGTCCCCAGGGGCCGGCCGGTGTTCCCTGGGGACCTGGAGAGCGGCTTTACCGTGGAGCACCTGGACCAAGGGGCTTTCTACTACCAAAAGTACTTCTACAACAGAGGTAGGAACACCTGGACTCCACCTCTCCTCCCTGTCTCCTCCCTGTCTCCTCCCTGTCTGCTCCCTGTCTCCTCTCTGTCTCCTCCCTGTCTCCTCTCCGTCTCCTCCCTGTCTCCTCTCCTCTCTGTCTCTTCTCTGTCTCCTCTCCTCTGTGTCTCCTCTGTGTCTCCTCTGTGTCCAATCAACCCTGTCCTATCTCAGCCCTCACACAATATGAGTGTGAGTTTAAGCAGCCTCACCTGGCGATTTCTTTCGATTTGATTGATTAATCATTAGCATTTATGGGTTGTGGAATGTCTTAACTGCCAAACCACGTACTAGACTGCAGATTTGTTTTGCCTTAAAGAGCAATAGACCCGCTGTTTCAGCTGGGGTCGAACGCCATTTAAAAAAGGAGTTTTGTGCAGAGAGTTCTAGGAAGGAGGGGGCGTCAACTTTGTGATACTTTTTTAGTAACGTTGTAAATAGCTTTATAATGAGCGGCGTTGTATATGAAATGCGCCACACTCACTGTGGCGTTAAACTGAGTAGCTTATCCTTCACTCGGACGCAGACATCAAAATAAACCTCTGCTCAGACAGAGCTCCACAGATCCACACAGCGAGCGCTACACGTACACATACAACTCGCCAAAAACATAGGATTTGAATCCTGTTGTTGCTGAATTAAGGACTTCTTTGACTTAACAGTGATAAAATGGCATAGATGACTATTTTGACGATCATGTAAGACATACTGTATTGCCATATAACCACATTGTGTATGTTGCACCAAGAGATGCAGAGGCCAGCTCAAGCCACAGGCAGCAGCCTTTTCAACAGTCATTCCTTATGACAACAAAGGGCCCCGTGGCAGGCCAACACAGATGCGGTGACATATTACATTGCAAAATAATATGGTCCCCATTTAAACAGTAGAATGAGCTGGTTCATTAAGATGCTGCGAACTATGGACCATATACTTTGGTCTGTTTAGTTTAAGAAAAAGAGAAAATCTAGGTTTAGGTTGAAACTAACTATTATTTTGAAAAAAAAAATAATAATAATCACTGTTCCCACAACATCACCAGCCTGCGTTCTTGTTCTGGATGAGCTACTAGAAGGAGTTACTAGCAGGTACATGTACTGGTAGGATTAACTAGCTACATGTTCTGGTAGGAGTACCTAGCTACATGTTCTGGTAGGACTAACTAGCTATGTGAAAAAGTAGGAGTAGCTAGCTACTTGTACATCATCAGCATTATAGTGTTTACTTTCTGCTCTTCTTGAAAGCGGGTTGGATGTTGTGGGGAGCAGCAGTAGAGTGCCCTGCTACCACAGAAGAAGAGCTCCACTCTGAGCTGGCAACGTCAATCTGTCCACTCCATCTGTCAAATTGCTTCTGACTCATCTGAATCCTGACCCTGTGAACTCGGGTTTCCATATGTCAGAGCACGATGTTGAGATGTATAACGTTTGACCTTTGGTCCATACTGACTCACCGCCACAAGCAGGACGCAACAATCTGACATATTAGTGAGGATTCAGGTTGACATCTCAAACGTTCCTCCATATCAGCATTATACCACGCATCACAGAGCAGACAAACCTTGAGGATGCATATCTATAATGTACTGCATAGTCCAGACTGGTACAGATACAAAGCAGATAAACCTTTACTCCAACGCATATCTATAATGTACTGCATAGTCCAGACTGGTACCAACACAGAGCGGGCAAACCTTGACTCAGATGCATCTATAATGTACTGCATAGTCCAGACATGTACCAACACAGAGCTGCAGGCGGTTGGTAGACGTGCACACCACAAACCAGGTGTCACCCTGGGAAGGCAGAAGCCGCTTTGCTCCCTGCTGTGTAAACGGTTCAGAACGTTTAGGACAAGGTTGGCTCATCAAGCAACCACAGGTTCGATTCCCCCTGCAGTCCTGAGCTGTCATTCCTCTCTCTACCTCCCTTCTCTTCACTGCTAAGGATTCTGCCAATGACAAAGCAGTGAAGTATAGACCCCAAACGACCCCACCCTTTTAACTAACTCCTGGTCTCCTTCCTGGGTCAGAGCACCAGAACTTCATGGGGACGGACCAGTTCCTGGGGCCGGTGTCTCTCAGTGTGCGGAGGGAGAAGCTGGAGGAGGACAGAGATGGACCTCACTACAACTACCGGATCATCCTGAGGACCAGCCAGGTACGACGCCCCTCTAACTTTATCACAGTTCATGATGAAGTAGGCCATTCCAAACTAGGAATATGTCCTTAATCACAGATCACGGTGAAGTAGGCCATCCCAAACCAGGAATCTGTCCTTTATCATAGATCACGGTGAAGTAGGCCATCCCAAACCAGGAATCTGTCCTTTATCATAGATCATGATGAAGTAGGCTATCCCAAAGTAGGAATCTGTTTCGGTCTGTTGGCTCAAGGAATAAAAGCTAAAGGATACATTAAGAATGTAAAGAATATAGGTCACCGTCAAGCTGAGCGTACTGCCTGAGTACTGTTGTGCAACGTCCCGTGTGCAACATCTGTGGACCGTTGACATCATCTGCCCAGTCCTATGTAGTCCTACTGTCTTATATTACATCATCTGTCCAGCCCTATGAAGTCCTACTGTCAGTGGTCTGTTAGATCAGTGGTCCTACTGGTCCCTATGAGTTCTAGTGTCTACTGTCTTATATCAGAAAACAGCCCGCTTGGAAACAGTTTGCTTTCATTTAAAATATGTAACGTTTGCAAAACATTAATGTGGAGACGGGATCTAAATCAAGCCTTCAACCTGATCCTTATGTTCTCAGTGCTTATGTTGTCTCTCTGTCTGTCTGTCTCTCTCTCTTCTCCCCCCCTCCCAGCCCAGTACCTTAAGAGGGTCCATCCTGGAGGACTCTGTCCCCTCCTCCTCTAAACACGGGGGTCCCCGGGGCCTCCCCCTGAAGGAGGTGCTGGATTACGTCCTCCCGGAGCTCAGCACTTCCTGTCTGCGTGTGGCTAGCTCCGCCCCCGCTGTCCCCGAGCTCCTCCTCCAACTGGACCAGCAGGGGGTGAGCACCCTGACCCTCTACTCTGATACTACTACTACTACTATACTACTAACCCTGACTCTCATACTACTACTACTACTATACTACTAACCCTGACTCTCATACTACTACTACTATACTACTAACCCTGACTCTCATACTACTACTACTACTATACTACTAACCCTGACTCTCATACTACTACTACTACTACTACTATACTACTAACCCTGACTCTCATACTACTACTACTACTACTATACTACTAACCCTGACTCTCATACTACTACTACTACTACTATCCCTGACTGTCATACTACTACTACTACTATACTACTAACCCTGACTCCTCATAATACTACTACTACTACTATGCTACTACTATGCTATTGCTAAGTGTGTGTGTGTGTGTGTGTGTGTGTGTGTGTGTGTGTGTGTGTGTGTGTGTGTGTGTGTGTGTGTGTGTGTGTGTGTGTGTGTGTGTGTGTAGGTGAGTCTACAGCACCAGGTGGGGGTGCTGCTCTGTAGGGGCTTCCAGGGTGGCGGCCAAACGGGGGACAGTGATTGGTCCACTCCAGCACTGAATAACTTCCTGGATCTCCTGGGTCAGAAGATTCCCCAGAACCCAGCCCAGCTGAACACAGATGGTACATGACCCTAACCCCTTAACCAGACCCTAACCCCTTAACCCTAGCCTCACCCAGACCCTAGCCCTGACCCTGACCCCTGACCCAGACCCTCGCCTTAACCCCTCCCCAAGACCCTAGCCCTCCCCCAGACCCTAGCCCTCCCCCATTTGTGACGCATATATTCATTTTAGATAAAAAACCTTAACTGCAGTGTATCTCTGACCTCTCTGACTTCCTATCTCCTAGCGGGCTCAGCAGGAAGTCACTGTGTGTATGCTACCTACAAGGACCACGAGGTCATGTTCCATATCTCCACGCCGACGTCCAGCATAGCCAGCGACCCCCAGCAGGTGAACACCCTCACACTCATCCTCTATCCCTGACTTCTATCCCTAACACTGACCCTCTATCCCTAACCCTCTAACCCTGATACTGATCCTTTATCCCTTACCCTCTAACCCTAACACTGATCCTGTATCCCTAAACCTCTAACCCTGATACTGATCCTTTATCCCTTACCCTCTAACCCTAACACTGATCCTGTATCCCTAAACCTCTAACCCTGATACTGATCCTTTATCCCTTACCCTCTAACCCTAACACTGATCCTGTATCCCTAACCCTCACACTGATCCTCTAACCCTAACACTGATCCTCTATCCCTAACCCTGTAACCCTAACACTGATCCTCTATCCCTAACCCTCTAACCCTACCATGGATCCTCTATCCCTAACCCTCTAACCCTACCACAGATCCTCTATCCCTAACCCTCTAACCCTCACACGGATCCTCTTACCCTCTAATGATCCTCTGATAACCTGATACTGATCCTCTAACCCTGACAACCCTGATACGGATCCTCTAACCCCAACGACAATCCTTTATTGTGAACCCTCTAACCCTAACTCTCTAGAGCTAGAAAGCTCTAACCCGGACAACGTCTGAACATCATTTAAACAATATCACTATGAATGATTGTGATTCTGCATGGAAGTTCAGTGAGGCACTGAAGAACCAGTTGTAGTCTGAGAGTTCAGTTCTTGTTCTCAAGTACATTTTTCATAAAGCCCTTATCCTGCGGCTGGCTGAACAGCAGAGTGAAAGGTTCCCTTCCTGTGCTCCTGAAGCTCTGGAGGTTTGAACATCTCCAACCGCTTTGTTCCGATGTCTGAAGGGTCCTCTGATCAAACTATACTCTGGCTGACCAGAAACATTAACCCCTTACCTAACCCCTTTACTTATTATTTAACCTAATAGCAAAACAATGACCTCCAACCTAATGCCTCAACAAACCATCTCTCACCTAATACCTAACCTAACCACCTCTAACCTAATACCTAAACGTATCCACCTCCTAATCTAATACCTCATCTTAACCATCTCTAACCTAATTCCTAAAGTAACCATCACTAACCTAACTAACCACTAACATCGCGGTCTGTCTATTTGCAGACGGTACATGTGTTTTTAATGTGGCTCCTCTTGATAAACCTTCTGATGTTCTGGAGATGGAGGTGAGTGGATTTGATGGAGGACCGACACCCTACCCCTCCTCCTTTTGTAGTGCGATGTTGGGGAGGCTGTGCTTTGTAATTATTCGGTGTGAACGAGGTTGTAGATTTTTAATTGGAAATAAACCAGAATTGACACCCTCCCCTCGCCTCCCACACGGAGGGAGGCTTCTCACCCGCTAACGAAAGCTCTTTACACGCGCGTGATAATTGGAATCGCTGTTGCTGGAGTTGTTGCTGTAGCAACGATTCAATGTTGTGTGTGTGTGTGTGTGTTTGGGGTGGGGGTCTGGGGTGTGTGTGTGTTGGCAGCTGGAGAAACTTAATGTTTAATTCAAATTCTGCTTAAGACAGTGTTTTTTGCCTGTAGGATCAGACTGTGTTGGATCATAGTCTCAGGTCTGGTAGGATCAGACTGTGTTGGATCATAGTCTCAGGCCTGGTAGGATCAGAATGTGTTGGATCATAGTCTCAGGTCTTATAGGATCAGACTGTGTTGAATCATAGGTCTGCTGAAGGATCAGATTGTTAATTGGAGTATTAATTGTGTTATCTGCTTCCAGCTGCTGAGGAACCAGCAGGGGGTGCAGCTGGTCTTCCAGGAGCCAGGGGCCCCTCCCTTCACCCCCATCGGCCCCTCCCCCCAGGGGGTCTACCTGGTGGTCCGTGTTCATGGGCCCGGTACCGCCGAGCTCTGCTACAGGTCAGTGGCCGCCTTCGTGTGAAGCTCTTTCACTGAACCAGTAGCGGGGGCCGTGTGTGAAGGAGCTGCTGTTTTACTTTGTTTGTTCAGCGTGGCCGTGATGAGACCCAGAGACGTTCCCGCCTTTGGCCCGCCCCTCCCCCCGGGTGCCACCTTCCCGCACGGCCCCGCCCTCGGGGACTTCCTGCTCGCCAAGGTCATCAACGGCCAGAATGCCGTGCGCAAGGCGGCCGGCTCGGGCCCCGGCGGCGCCCAGGAGCGCCACCTGGCCCTGCGACAGCTGGTGGCCACCTGGCAGTCGGCCACGCCCCTTGACGGCCCCGCCCCCCGCTTCAGCTTCATCACGCTGGGCGGGAAGAAGAAGGAGCGCTCCAGGCCCCCGGGCCAAGCGAACCTGCACGCCGCCGGGGGCGTGGCCTGGCCCGCCGCGGTGGCGGGCGTGGCCTGTCTCCTCGCCGTGTCCCAGGAGACGGTGGTGCTGGTGGAGGAGGACACGGGGGAGGTGCTGTTCAACTGCTCCTGCCGCGACGTGATTGGCTGGACTGTGGCGCGCGGCGAGGGGAAGATCTACTTCCACAGAGGAGAGCGCGTGACGTTCAGCCTTCAGGACGAAGGGAGGGACCTCAGCCAGCGCCTCCAGGTCAGAGAGAGAGAGAGAGAGAGAGAGAGAGAGAGAGAGAGAGAGAGAGAGAGAGAGAGAGAGAGAGAGAGAGAGAGAGAGAGAGAGAGAGAGAGAGAGAGAGAGAGAGAGAGAGAGAGAGAGAGAGAGAGAGAGAGAGAGAGAGAGAGAGAGAGAGAGAATCTCATGAATCTCTCATTGTATTAATGTGTGTTTGTGTGTATATATTAATGTGTGTAGCTGGTGACGAGGGGCTGCTTGGCGGTGGAGGCGGTGCTGAGGAGGAACTCGTTGGGCCAGCTGGGTTTCCATGTCAACGCGGAGGGCGTGGTGGCGGACCTGGAGCCCTACGGCTTCGCCTGGCAGACGGGGCTGCGGTCCGGCTGCCGCCTGGTGGAGATCTGCAAGGTTGCCGTGGCAACCCTGGCCCACCAGCAGATGATCGAGCTGCTGAGGACCCCGGGCCCCGTGGCTGTGGTCGTTATAGCGCCGCACGAGGACGGCTCCCCGCGCAGGTACTTCCTCATCTTCGTCATCTTCCTCCTGCAGACTAGACCAGGATGCCGTAAGGGTTCGTACCCGCAACCACTGTTAGTGCCTACACAACGACTACCGCCGGGGGAGGTACTGGGATGGTCCCAGGAGAACCACTAACGTATCAACAGCTTTGAGAACATCTGCTCTGGACCATTAGGCACCAACCATTAGTGTGTTTGATACCAGACCTTTTCAAACAGTTTGAGATACCAGCCAGCCTCCTAACAGGTTACTGTGTTTCTGAGGTTAGTGTGTTTCTGAGATTACTGTGTTTCTGAGGTTAGTGTGTTTCTGAGATTACTGTGTTTCTGGATTACTGTGTTTCTGAGGTTACTGTGTTTCTGAGGTTACTGTGTTTCTGAGGATGGTGTGTCGCCTGCGAATTTACACCGCAGGCGAGAGAGAGATGTGAGCGTAACGTAGGCGTATCAATTCACACCACCGCCGTTTATTTCGCTATATTTTCAAGATTCATCAGATAACATCATAACCGAGACGCTTCAGAAACGCTTGAAAATAGAAGTGAAGCATAAAGTTAAGCTTTGGTCGGCCGTGAGACGGGCGTAGAACGCTGCCGGTGTGAATCAGTGCACTAGTTTGAATGAATTCTATCACTAGCTGAAGTCTGACGGCCGACTAAAAAACTGTGTAAATTGGCCTTGAGGGTGGTGTGTTTCTGAGGTTGGTGTGTTTCTGGATTAGTGTATTTCTGAGGGTGGTGTGTTTCTGGATTACTGTGTTTCTGAAGGTGGTGTGTTTCTGAGGGTGGTGTGTTTCTGGATTAGTGTGTTTCTGAAGGTGGTGTGTTTCTGAGGGTGGTGTTCTTGAAGGGGTGGAGTTTCCCAGGGTGAAGTGATTCGGGGGATGGTGTTTGTGTCTACATCAGTGTGTTTGTGTTTTTATAGGAGTTTTACCGAGATGTACCCGGGTCACTTCAGAACGGCTGCTCAGCCCTGGCACAGTGGCCTACCTGGGGCCCCGCCCCTCTCCAGGGCCTCGCCCAATCAGGGCCCCAGCCCCCGGGCCTCGCCCAGTCAGGGCCCCAGCCCATCCCAGAAGATGTTCCACTATGCTCCTGCAGGCTCCATCTCGCGTAGCAGCTCCTTCGACCGGCCAGAGAACAGCAGGTAGGACCTTAGTTACTATGGGTACCAACCCTAGTTACCTTGGTTACAAACCCTAGTTAAAATGGTGACTGAGCAGTTAGGACCCTCATTACCATGGGTACAGACCCTAGTTACCATGGTTATAAACCCTAGTTACCATAGTGAATGAGCAGTTAGGACCCTAGTTACAGACCCATTTTACCAGTGTAACAGAGCAGGTAGAAACATAGTTACCATGGTTACAGACCCTAGTTACCATGGTGACAGAGCAAGTAGGACTAGGCATTGTGCGGTCAAATAGTTTTTGCTCCACTGAACTATCTAATGAGTTAAAATACATTTTTTGGTGTATTTTTGTAAATATATTTGACATAGAATTGATTGCATGAGATGTTTAGACCACATTTGTATGTGCTCTAAACATCTCATGCAATCAATTCTATGTCAAATCGGCATCTCGAGGTCCTACCGCGCACCACTGCGCTACGCATTCAAGTGAGTTGAGGAGCGAGTCATAGCGTAACCTCTGCCTCCTCTCTGGCGGGACCCCCACTGCGGGGGGAGGGAGCGTGTCCGGTCGCTCACTGGGTTCTGCTTGGGATCTGAATGCATGGTGGGAATGTCGCCTCCGACACCAGCTGGTAACATTCCTAACACTGCGTTCATCAGCACCACGGTGTTCCCCAGTCCAGAGAGACGGGACTGTCGTGGTCTTTGGATATCTTGGGAGATACTTTTACATACTCTATTAGTTGTATTTTTAATTCCTGTTTCTGACACGATATATATTTATACATGGTCTTTTGTCAGTTCTGCATCGTTTCGTAAATGTTATTTTTAAATCCTGTTTCTACTTTTCTGGGAGAGTCCAGCAACAAAATACGAATGTGACCTTCTGGACTTCACAAGTGACCTGTGTGTGGGTCCCCCTCACTGCAGGGGACTGTGGCACTACTACTTCCCTGTTAAATGTTCCCGAGGAGCAGGCGATTCATGTATTAATAAGTTGATAAGTTGATGTGTTCATTAATTCATGAATTTATAAGTTGTTGCGTTCACGTGGGTGTGAATAATGTTTCAGGGCTCCAAGCGACCGTGTGGTTTCTGTGCGAAGCCGAGGAGAACGATCGCTTGAGCGAGCCCAACACGCTACGCCACGCTAGCTCTTAGCTCTTAGCTCTAAGGTTTAGCGAGCTTAACACGCTCACTGGGCCTTTTAATCACACTACGTCAGCTCTTAGCTTTAGCAAGCCTAACACGCTCACTGGGCCTTTCTAACTACACTGAGCTATAACAGTACCGCTTCATGTTCTGTTATAACAGTACCGCTTTATGTTGTGTTATAACAGTACCGCTTCATGTTCTGTTATAACAGTACCGCTTCATGTTCTATTATACCAGTACAGCTTCATGTTCTATTATAACAGTACTGCTTCATGTTCTATTATAACAGTACCGCTTCATGTTCTGTTATAACAGTACCGCTTCATGTTCTATTATAGCAGTACTGCTTCATGTTCTATTATAACAGTACTAGATAATAGCAGAGTGTGCGATTCCACTTTAACAAGGTCACTTTGATCTTGATGCCCTACTAACCACCACTGGCTTGGGTTGTTTTTAATTTCCCAGGATGCACCAGGGCTATGCCGTGTCCCCGAGCGGAACTCAGAGTCGGGGGGAGGGACTTGTCTTCTGCAGCTCGCCCAGCAACCAATCAACCACCAGCGATCCGGGTCCGAACGGCACTTGGTCCCAGTGCAGCACCTATCGCAGGTAAGACGCTACAGACTCCTCGTTGTGGGTTAGATTCCCGGCAGAAGTTGTAGCTGCACTGCTGATTAGGGGTTAAATTCCCAGCAGGAGATGTAGCTGTACTGTTTCCAGTCAAAAAAATGTATTGACTGGAAATCTTTTTCTTTTTTTACTTAGGCCTAGCTATCGATAGCATTAGACAATTTGTTAACATGAGCTGTTTTTTTAGCCATTGCCAGTTTGTTAGCATTAACAAGTTTTAATAACATCAGCCAGTTTGTAAGCATCAGCCAGTTTGTGAGCTGTTGCTAACAAACTTGTTGTTAGGCAGACCATCCTCACTGTTTCAGCATCTACTCTCTGACCCTTAGACCCTAGACCCTGACCCCTAGACCCTGACCACACACACACATATACACTCACACACACACACACACACACACCGAGAGCTCCACCTGCTAGAAGTCTCCACACAAACACACGCGCTCCGTCAACCACACATTCCACAGATCTCTGCCTCGCTCCTGTCTGGTGGCTCCTCGCTCGCCTGCTTCTCCTGGCTTGGGTTTCCTCAAGCTTCCACATCCGCTGCTGGGAATGTTGGTGCGGCAGCCGGAATACCGGAGTACCACCAGATCCAGTTACATCAGAACATTCTGGAAATAGAATGCAAAGTTTAGATCTGGACAGTCTGTCTACTTGGGACTCCAGCCCGGCGCAGTTAACATCTTGCCTCAACTACTTCCTCTGTACTAGCTTTGATACTGCCTGAAATTCTACCTCAATACTGCCTCAAAAAATGCCCAAATACCATATCTATACCGCCCCTAATACTTCCTCTATACTGCCTCAAATACCATAACTTTACTGCCCCTAATACTTCCTCTATACCACCTCAAATACTATCTCTATACTGCCTCAAATACTTCCTCTTTACTTCCTAAAATACTCTCTTATACTTCATTTTTACTGCTTTGAATGCTTCCACTTTACTGTACACCTCACCACAGCACTTTTCCACCTCTGTACACCTCAAATACTATCCCAATTACATCTCAAATATGACCCATATACTCTATCAAATACTGCCTCAAATACTACCATGACCTGACCCATCAAACTGACTCCAACAAGACTGGGATGATAAACACACCTATATCATACCATGAACTCTCTCTCTCTTTCTGTAGCAGTCCTTCTCCTACCTTGGTCACCCATCCCGCTGGTGATGAAGGAAGAGATCAGTCAAAACAGGACCAGAGAACCAGATCCTCAGGTGATTGACTCCAGACCTGTTATCATCTATCAATCCCTAGAACACATTACCTGTCAAATATAGCTTATCTCAGTTATTTTCAAACTGTGGTCTGTGACGGTACTGAAGGTGGTCCGTGGAAAAGCAAACTAAAATATAAAATAATATTTTTCATAAAAAATAAAAAATATGTATGTATGATATACAATTTAAATTAAATTGAAGGTGTTGTGTGATTACTAAAATAGGCTAGTGCAAAGATTAGAACGATTTGTTTTAAATTATAAATGGAAAAAATAAGGCCTATTATTATTTTAATTTCCAGTAAGTTTCTTGATCTCCCGTTTCTGAAATGTTTTGCATATGTTACTTAGACAAAATCCCAGCCTGTTCGTTGAGGACTTTGAGAAGATTTGATATTTGACTTTATCCAGTTCAGTTCAGTTCAGTTCATTTGTGATTACTGTACATATTTAATACTCCATTATCATTGCTATGGATATAAGCCTGGTGTTCAAATGATCCTGATTACGCCCTTGGGCGCTTTAAATAAATACATTAAATATGTGGCAGCCGTTGTGTGCACTTGCCTAAACGTTCTTTTAACAAGCCTGTTGTACTGATTCTCTGTTACTTTTAGTGCTAATATATGCCTATTAAGAGGTGTGGGTAATTCAGGTAGGACTGTGTGTAGACATATTTTATTATGTGTGTTATAAGGTAGTCCGCAAATATTCTTGATTATAAAAAGTGGTCCACACACACTCAAAGTTTGTAAACCCCTGGCTTATCTGGTCAAATATGGTTCAGTCACAAACCATATTAGGACTTTCCTTGTTTTCTGAAGGTCTTTTTATTGCATCATCTATCTATTTGAAGAGAACCTACGTGGTCTGAGTGTGGGGAGAACACATGACTAACCCTGTCCCTTATCCCTCCAGACGCACAGGGCCGTCGCCCCTCCGCCAAGCTCCACAAGCTGCGTGAGCGGCCCCCAGTCAGGCCCCCAGCCCAGCCAGGAGCCAGACTGGCCAGCAGCCGCACCACGGTGGGTCCCCTTTACCCAGCAGGGCCTTTAGCTAGCAGACAGCTAACAAACCTATGGTTGTGCAAGCTCAGGTTAATCCTGTGTGTTCTTCCCCACTAGGGCTAGCTCCTAGCAGGCTAACGGTGGTCTCCCCCAGCAGGGCTAGCTCCTAGCAGGCTAACAGTTTGTTCTGCCCCCGCAGGGCTAGCTCCTTGCAAGCTTAAGGTGTGTGTTATGCCCCACTAGGGCTAGCTCCTAGCAGGCTAATAGTATGATCTGCCCCAGCAGGGCTAGCTCCTAGCACGCGTGTGTTCTGCCCTAGCACAGGTGTGTGTGGGTGTGTGTTCTGCCCTAGCACGGCTAGCTGCTAACTGGCTAACGGTGTGTTCCACCCCAGCGAGGCTAGTTGCTAGCAGGCTAATGGTGTGTTCTGGCCCAGTAGGCAGTGAGGGGCAGCTCCAGTGTGTCCAGTACCAACACCATGTCCAGCACAACCTCCAGTGCCTCCAGCGGTGCGGACCGGCCCTTCGGCTCCTCCGACCCAATGGACCCCCAGGAACTGGGCCTCACCTACATTCAGGGAGCGTCGACCGACAGCGGCATCGACACCCCCCCCGTGGCCACGCCCCCCGCCCCGCCGCTGTCCGTGGGTGAGGAGGAGGGGCGGTGCCCGGAAGGGTACTGCAAGGCGACGGCTCCGCACGACAGGGCTCAGGCTCAGGGTGTTGCCCGGGCAACCGCCTCCGGAAACCCTAGAGATGGCAGCCTGGGGAGCCTGAGTGAGAGCTCCTCCCTGTCCAGGTAGGATACACTCTGGGATTACTCTAGGGCTGGCTGGCTGGCTGTGTCCTCTGTGAAATGTGTTGTTTTTTTTTCCTCCATTTGTTATTATTATTTTTCTTTCTGCATACTAACTGACAGATGTCAAATAACCAGTGTGTAAAAGTCATACAAATATTTAATGAAATCAAAACTCTCTGTCTCTTTCTATCTAGTGGTTCTCGGTGTTCCAAGAACTTCAGAAGGATGGGAGGAAGCCCCGCCCCCTCCGCCACTGACGTTACCTCTCCTCTGAACCGAGGGGCGGGGCAACCTACACAGGACAATCTGATTGGATGGAAGAAGGCGGGGGGCTGCTCCGGTCGTGAGCGTCCTGACAGGTGAGTGACATGTTCTCGAGCCAATCAGAGAGAGATTCAAAATGAGCACATTTTGTCATTTTACAGAGAGACTCGCAAGTGAGCAGCATAGGACCAGAGTGTAGAGCAGCATGGGACCAGAGGGTAGAGCAGCATAGGACCAGAGGGTAGAGCAGCATGGGACCAGAGGGTAGAGCAGCATAGGACCAGAGTGTAGAGCAGCATAGGACCAGAGGGTAGAGCAGCATAGGACCAGAGGGTAGAGCAGCATAGGACCAGAGGGTAGAGCAGCATGGGACCAGAGGGTAGAGCAGCATAGGACCAGAGTGTAGAGCAGCATGGGACCAGAGTGTAGAGCAGCATAGGACCAGAGTGTAGAGCAGCATATGACCAGAGGGTAGAGCAGCATAGGACCAGAGGGTAGAGCAGCATAGGACCAGAGTGTAGAGCAGCATGAGACCAGAGTGTAGAGCAGCATGAGACCAGAGGGTAGAGCAGCATGAGACCAGAGGGTAGAGCAGCATAGGACCAGAGTGTAGAGCAGCATAGGACCAGAGTGTAGAGCAGCATGGGACCAGAGTGTAGAGCAGCATGGGACCAGAGTGTAGAGCAGCATAGGACCAGAGTGTAGAGCAGCATGGGACCAGAGTGTAGAGCAGAATGGGACCAGAGTGTAGAGCAGCACCATAACAACCCATCTCCATGAGGAGCGGTCACATGGTGGTGTATGTGGTGATGGAGCGGTCTCAGGGTGGTGATGGAGCGGTCACATGGTTGTGTATGTGGTGATGGAGCGTCTCAGGGTGGTGATGGAGCGGTCACATGGTTGTGTATGTGGTGATATCATTATGACGTCGTCACGGTGAAGCTGAACTTCGTACCTTTGGTCTTGGTCCTTTAGTGGAGCCGACGCCCTCCTCTACCTGCTTAACAGCCTCAGTCTGAGGTCCAGGTAGACACCTGTCTCCTAGCCTGTCTCCTAGCCTGTCTCCTAGCTCCCCCTTAGCATGTGTCCTAGGCTGTCTCCTAGCTGTGTCCTAGGCTGTCTCCTGCCTGTCTCCTGCCTGTCTCCTAGCCTGTCTCCTAGCCTGCCTCCTAGCCTGTCTCCTTGCCTGTCTGCTAGCCTGTCTCCTAGCCTGTCTCCTAGCTTTCCCTTAGCATGTGTCCTAGCTCTCCCTCAGCATGTGTCCTAGCCTGTCTCCTAGCTGTACCCTAGCCTGTCTCCTAGCCTGTCTCCTAGCTCCCTCTTAGCATGTGTCCTAGCCTGTCTCCTAGCTGTGTCCTAGGTTGTCTCCTATCCTGTCTCCTAGCCTATATCCTAGCCTGTGCCCAAGCCTTTGCCCTAGCCTGTGTCATAGTCTCTGTCTTTGCCTGTCTCCAGATTTTTTCCTAAATCACACTAATGGTGGATTTGTATGAGCTTTTAGGTCAGGGTCCACTCACTTACTTACTCACTCACTCACTCACTCACTCACTCACTCACTCACTGACTCACTCACTCCGGTTATTTAAATCTACCCTTGTTTCTCCCTGGGCCTAAAGCCTGCAGCTCCAGTTGCAGCCCTACCCAGCCAGGGAGGCCTTCCTTCGGATGATAACGTCCGACTCCTGCGGTCCTGAAGACACGGATCAGGTGACCGCAGAAAACCAGGAGCGTGGAGCGTGATGTAAAGACTAGGAAATTAAATGTGATAGAAAAAATAACTCCCGTCTCCTCTCCTCTCCTACCCCTCTTTTTCCTGTCTCCTCTTCCTCCTCCCTCTCAGTCTCTACTCTCACCTACGCCCCTGTTCCCAGCGTCTCCATGGCGACCCCTCCAGCGGTCCATGTCGGAGGAGAGTCTCTGGAGCCACCAGAGGAGTTTGTCTCTGATCAGCTCCCGTAGCTCGCTTCTGGAGGCCAGCACCCCCGCGGACACCAGCACCCTGCCCTACGGCAGCACCCTACCCTACCGCAGCACCCTGCCCTACGGCAGCACCCTGGCGTACGGCAGCACCCTGCCGTACCGCAGCACCCTGCCCTATGGCAGCACCCTGCCGTACCGCAGCACCCCGCCCCCACACGTCAGCACCCTGCCGTGGGACAGCAGCCTGGCCTGGGCCTCCCTGCGCAAGAGTGAGTCTAAGGGGTTTTAAGTGGGGGGGCGGGGGCTGGGGATGCTGTGAGAAAGAGGCGGTGCTCTATCTCCATGGTTACATGCTCATTAAGGGGGACCCCTTGGTGGCTGTCTGTTTCGAGACCCCCCGCGGGGGCCTTGTTTCCTAAGCCCCCCCGCTGAGCCTGGTTCACCAGCGGCAATCACCATGACGATAGGAACTAGGAGAGACAGATAGGAGGATGGGAGGGGGTTGTGTGGATAACGGGAAGCGATGCTGTAGCAAGTAGTGATGATAAGATCTACAAAAGAATGTGTCAACAAAGTACATGTAGCTAAAAAAAGATGCTAACAGGAAACGATGACGCTTACATTAAGTGGTTCTGCTAACAGGCAGTGATTATGCCGGCTGCTTACAGGAAGTGAGGATGCTAACAGGAAGTGATGACGTTAACAGTGGTCATTTTTTGCAGACCGGCTGAGCTGCTCTGACGGAGCGCTGGCAGAGCGGACCAAGATGGCGGAGGTGGGGAGGGCCTGGTCTCAGCTGGTGACCGCAGCACAGAGCTCAACAGGTAACCCGCCAGGACACGCCCCCGGGCTGCTCTGATTGGATAGAGCTCACACAAGGTTCTGCGGACTAAGGGAGAACCGTCAGAAATGACGTACACATTCGGGCTGCTCCAACTTTCCCATTTTACAAGTTCAGTGTGTTATTGGTAGGTAGTAGGTAGAGGAGGTGGACCGTTTGAACAAAGTGGAGTCTGAACTCCATATGTGTGTGTGTGTGTGTGTGTGTGTGTGTGTGTGTGTGTGTGTGTGTGTGTGTGTGTGTGTGTGTGTGTGTGTGTGTGTGTGTGTCTAGTGGACCAATTTGGTGTGAGCTCCATGTTGGACCTGGATCAGGACCAGAAGCTGGGCCACCGGGTGGACACCCTGCAGGACGGGTATGGTACTGCACCACCTGCACTGTACATACAGCAGTAGTACTACAGTTATAATACGGTACTACTACGGTATTACTGTAGCACTGGTGCAGTTATATTAAATCTTTACTGTAGTACTTTACACAGAATGTACTACTGCAGTATCAAAACAGTAATACAGTAGTAGTAGTAGTACTACAGAATGATTACATTGTCAGCAACATCCTCAGATCAGTTTCACTGCTACTCTGGAGAATAATTCATTCTGTTGAATCTTTAAACGTGCTGATTAATGAACAAACCTCTCTCCTTTCCTCCTTCCTCTGCTCTGTCCATCTCTACTCTCCTGTCTTCCTCTCTTCTCCTCTCTCCTCTTTTCCCTCCTCTATCCAGTGACAAGTCTGCTGCCTTGCTCTCAGGTAAAGTCGACCAATTGGAGGAGGCTCTTCTTCAGCTGCAGCTGGACCTGAGGAAGGTAGCTTACCCATAATTCATAGCTAAACTCACAACTCATAATGTTGCACATGGTTTCTGTTTCCCCTTCTGAGGGGTTATACTACCGGTTATACTACCTAATCATACCCAGAATAACTTGATATAACTTCCTCAAATACAAACTGCACAACCCATTATCAGGTTGACCTTAACAACACTCTAGGGCAGCCATTGATTTTCAATAGTTAATCTGTAAATAATTGAGTCTATAAAATCATTAATAATACCAAATGCCATCATAATCCAGTCCAAAGCGATGTCGTAAACGCTCTTTCTTTATCTAACAAAGAGCCAAGAAAAACTAAACTATTCCTTTTATTATGATCCATGAACCAAATATGTGAATTGATCTGCCTCATTAGGCAGCAATGTTTGGTTATTCCTCAGTCCTGATCACAGCGACCCGGGTTCGATACCTTGCCCGTGGTCCTTTGCTGTATGTCCTCCCCTCTATCTCCCATACCTTAACTATCTCACTCTATAATAAGGCATTAAAATGCTAAAATTAATCTTAAAAAAAAAAAAGAAATATGTAACATTCATCGGTTATCAAAATAGATTTAGATAAACCTGTCGATCCCCTTATTGATTCATCGACTAATCGTCCCTCCTTGGCTTCAGAACACCCACGGTTAGCTCTGACCAAACTCCTAGTCCCTCATGAAACAACTGCTGAGTCCCCTCCGCTCTCCTGACTCCCTCGCTCCTCTCTCCTCTCACCTGACTCTGTCCCCTAACGCGACCTTCTCCCCCCTCCCACACACCAGGAGCAGGAGGACAAGCTGCTCCTGCAGCAGGAGGTGCAGCTCCTCCGTCACGACAACATGCGCCTCCACCAGGAGAGTCTGAGTACTGCAGCTCAGTTCAGCAGATACACACACTGGCTCCTCCAGCCCCCCCAGCCCCCCCACCAATAACACACACACACACACACTGGCTCCTCCAGCCCCCCCAGCCCCCCCACCAATAACACACACACACACACACACACACACTGGCTCCTCCAGCCCCCCCAGCCCCCCCACCAATAACACACACACACACACTGGCTCCTCCAGCCCCCCCAGCCCCCCCACCAATAACACACACACACACACACACACTGGCTCCTCCAGTCCCCCCACCAATAACACACACACACACACACACACACACACACACACACACACACACACACACACACACACACACACACACACACACACTGGCTCCTCCAGCCCCCCCAGCCCCCCCACCAATAACACACACACACACACTCACACACACACACTGGCTCCTCCAGCCCCCCCACCAATAACACACACACACACACACACTGGCTCCTCCAGCCCCCCCACCAATAACACACACACACACACACACACACACACACACACACACACACACACACACACACACACACACACACACACACTGGCTCCTCCAGCCCCCCCAGCCCCCCCACCAATAACACACACACACACACACACACACACACACACACACACACACACACACACACACACACACACACACACACACACATTGTCAAATATGCACACAGATATGCACCTTGTGTGCTTGGACACACACACACACACACACACACACTGTTGGGGGGCCAGGCTATGAGGCTTTATAAAGACTGGCTAGCACACAGAGGCTAGCACGACGACGCTAACATGCAGAGGCTAGCACACAGAGGCCTCTGAAAAGCTGTTGTGATAGCAGGGATGCTAGCTGTGACACTAACACAGAGTGTGTTAAATCTGTTGTCTTGACACTGTCCGGACCACTTAACCCTGTGCTATGTAGACACAGGCCATCTATAACCACTGGATCCTACAGCGCTCCAAACAGCCAATCAACATACCCGCTCGCAAGGAGCTGGCCACGCCAGCGTGTGCGTTCTTTTTTGTCGCTAAGCAGACAAATAATGTGCAACTCTTTTTATGTCCGCTAAACCTCCAGCGCCCTCTGTCTGTCTTCTGTTAGGTCCTCATAATTGGACACGCATGATTCAAACAAACCAAGCCACAATAATCCTCTGCTGCCTCTGCCACGATGATGCCTACTGTAAATAGATCCTTATTACCCCGAGATGTATTTAATGTCTCTGTTTTCTACACTGATGTGTTCTACTGTTGTGGGAACGGGAATACAAAACTCTCTTGCTACAAAAAAGACTATTTAAAACCTTTGCCTGGGCGAGATGCTGGATCTTTGGTGGTCTGAGCTCTGAGTACTGACCCGAATACCTGGTGGGGGGGGGGGGGAGTACTAGCAGTAGTACCAGGTACAGTAGGAGTACTACCAGGTATAGTAGGAGTACTGCCAGGTACAGTAGGAGTAGCACCAGGTACAGTAGGAGTGATACCAGGTACATAAGTAGTACTGCCAGGTCCATAAGTTGTACTGCCAGGTTAGTAATACTACCATGGTACAGTAGTATTACTACAGACCTGACCCATGTTGCCAGGGTTTTTTTCGTTGACCTAGAACCCAGTGTTTCCATGGTAACATGGAAGCCCGCTGACCTTCATGAGTCATGTGGTAGTGATGATGATGATGATGATGTTCCCTCCTGAAATACTAAAGACCCCCTAGCTGTTGGACTACCGCTGTCTTTACTGGTGTAGTTCTGGTGTAGTCTGGTCCCTGCTGGACCAGTAAGTTCCTGGTCTAGTCTTATCCTGGTCTCTGCTGTACCGGTAGGTTCCTGGTCTGGTCTATCCTGGTCTCTACTGGACCAGTAGGTTCCTGGTGTAGTCTGGTTTAGATTCCCAGCCGAATTCAAAGGTTTTGGTGTCAAATGTTTTGACTTGTTTTATCTGCCCGTTTAAATAAATGTTTTGTGTGAATAAGTGAGATGGAGTGACGTCTTTATTTAACCTTTAAAATGTACAGGTCAGCTGACTGACCAATGATATCATGGCAATTAGGATGATAAAAGGAAAATGAGAGAAAGAAGGATGGAGGGATGATAGAGGAGAGACAGATGGAGGCATGAGAGGAGAGACAGATGGAGGCATGAGAGGAGAGACCGAATGATGGAGGCATGAGAGGAGAAATAGTATGATGGCGGAGTGATGGAATGGAGGGGGGGTGAAGGCTTCATGTGTTCATGTTGAAGTGGTGATAAATTGTGAATGTGTTGAAGCTCTTGCGAAGTTGAGGCGGTTCCTCACTGAGGGAGAGGAAGAGAGCCAGCACTCCCCTGAATATCAGACGGCTTCTGTTAGCCCAGATCCATAATGGACCCCCCAATTACCCATGATGCACCTGCAGCCCCTCCAGCCGTACAGGCGTGCCCGAGCTACAAAACAGACCAGCGAGGCCTCAGCTGCACTTTGTTCTTTGCTTTAATAATTCAACCGATTGGCCTGCTTCTAAAAACCACAACGGAAGATGACCTGCTTCAATAGCAGGTTGTGTGTTTTTCATTTTTGAATCTTTATCGCATCTAGAGTCTAAAATGTATCTCAGTTAGTCTGCCTTTATCACAGTCTGTCCATCACCGCTAAAGTGTCTTTATCACAGCTTAAGTCTGCCCTTTATCACAGCTAGAGTCTGTTCGTCACAGCTACAGTCTGTCTTTATCACAGCTACAGTCTGTCTTTATCTAGGGGAGAGACTGTGAGAAGGAACACAAGAGGACCCTCCTTTCAGGGACGCTAGGAGGGTGATCAGAGCTGAATTGATGGACACGGAATGTGGAGATGACTTGAGGGTAAGACAGTCTTCTGTCCAGTTTGTGTTCCACCACGAGATCTACTCCTGGTCTTGTCAGATCAGTGAGACATGAGCTGTCCTGATCAGTGAGAGGGTTTATGGTCTTTGGCTTAGGTTCTAGGGTTTAGAATCTGAACTCTAAGAGACGAGTAGTTTTAGGTCCTTACCTTAACCTTAACTTTTCTGTACTAAACTTCTAAAGTTCAGCTTGACCAGAAAGGTCAAAAGGTTATTCCACATCGACACATACTTTTCAGCATCAGACCTATAAAGCGTCAGGGGTCAGATCGAGTTCATGTTGCATTCTGCCATATTCACAACATGCATTGTAGCAGTCCTATCTTATGTTAAAAATAGCACAGCATGACGATTCCCCTTTTTTTAAAAATAATTACTCAACTTGATAGCAGCTAGTTGGCGGCTCCTCCCAGTCATGTGGAAACATTGCCCTGGTAATCCAGCGGTGCCTGCAGACGCATGGCGATGCTAACCAGGGTGGACGGAATGCTCCTCTAGCCACAGCACCATGTTAACACACACCAGCCCTGACACAGTTCACCTCTCAGCACAGCAAGATACCTCCAGAGCTGGGGTTTCATTCCCCCTCTCTAAAGCAAGGCACTATTTTTAAAATAACATGGATAAAACCTTTATTTTACCAGGCAACTCCCATTTAATTCGATTTGCCTCCAAACCCTAGTCTACATTTTTGAATGCTTCAATATGGAAGAGGTCCTCCGCTGCGGATCTGTCTGAGAGATGTTCCAGGCTGCAGGGCTGAAACTCAAAGGCCTGTTTACCGGATTCAGTGCGAACGCTAGGGATGGATAGTAGGATGGTGTCCTCAGCGTCTGAAGTGAGGAGGGAGCAGACCAAGGATGGGCTAATAAATATGTAGTGAGTCTGTGGGAGGCCAATGCAGGCCACTGAACCCTAGCACATAGGGTGCGGTGGTGGGTGAGAACTCTGCAGCCTGTGACAAACCTCAGAGCACTGTGGCACGGCATCCCTTCAATCACGCATTAAGAATAATATTAATAATGGACGTAGTAGCACAGCAGCTGACCCCTTGGGCTCCACACCATGACTCATAATCATGATCATTCCCCAGCACACACTATATATACTATGATCGCGTGTGTGTGAATAAAGTGTGTATAATGTGTGTGTATTTATAGTAGGTACATCACCAGGGGCCAGATATCATGGGTCCACAACACGCTAATTAAACATGCGTGTATTTCTGTTGTGACAGCCCTACCTCTCTCCACCTCTATCTTTCTCTACCTCTCTCTCGATTGCTTTATTGGCCAGGAAAACATACGCTATATTGCCAAAGCAAGGAGTAAAATTCCTACAATATTATTATTTAGGTTCTGGTCATGGTCTGTGGAGGTTATGGTCTGTAAAGTAGGGTTTCTCTCTCTTATCATCTATCTCTTACCATCTAATGACAGTGTTGGGAAGGATAGAGATGTGTGCAAAGGTCGTTAAATCATTGGACAAAAAGGTCAAAGCGTAAAATTAAAAAAGGGGGGGGGAAGCGCCGGTGAAAGTAAACAATCATGGATATCCAGTGTGATATCCATTGATCTGCGGACCGGACTGAGGTGGTTGCATTCACTCGTTTAGTGCGCACTATTAAATGCTGTTGGTGCAAATGCACCCTAGATAGTGAATAAACATGTATTCCGTTACTCCCCAACACTGTATATAGATAGTAGGTAGTCACGCCGCTAGCTAGCTGCCTCTTTCGGAATGCAAAAACATATACATGCTGTGGCAATAAAAACCATGGCCTTTAGAAAACTATGAATTTCTAAAGGCCAAGTGTGCCTCCGACCGAGTGGGAGAGGCACGTTCTTTCCAAACCTGTCAAAGAGGTGTCCGTGAAGACCACCACGTAGGTGTCACTCTGCCTAGGGGAACCAGCCTGAGAAGTGCAGGGGAGCATCCCCAATATTCCAGGTCTTGCGACACCGAGCAGGGTACAGCTCTGGCGAGCAAGCCACCGCTGGAGTCTGCACAGGGGGACCCCTGGGTCTGCCGCTGCCATCAGCCCAAACAGGTGCATGATGGACGGTCACACCTTGAGATCCAAGGACGTGTTCCAAGCGCCCCCTCCCACACAGCATTTCTGCGTAACAACTGATCTAGTATGGGCTCGACTCCAAAGAGACAAGACACCTCCGCTGCTAGAGCCGTGCTCGCAACGGGGTCCTGCAACCTAGTCTCCACCAACCCCATGAAGGTTGGGGGACGGTGCTTGAACTGGATGGGATGTCTCCACCACAGGGTATCATCTAGCCATGTTGGAAAACACGCCGCTCTCGCCCAACAGACGTAGCACTCGGAGAGAGGGCGACCCGACAGCAGAGAAAAAGCTCTCTGGCCCCTCCCACCTTCACACCGTCTATGATGGAATTGCTCGTCTGCTAGCGGAGAATACCGCTGCAGGGCGGGCCTAAACGACCGTGCCAGGAGCAGAACGGTCAGCAGAACGGTCAGCTCCGCCTTCTCCTTACAACCAACAGAATGTAGAGAGAGAGCGGGGAAGATCAGGGTCTATAAGCTGGTACACAAAGCCATACAAATGGCCTTGTGCAACGAGTGGCCAGCCCGCTCATGAAGCATACGGGAGCGCCGCACTGAAGCGGAAGAACCCAGGCTATACTACGCCGCTTCCTTCCCACCGTGTGTTGCGTGCAAGCAGTTGCTTGTGTGCAAGCAGAGAGACCGCCGCAGGGGCGGGCCTATGACACGACTGTGCCACAACTGTGCCACGAGCGTAACAGGCAGCTCTGCCTTCTCCTTACAGCCAAAAGGCCGTAGGGAGAAAGCCGGGGAAAGTCAGGGTCTAGAAGACTGGTACACGAGGCCGTACGTACGGGCTCGTGCGACGAGTGCGGGTGCTGGAAATCTCATCACTGCTTTTTGCAGATGATGTGGTCCTGATGGCATCATCGGCCCTTGACCTTCAGCACTCACTGGATCGGCTCGCAGCCGAGTGTGCTGCTGGGGTGACGATCAGCACCGCCAATGACTCCCAGCAGGAAACCGGTGGATTGTCTACTCCAAGTAGGACATTAGTCCTTAGCCCAAGTGAAGGAGTTCAAGTACCTCGGGGTCTTGTTCGCATGTGAGGGTACGATGGAGTGTGAGATTGGCCGGAGAATTGGAGCAGCAGGGGGTATTGCATTCGCTTTACCGCACCGCTCTGACGAAAATAGAAAATAGACGAAGCGGGTTTAATGAAACTGTTCATATATTGAATATCTGTTTAGTTATATTTGAAGATAAAAGTGTTGATTTGTGAAATGTTCGCACAAAGAATTGACCAAGTTGCGAAGTCTGAAGTAGTAGTAGTCAGTCAATGTCAGAGAATATTATAAATATTTTCAAAAGTTTATAACATTAAAAAATCTTGAATGGTAGTGCGCAATTCCAAAGAAAAATTAACATTTTAAAAGTGGAATGGAGTCTCTAGGGGAAAAATTGTGGAAGGAGGGTCCCAAAATGTGTAGAGAATAATAAAGAAAGAAAGAATAAAGCCCAAGAATAACAATAGTTGAGCGCTGCTTGCAGCACTCACCTAATTATAGTTTGGGATCTGAGAGCATGATCGAATCCGACTCAATGCATTATTGTAGTGTTGTATGTTACTTTAATGGGGTACTCTGGAAGCCATGCCTATTAACAACAGGAAAGATGAGATGAAACGTACAAAATACGGGTAGTACGTTTGTGAACTCTGCTTCCTCTGGATGATCTGGGAAGTAGACCCAAAGACCCAAATATGAATTTAAGGTAAATATGGTTCAAGTAAAAATGAAACATTTTAAA
The DNA here is from genome assembly GCF_964030765.1 of Micromesistius poutassou. NCBI lineage: Eukaryota > Metazoa > Chordata > Actinopteri > Gadiformes > Gadidae > Micromesistius > Micromesistius poutassou. The sequence continues at coordinate 4,790,999 of NC_140273.1, read as the reverse complement.
GTAAATATGAAACATTGAAAAGTGTATATTTAACATTTCAAGAAAAATCTTTACCATTTTAAAGTAAATATAATTTCTTTACGGTGAATATGAAACCTTACTGGTTCCAGCTGCATTAAGGGTTTTCCTATGATTGGAGTAAATCTGAAACCGTTTCAAAGTCTGACGCATATCGACTCTCCGTCGCTCTGCGAGGGCAGGTCGGCGGGGGGGCCGCCCAGGCCTGAGTCCAGGGGTGGGCTCGGGGGAGCGCAGGGCCCCCTCTGGGCCTCCGGCTCCCCGGGCGCGTACTTCCTCTCCCTGGCGTTGAGGGGGGCCCTGGCGGGCGGCGGGGCGCCGTCTCCGGACCGGAAGCGCTTGAGGCGCACGGCGTCCCGGGCGTGCGGCGTGCAAGGCAGCAGCACGGCCACGTCGCTGCGGAACTTGGAGCTGAGGCCAAAGTAGATGAGCGGGTTGTAGAAGCTGGCCGACTTGGCGAAGAGGCGCGTGAAGATGCTGGTGAGCACCGGCACCTGGAAGCCCCAGGCGGACCACAGCGACACCACGGCGTACGGAGACCACGCCAGGATGAAGGCCGTGCATATCACGATGGACACCTGGAGATCACACGGCCTGGAGTTACCCCGACCTGTCTGCTCTGGGCTGCACCTGGCTCAGTGGTTTACGTCAGAGCTGGAGGATTTATCTATATGAGCTACTAGTTATGACAGGATCTGCCCAGTGTCACACAAGACATCTTAATACATTGACTTGTTACATATATTTCGTGCTGAAATATTAGAATGATAATTGTGTGTGTTACTATGGTGACGTCTCTCTCTATCTTGCGCTGGCGTTCGCTGATGTCTCCGTCGGCGGTCAGGGCGTTTCCTCGCTTCACGGTGTTGATGATGGACACGTAGGAGAACAGCATGAGAGCCACGGGCAGCAGGAAGCAGGACACCAGGATGGAGATGATGTAGGACTTGTAGACGTTGGAGTAGCTGGCCTTAGCCCAGTCGATCTCACAGGTCCCGTAGCCGCGGTCTAGACAAACAACACACCGTGGCTTCACGCTTGTCCAAAACACACTTTTAGAAGGTCAGATTGAAGGCATTCTCGTAGGAAGTGGAGGAACTCAAACTAAATGGTTTGGAATTGTTGAATGATTTTAACTGGTATTATCAAACCTCATAAAATGTGCTACATGATTAACTATAACCTTGTTCAACCGGTCACAACAGATTTGAACTGATATGAACTGGTTTCAACGTGTCTTAACTTGTCTCAAACAGTTATAAACAGTGTAAATTAGTTTGAAGTAGTGTGAAGCAATCGGAAATGGTTTGAAGTGGTTTTATGCCGTGTGAAGTGGTTTGAGGTGCTGTGGAATGATTTTAATTGGTGTGAAGGGGTTTGAAGTGGTGTGAACTGGTGTGAGTTGGATTGAGGCGATGTGAAGTGGTTTAAGGCTGTATGAAGTGGTTTGGAGTTTTTAAAACCAGTGCGAACAGGTTGTATTCCCACCTGTGTAGCTCCCCCAGCCCACCAGGGGCGCTCCAGACCAGAACACAGCGCTGGCCCAGATGCAGACCAGACAAACGAGGATGGTGGTGTTGTTGATGAGGTGAGCTGAGGACAACCAGAGTACACGTTATAAATACCACATGATAATCAATTAGTATCACAGAATGTTATACTATCACAACATATGATACAGCACTTTATATAGGTTTATGATAGTCTAGTGTTGTATTAGTATGTATTAGTATATCTAATGCCGCTTTTCCACCGACAGTACCAGCTCGACTCGGCACGACTTAACTCGGCACGACTCGGTTTGGTTCCAGGCACGTCGCGTCTCCATCTAAAAAAGTACCTCTTCAACGTGGGCGGGTCGTAGAAAAGAACCTCTTCAATGTGGGCGGGTCGTCACATAGCACGCATGCGCGAAACTGCAGTGACGTACATATCCACGCGACACATAAAAACACAGGGCTGGCTAGGCTAAACAAAACAACAATAGAGGACTTGGAGGTGTTGGTGCACTTGCTGTTCAGACTATGGATTGTGGTGACACACAAAGCTAGAGAGGAGAATTTCCAAAATTCAATCGCTATTGTGGACTGAACGCAGATGCTAGTGGTATTTAAAGATGCCGGCCGGGTGTCGGGTTTCACGTTCGGACGTCGCACTCATCCAGTGGCGTCACTCTCTGGCCAATCAGTGGCCAGCAGCCTGTTTACGTCGCACAAAAGTACCTACTCCACTCGCTTGGAACCTCGACGGAGGTGGTACTAAAAAAAAGTACCCGGTACCAGGTACTTTTTTTGCCAATGGCGGGTCGAGGCGAGGCGAGCTGGTACTGTCGGTGGAAAAGCGGCATTAGTATATATTAGTATTCATGCATATGTATTAGTATGTGTGAGTATGTATTAGTATGTGTTAGAATATATTTGTATAAATGAGTATGTGTGAGTATGTATTGGTATATATTAGTAATTATTAGTATATATTAGTATGTATTAGTATGTGTGACTACCTCGGTTGGGGTGGCAGCCCCTGACATAGCGCGTCATGCTGATGACGGTGAGGGTGTTGATGCTGCTCAGCCCGAACACCAGCGTGAAGAAACCATCCACCTGGAACACACCCGTCACCATAACAACACCGCCATTATGGTCTGGGGGCGTGCTGGACAGTGCAGGACGCCTCCTACCTGGCAGGTCCAGATCGAGGAGACCAGGTAGCCGTTGTCCTTGAAGACGTTGAAGATCTCGATGATCCCCCGGGAGTATCCGAACACGGAGATGCTGGCGTCGGAGAAGGCCAGGTTCAGGGTCAGATAGTCCGTGGGCTGGAGCGAGGCGCGCTGCTTGTACAACACAAACAGAACGATGCTGTTCCCGAACCAGGACAGCCAGCCTGCAGGACAACACAGGTCAACGCACGGACGTTAATGCGCAGACGTAGTCGGTCACGCGCACGATAACACACACACACACACACACACACACACACACACACACACACACCATGAAACCTACACCCAGGGGCCGCTCAGACTCACAGGATGAGTGAAGGACACACTGGTAGAAAAGGGCTGTTCCTTTGTGATGGTATGACTGCTTTCTGCTCTGTCTCTGAAGCATAGTTAGCAGAAGAGGGGGGGGGGGACATCTCCCCACCAAAGTCAACAAACCAGTCAGTTGTCAACATTTATTTATAGAGAGATTAGTACTAATGTGATGGACACTCCCCATGGGGATCCTGTCCTGGGACTAGACCTGACAAATCTAACCCTGAAACCAAACCCATGGGAAACCCCAAACCTAGAAGTTAAAATAAACCCCTAAAACACTGCCATAGAAACCCCTTACCCTCAACTCTAGAGCTGAAAAACAAACCATAAAATACAACACTATGGAAACCTCTAACCCTATCCCCCAACCCTATAATTGAAGATAGAACCCTAAGACCAACCAATTGAAACTTCTATCCACAACCTTAGAACTTAAAATAAAACCCTAAGATCCAATCCTAGAACCAACAACCAAACCCCACCAATAAGAGCCCTTAACTCTCACCTTAGAGCTAAAAATTAAATAAAAAACCCAACCCAGAGAAACGCCTAACCCTAACCCCAACCCTAGAACCGACAACCAACAATCTTAACCCCACCAATAACAACCCCTTACCCTAACCCTAAAAACCAAACCCTTCCATTCAACCCGCCACTAAAGAAAGACAGTTAACTGGTACGAAGGCTGTGACTGTTGGTGAATAATTGGATTATCTGGGAGTTAACCCGGAGACTGTTGCTCATAGGCCTACTACCGCTTCAAGGCTGAAAACTGTCTGTCTGCCCATCTGTCTGTCTGCTTTGCGGTCAGCATCATTACTAGAGCCGTAGTATCAACAAGAGTATTAATAGTAGGATAATTGATACATGAATGGTGAGTAAAGGTTCATCTCTGAACCGGCTCAATCCTGATCTCCTCACCGCTATAATCCAGATAAACCACGACGAACACCAGACATCAAAATACTTCTACCAATACCTTACATCCTACTTCCTAAATACCACTACATCAAAATACTAAATAGGTACCACTACATATAAATACTTCTACCTATAAATACCTTTACATTTAAATACCTCTACAAATAAATAGCATACCTTTACATACACTAAATGCCACTACATCTAAATATTTAATTTAAAAAAACCTTGCATCTAAGTACTTATACCAATAAATACCCTAATATCTTAATACTTATACCAATGAATACCCCTACATCAAAAATTATTATAGGGCCTACCAATAAATATCTTTACATCCAAATACTTATACCAATAAATGCCCTTACATCTAAATACTTATAGGCCTACCAATAAAAACCCTCTACTCAGTAACGAGTTAGTTCTGGCCGTAAGACAGAGTTAGTATTTCTAAGTTAGTATTTCGAAATGTTCTTTAAGAAGTAGGCTACAAACACACAACATTGCGTGTTGATACCGACCAAGAACCAGCAGGTAGACCCCGATGATGGTCTCCCCCTGGTCCGACAGAGGGGGGTCCCGGGCGGGCAGGGTGTAGTTGTTGTTCCTCCAGAGGGTGGCCCCCTGGAAGCCGCTAGCCGCCGACATCGTCTCTCCCCCGGCCGCAGACCAGCCGTCCACCCGCCTCAGAGCAACTCGTCTGGAGGAACTATCGTCTCTCCGGTAAATCCGGTCTAATTATATTCGCGCTCCTTGGCGGGGTGTCGGCGTGATCTCTTTAAATCTCCCGGGTCTTTCTCAACACTTTGTGCTTCATTTTCCAATCAATTAGAATAAACGGTGGGATCTGTTTCTGGTCCTAAACTAAGAACAAGAACATCAAATGTGCATTTTTATGTGATTCCCAACATTTGAACAAGAGAGAAAGATGGCAAAAAGATAGCCTACCTCCAAGAGCTTTTCAGAGAACTTCTCTTAAATGCATGCTCCTTTCCAAAAACTCTTCCAGTCTCTCTCCCTCCCTCCTTCCATGTCTTCTGTCTCTCTGCCTTTCTGTGTGGACTGTGGACCTTGTTGGAATTGAACTAGAAATTGTTAGTTTGGTGTTAGGCTACTTAGCCTATATTTTAGTGATTTTTTGTATTTTAAGTGCCTTTCGAGCTAAGCACGGAAAGAACAATAAAAGAAAGAAGTCAATATAGGCATCAGTTTACTGAATCTCTTGGCTTCTATAGGCTACATCAGTGGTTCTCAAACTTTTTACCATGAGTACCACCTTAGAAATGATTTGGCTCTCCAAGTACCACCGGAATTAAAATAAAGTTTACAAAGAAGGCATTAATATTAATAATACGATTTATTATTCACATAACTTTACTTGACTGAACAACCAACTGTAGACTATGTAAACTCATGTAGGCCTATTGTATTTAAACACTTGCAACGAGACAATACTAACAACAGGTCAGAATATAATGTTTAGGTTTGAAGGAGAATGTAGCCTACTCAGGCACAAATTGAAAATTAAGAATAGTAGGCCCTACTGTGACCTTCTCAAAGTAATCCTGGGGAATGTACCCATAAGAGGTAAAGAAATTGGTAATGGCGAGTCTGGGCCTATCATGCTTAGTGAGAGGGGTGTGCGTGGCTCTGTGAACAGAGTTCTGTGATGTCTGGGTCGATTGAGGTTAGCTTTAGCCTCAGACCTCTTTACCGTGCATTCACGTCGCAGCCGCGATTGCATTTGGATCACGGCAGTGTTTCCCACAGACCAGGTAGCAATGTGTGGCGGATTTGTTGACGGGGGGGGCATTATCGTTAATAGAAAATGCAGATCATTTTCTTTCTCGTGTGTCTCGTTTTTCGCCCGTGCCTAAAACCGCCACTAATGCTAAAGCCCAGTTCAGACCAAAGATTCGCGACGCAAAGATAAGATTCTGCTTGCAACTCGCAACTCCTTGCGAGGTGAGACGTTCTAAAAACTGGGCAGTTCACACTGCTGCACCGGGCGGCGATTAGTTTTATTTTGGTTGAGAGTAGGCTAGAGTTGCTGTGTTTCGCCATTCTCCACTACTTCTGCATTGTAGTAATTCGCTGGAGCTTATTTTGTTTAGATCCCGCTAGTTGGATACATTGCATTCTTTCGTAGTGGCGACTTCTCGACTGCAAGGGAAGCTCGGCTTCACCTAAAATTTCGAAAATTAAATGGTCAGATATATACTGTTGTTAACATTTCATTGATTAAAAATGTGTTAGAACACGTCCATCTCGAAGACGAGTCCGTTCAGAATCAGCTGCTTATCGCAGGTCGACTGACTCGATTTCCTTCTCATACACTTACGTGTTTAATTTGCGTGTGTTTAGACAGATGGGCGCGCACACCATCACCATCACCCGCATTCATTCATTCTTCAACACTCACTCGCGGTAAAACTAGCCTTATAAATCCCCGTTGCGCATGGAACTGCCACATTGGCAGTGTTGTGTTTCACCAAAAAAAAATTAACAAAACTGTCTTCTAAATTAATGAAATACTGGGAAACGAATAAACCATTATAAGCAACGAGTGAACTTAATAAGCGGTCGAAATATTTTTTTCAACCACCGCCTCTTTCCCTTGACGGTGCGCAAAGCCCGCACGGCGCACACAGACAGGTAGCAAAAAGCAAAGCAGTCTCAGCATAAACACACAGTTGTGCGTTAAATTTGTCCATCGGCGAACACGTCAATTCCTCTAATGCTGACGTTTAAAATATATCAGCACCTATTTACCTTGATCTTCAGCTGTAGCCTTGCTGAACTCCCTGCATCCTCGCTGTCTTTATTCGTTTTTTCCAGATTCGTATGGCGGTCTTATTATGGTAAACTAGCTCATTGGTGAACACCTCGTCAGGAGACAGTAGCCTAAGCCTAAAGAAAGACAGGTCCATAGCTGCTGCACAAAAATAATGCGTGCCAAGCAGTAGACCTAGTTGGTCTTAAAGGGGGGAAAAGCTAGTTCAAGTTTAACATCGATTTGCAGTGATCACTTGGCTGAAGGGATTTATATGCCTATTCATTACATAATTATTCTTATTCTGCTTTTTTAAATACATAAATGAAAGGCTTGCGGTTTATCCATGATGCAGCCTGTATGCGGGAAATTACGGTAGGCCCCGACAGGGCGAACCGGACCCCGACTTGAAGCGGCGGTGTCTTCTCCCTTAAGGGGCTTATTTTAGATAATAACCGGCGACGTTCTATAGGCTACATTATTACACGGCTACTTGCCGAAACGAAAAAATAACTTCACACGGTGTGTGAAGTTGTGTGAACGACGTGACTCCTCATTCTCAAATTGAGAATGAGGAGTCACGTGGTTTTTGGGGAGGGGAGGGGAGGGGAGGGGTTTGAGCCCATCCGCCATGCTGGTAGCACGGTTGCCAGGAGAAACGTTGTCAGAGCGGCATACAGACAGATGAGGAAACATAGACGCAGAGACGCAGGAGAAATTACGATAGAAATAAATGGAGAAGAATAAGGCGAAGGAAAAGGGTCCTTACAGGAACAAACTCACTACCAGCGCCAAGCAGAGGTATGAGGAGAAGCTGTCAGACTTAAACAACGTCGACCCATACGAGCTACCTGCAGCAGAATGGGACAGAGACCTGGACCTTTAACCACCTTGCACATATATGGACATAGTGAACTACTTGGTTTTTGGCATCAGTCAATATACGATGCAAGAATTTAAAAGCCATAAATCGCTAGAAAGCTATGAGACATTCTGCTGTGGTTGGGTGCAAGACCTGGCCATCTACAAGCCTCCAAACGCTCAAAACACTGTTGTACTGGCAAAGGTAAGTTGCTTCACCTTTTTGAGTTTTATGCTAATAATACTAATGTGTTGTGAATACATTGCGTTGACCAAAGTGACAAAGTAATTTACCGCGATTGTTTCGTAAACACTAGATTGTAACGAGGTGTTCCATGCACACAAACGTTAGATTAACTTCCCACATGTTTTGCAGCTTGTTATGCTAATTTGATTTTAGCCCAATGAAACATACTAGGCATTGTGTGTCGGGGGCTTCGAAGTAGACAAACCAGTTCTGGTTAGGCTAGGGTAGTTAATGGTCTGGTTAGACTAAAGCAAGCCATTAACGGTGTGAATGAAAGGTCTGTGAGATTCAGACTGCAGACAAATGTAAATCTGGAAAGTGCATACAAATGGAAATGGGGGTCTAGACTAGGCTGTAACTTGAAATAAAATGTGTCCCTTGTCTTCAAGGCTTTTTACTGTTTCTCTAATTTATTTACCTCTTGTATCTAACAGGTCATGCATTCACGACGGCTCTGCGAGCCTCCACTCACCCCATGGTTCATCCTCACACCATCGGGGCAAGTGTGTTCGGCCCACTGTACATGCATGGCTGGTGTAGCGGAGTCGTGCACCCATGTCGGAGCCCTGCTGTTTATGGTCGATGCCTGTGTACGGTTAAAGGAGAAGGCCACAGTCACAGACGAACCGACCTACTGGAAGCTGCCAAGCAGCATCAACAAGGTCCTGCCAGAGGTTGGCCAACGCATTAATTTCATATCTGCTGCAGCTACACGGAGGTCTCTAAACATACGAATAGACGGTGAGACCCACAATAGTCCTGCGCTGAGAACACGTCCAGCCAAAACAGCCAATGACACACCGACACCAACACTGGAAGAGCTAGCAGTATTCTACCGGGAAATCAGCACGACAGGGACAAGATCAGCAAATTTTAGTGTGCTACCCGAATACTGCGATGAGTTCAGAGACCCTATTCGGCCCATCCGCAGCTTACAGTCTCTGGCTAATGGAAGCGGCCTTGATAGGAGTGACTTGCCTGCGCTGCAGAAGCACTGCCAGACCATAGGGAGCATTGCTGATGTGTCTGAGGAACAGGCAGTGCAGATAGAGAGAAGGACGCGGGGACAGCACAACTCATCACTTTGGTTTGCTGCACGGGCTGGAAGAATCACAGCCTCCTCAATGCATTGTGTTTATGCAACAGACATTAGTTCACCAGCACCCTCCACCATAAAGAGGGTTTGTTATCCTACACGTGGGCCGGGAACAGCAGCCACCAGTTGGGGCATCAAACATGAGGAGACAGCGAGGCAGGCATACACTGCCCAAACAAAGGATCAGCACACCGATCAACAAGTGGAAACTTCCCACAGGTAGGAGTATCGCTAGATGCCATTGTTACTTGCACTTGTTGTGGGAAAGGCTGCATAGAAGTGAAATGCCCCGCGAAGTACAAGGACAGCACAATCCTTGGTGCGTACTCATCAGATGACCGCAACTTCTGTCTGCATGCTGTTGATGGTCAGGTGCACCTCAAGAAGAACCACCAGTACTTCACCCAGGTCCAGACCCAACTATTTGTAACAGAGAGTGCCTACTGTGACTTTGTAGTGTGGACATTGAAGGACTGTGTGATTCTGCGCATAGCTCCAGACAAAACATTTTGGAATGCACGGCTTCAGAAGGCACAGGGCTTCTTTGTGAAGGTGGCTCTCCCTGAACTTGCGGTGCAATATTTCTCGATACCACCTACCTCCCAAGCATCACCTGGCCCCAGTGTGCTTCGTGAACTACAGCCACAGACCGTGGTGAAGAGGCCAAGGAATTGTACATCCATGCACATTTCTTTTTGATTTCTTTATTGCTATTTTTAAATGTTTATTTTTAAATGCACATTGTTCTTTTGCACTGTTTACTGTTTCAATCTTTTGAAATGTTGCAGTCAATTTCTATTTATTCAATTTATAGTTCTATTTCTATTCTAACAGTTCTCAATAAATAATGTTACGCCATATCATGTTTCAAGAATTTATTTAAACACGAAACAGTAAGGAGGCACTCAAACAACACTTTTACACATTTGTTAAGGCACAGCAAACAGTGACAATCTTATACAACGGCATTAGGTTTTCACCCTCACATTTGATGAGCATGTTCACAGGTACAGTGGAGTGTAAGAATTTAAATTTGTTGCGCACAACACCAATCACCCTCTCAACATGAATCCTGAGATGTGCTATGGCCCTAGTCTCCTCCACATCTTTCGCATCCAGCTGTGCACAACCCCTTGTGAACGTAGGTACCTTAACTTCAGCACACATCATACCCACACTTTCCCTGATATTAACGCCCCTATCTGCCAGCACAATGTCACCTGGCAACAGTTTGTTGAGGAAACCACTTTGCTCGGTTATACGTTTGTCACTAGTGCGCCCACCCCACCCTTGGGATATGAAAGAAATTACACCCTTTAGGTGTAAGGGTGTAATTAGGTACTTCATGGTGTATGCATGTTTATACTGAGAGAAAGTCTGTGCCCTTGCCAGTACATTTGAGGGTTTTTCAATAAACACCTCGAAACAATCCACAATGGCGGCTACATTTTTCCCGAACGATTCCACGAACTGGTGTGGCATACTCGTCAATAAACAGTCTGCTTGGCCAGTGCACTAATGGACACAGCCGTGCATACATCACTCCAAGGGTATGATGAAAGGCATCACTGACTGTTGTCCTGTGTACCCGAAACAGATGGCTGATGTGCTTTACTGGCAGGTCTAGTCTGAGGCACATTAGAGTCAACAGGACAAGCTGGAAGGGTGAGAGTTTCTTCATCCTACCTTGAGGCAGATATGGGGTGAGACTGCATAGAAGTGTCTGAAACATTACATAGCTTGCAAGTCCTGTGTAATACTTCACTATGTTATCATCACCACTCAGAAAGTTCTCATTCATCCGGTACTCATCAAGCTCCTCCTTCAGCTTTCTGTTTTCCTCCAAAAGACTGTTGATTACATCTCCTCTAGATGTGCAGAGTCCACATTCCAGCTCCTGTGCTGGGGATGGCGGTCGCTGGTCCTGTGCTGGGGATGGCAGCCGCTGCTCCTCTGTCGGGGATGGAGGCCGCTGCTCCTCTGTCGGGGATGGCGGCCGCTGCTCCTCTGTCGGGGATGGCGGCCGCTGCTCCTGTGCTGGGGATGGAGGCCGCTGCTCCTCTGTCGGGAATGGAGGCCGCTGCTCCTCTGTCGGGGATGGAGGCCGCTGCTCCTCTGTCGGGGATGGAGGCCGCTGCTCCTCTGTCGGGGATGGAGGCCGCTGCTCCTCTGTCGGGGATGGAGGCCGCTACTCCTCTGTCGGGGATGGAGGCCGCTGCTCCTCTGTCGGGGATGGAGGCCGCTGCTCCTCTGTCGGGGATGGAGGCCGCTGCTCCTCTGTCGGGGATGGAGGCTGCTGCTCCTGATGCTCTGCCAGCGGTGGCACTTGCTCCTGACGCTGGGTCCTGCTGCGCATTACATGCCGCTGATATCTCGCTCCATCTGTTGGCTTGACATCACTGTGGCCTAACCGCAAAGATGGTGTCCAGTCAGGGTGGTTCTCCACCATCTCATATGATGGTTTACCTAGAACAGAATAATTAGATTATGAAAACTCAATGTAATCAATGCTTTAATTACAATCAATGCTTTAATGCAATGTACAATGTACAATCAATGCTTCAATCAATGCTTTAATGCAATGTCATCAATGCTTTAAGCTTTTACAGAAAATGTGTTAGTTAAGCTCAAAACAATCATGGGAAACACTAATGTCATGAACTGAATCTCAACTAGTTTTGTTTAAAACAACATTAATGGTTGGGCCATCGAGCATTTTCTAAGAAGCAACAGTTTGTTAGGTAGCTAGCTAGCTGCTAGAAAACAACTTCAGATGCACTTCAGGGTTCGCACCAACATAAGATACACTTCGTGGCTTTAAGAGACGACAACATAAACAAATTTAAAGACATTTTTAGAGAACGTACCTGAGTGAAAATGCAGAGAACACACTCTTATCGACTGGGGAATGTTATCGAAAGTAAGGTCCTTTCTTCTGATTGCAGCCACCCAAGAAATCCGACGTCTCCTCGTGATGTCGGATACTTGCACTCCTAAGTGCGTTCTCCATTTAGGGAACCTAAAAAACTGTAGCCCACTGTTCTTACGGTTTCCTCGGCGATCGTGTGAGGCATTGGAGCAGTTTTTAACGCAGCAGTTGCTTCCAGGCATTGTTAAAACAGTAAAGAATTTCAACAACCTCCTCTGCTAGCAGCTACCGTGTCAACAAGCTCAGCTGCACTCGGAGGGGCGTACCTACCAACATGGCGGAAAGGGGGGGGCTTACACGGCTTACTGTGCCGTGACGTCAACTCCTCATTCCTAAATGAGAACACAATTCGGTGTTTAGCTAGGCTAGTTGCACACGTCTTTTTTATGTAGACTAGCCTAGTCAAGGCCTGCGGTTCGATGAATACTTTTCTATTAGATGTAGGTACCCAATGTGTTCGCGTTATCCATACAGCATGGCTTTTTCATGCATTTTAATTGCCCATAGATAGGCTACACCAGCGGTCCCCAACCACCGGGCCATTCAGCTCTTAGCAGATCTTAGCTAGATTCCTGACCGGGCCTATGGCCGGCGGCGGAACCCCGACCGCGAAGCCCCCCGGCGGCGGAGCTAAGATCTGAATATTAGCCCCAGCTTGATGATTCGGATCTTAGATTATGGTAGGTGAAAAGTTTGGACCCCTGGGCTACACTATCCATTGGAAATTGACACAGTTTCTCGTCGGTGAGTTCGCCTTAGCACTACAGGCATCATGCACTTAGCACGTGATCAGACCACCAGAGTTATTGGTCGTAGCACATTGAGACTAGTGCCGCGGTCAGTCGACCGCCTATTTATTTTTGTTCTCCCGTCAAACGGCTCACTGTAAATTCACCTCCGCACAAGTCTGTGCGCTGTGCGCGCCCTGCTGGTTAATCTGCTATCCTCTTTCTTCCCCCTCCCCCCGCCTTCACTGCTTTGATATGAAAAATGCCTGAGGCAGGTGAGTCCTCCGAATCAAGTCGAGTATAGGAGTGTCACGGCTTTCAAACACACAAACCATAAAGCCTATGGACGCCTCAGAACGGACTAGTCAACGCGCTGCGGCATCACTCAGGCAGGTTGGTGTGTGTGTGATTTCAAAGTAACAAACTCAAAGCCGATGCATGCGTCCAAAACTATTCGTTCAAAACCAAATAAACAACAAAAACAGCGTCCCTTATTCGCTTTAAATACTTTATTTACCGCGCCGTATTAATTCCCAAGTTTTGAAAAGAAAAGAAAATATTTGAAGCGAATAAGCGACGACACGCACGAACACACGTGCACGCACGTTCATTCACGCAAGCAGGCACCCACTACAACCTGGAGAGGCTGTAAATGCTTTTAAAAATGATAATGGCTATAGTCAATTTTTGACAGGTTACAAATTCTCCCAATTTACTTACTATTCCTCTGTACATATTTGTTTTTTCCTGCATTTTACAGATTTGTGAGGAGTTTTTCTGTATTACAAACAAAGATCTACTCGGAACATTCAGAGCTGCTGTAGAAAAATATGCGCCCCTGCTGCTGAGTTTGCACCGCGCCCGAAAAACAGAGTTTGGCAAGGATCTGAAGGAGATACTGAGAACGCTTGATGATGAGGTGTGTGCACAGTACAGTACCAAACAATACTTTTGCCCAGATGAAATTCAATCTGTTGAATTACAATTAGTCTTGCTATTATTAGAGCTATCTTTCTATTTTTTCTTTTTTTCTTTGAGACCACCAACATCGTCAGACACGGCAAGGAAGCAGCCATGAAAGGACTTCCTGTGTTCCTGCGTGAAGATCCTAATCTACTTTTCAAGCAGTGTCTTGTAAGTATTAATGGTCATTAATATACATTTTACAAGCATAGAGATACAATTGTAAAATGAAGATACTGTAATTGAAAATACTAGAAAAATTTTATTTTATATTTTTATTTCTGTTTCGCCCTCGGACTGCTTGAGAGAGGGAAGGGAAGTTAATTGCCTGTCTTATATAAAAGCTTATTGGTTGTGAAGTGAGTCCCTCTAGCACATTTGACAGGGGTTTCAGATTATACCATGAGGAAGATGCTGCTTTGATATACAGGTTGTTGTCGGCAGCTACCTGCTTTGGCTAGAACTAGGGGGCTAGATCACAGCCATATCACTCACCACCTGTCAGGTCATTCTTTTGATACTAGTGATTAGGTCTAGGCCTCTACAGGCTACAAGCTCTTATTTTTCTTACAGTCCCAGTCAAATGTTCTGGGCCACATAACTACAAGGGTGATATACTCTTCTACATTGGGTTGGAACCATTTCCTTGGTTTTGTGGACATTGCAGGTTATGCTGGTGAGCTGGCACGCATCTCACAGGGGTGAATTATACCATAGATTATAGATAGATAGATTATACCATGAGGGAAGATGCTTTTATTGAGCTGGCTCCTCTTTGCTCTTTTATCTGTTTAAATGTGCGCTATGCATGATGGTGGAAGTTCAGTTTGTATTATTTGTTTAAATTTCTTGGTTGATGCTTTTTCCCAACAGAACGTAGAGTAGGTTTAAAGTTTAGGATCACTTTGAATGTTCTTGTTTTCAATGGAAACACACATTAGTTATCCTGCATAGGAAATATAGGAGACCAAATCCTGTCTTTATTCATTTTTTCCAGATTCATATGGCGGTCTTATCATGGTAAACTAGCTCATTGTCAGGTGTTTAACAGCGACACACACTCGGAGACAGTAAAGAAAGACGGGTCCGAGCTGCTACGCGCGTTTGATGTGCTCTCACCGTTCTCATGCACACAATTGTTTTTTTAATACATAAATTAAAGGCTTGCGGTTTGTCCACGATGCGGCCTATATGCGGGAAATTACGGTAGTGTAGTTTACATAGTTTTCATAGTTATCAGCCTATGTGCTGCTGAGAAGACCAGAGTTTTTTTACAACACCCTCAGGGGTCGCATAGCTATTGGATCATGAGGAGATATTAGCTGAATGCTAGGAAATGTTATTTGTTTAAAGGTCCCATGGCATGCTATTTTATGGATGCTTTAATAAAGGTGTTAGTGGGCCCCTAATACAGTACTTGAAGACGTTTAAGAAATTCAGCCTTGGTGCAGAGTTACAGCCACTACAAGCCAGTCCCACAATGAGCTCTCCACAAACGTGCCGTTTTTAGAGGCGGGTCAAGGTGGAGAGTGGGGGTGTGGCCCTGAGCAGCTTGCAGCAACGGTACCATGCACTAGTGTTTACAGTGAAACACTGAACACTCCGGGTGCTCCGGCGGGAGTCCTGGAGCTCTATATCTAAATAATATCATATTATATTTAGATATCTATATAATATATATTATCATGGTCAAAAGCTGTTTGCGCCTCCGTATGATATTATGAATCTCAAACGACTGCGACGGGTTCTCAGACGCCTCTGGTTCTTCCACTTCCACGTCAATATTAAGTAGGCTACAGACTCAACAGAGAAATGAAATGGAGGAGACGGGGATTGTTGCCCGGGGTTGTCTGCGTCGGGTTGGTTGAGAAGGAATTGGGAACCGCGACATGGAGGAGAAAAGGATTGTTGCCCAGGAGTGTCCGTCGGAGCCCCGCGGAACGCTGGCCGCCCCCGGGGCTGCCCGCCCAGCCCTGCTGCCACGGCAGCGGTCCGTCTGAGCCCCGCTGCCCGCTGGCCACCCCCGGGGCTACCTGCTGAACGCAGGCCAACCCCGGGGCTGCCCGCCCAGCCCCACTGCCCGCTACAGCGGGGCTCCGACGGACAATCCTAGGAAACAATCCTTTTTTCCTCCATGTCGCGGTTCCCAATTCCTTCTCAACCAACCCGACGCAGTCTAGTCTTTTCACCAAATGGGAGCTACATGCAAGCTTGCGTTATTGTGTTGCATGTTATGCGCCATGAAGGCCGCCTCATACCTCCGGATCCGGACGAAATTTGTCCGTCCGTACTAAACGTTGTCTCCGGGACTACCCTTCATACCTCTGTCCGGTTTCAGTGTTATGGATGTTACGCAAAACAACCTCTAAGGGCAGTGACTGTCGTGTATAAAATGACCGGCATCGACAATCGCAAACATGGTATCTGTAGAGGAGATGATTATGCTCTGTGTCATCCGGCACAAAGTGTACGTGGAGGTGGCATGTGGCACCCCTCACCAACCTGCAGATTCTCTGCTCAAAATTTAAATTCAAAAAAGTTTTATTGGCATAAAAAATATACATTTGCATTGCCAAAGCAGGTGTACAATAAAATTATAAGGTCAAGTATATAGTATAATATAAGTATAAAACGTTAAATACAAAATATATATACATATCAGTTATTATAGGCCTACTACTCTCGTGGTTGGGACTTCTGCCTCTACTGCCGCCTCGATCTCCGGTGGTAGTGCTCCAGTTTGTCCGGAGCACTCCGGATTCATAAGCTCAGAGGCGACGGACCCACTGACGGACGACCTCCAGGACCAGACAAAAGCGTCCGTATCCGTATTTACCGTAGGGTGTGAATGGGCATTTACACCAACAGCGGAACGGTTATCCAAATAACAAAGAACACTTGCGTTACAGTGTGTATTCACACACACACATGTGGCGCTCACACAGTCCTAGCTCATTGTCTCATTGGCGGGCCAAATTCTCTGGGCGGGCCAAGCAGAGAAAGGGGAGGTAACATGGCCGGAAGCCAAATCGAAGCGTTTCAGCGATCCTTTTTTCAAAGACGCGCAAGATAGCTACTTCTCGGTTTACACCTAACGCAATTTTTAGCTACTGGGGGACCATAGGGAGGCTAGGGGAACTCGACTTAATGTTAGAAAACCTCAAAGTGAAAATTTTTAAATGGCTTATAATTCATAGAGCTCCTTTTTAGGTATAGGCCCTTTTGATTGTTGTTTCTGCTGATCAGGTGCACCAACCCATTGCAGCAGTAAATTTGATGATGGAGGTGTGATTGCTGCTCTGCAGCAGGTGCATCACATAGCCCTGGGCAGAGCCGTATATAGAGAGTTCTGCCAACTGAAATCATGGGTGCCATCTTGTAGACCCAAGTCAGCTCACTGTACAACGTCTGCCAATGGAACGAAGATGGGATGTTGCAACAAATCGCTCATTATCATCATAAACTGTTTGTGAATGTTAAAAGGTTTCTCATACTTAAAATATAAACGTTTTTACAAATATATCACGTTGAACGTCTCGAGAAGACAGACAATTATGCCTACATCACCTACAGGGCTCCAGACTAACTTTTTGACAGGTAGCACTGGTGCCACCTAGCTTTTCATTTAGTAGCACCAAAACAAATTAGGTAGCACCATATTTTTCTTTGTAAAGCGTGTTATTAATACATGACCTTATGTTTATGAAAGATTGACAAATAAATAGATAAAGAATAAAAAATAAAGATAGATAAACGCCTTCAATTAAGCACATAACATGGAATATTTATATTTACACACACACACACACACACAATTCTGTGTGTTTTTATAAGATACCTGGGCATGATGGCATTAAATAATAATTTAATTCTAACGGAAATTATAATTAACCTATAGAGCATTTTTCCATATAGTTATTATCATTTGGCTATATGAGACACACTCCTTACCTTCTGCATGGCCATGTTCAACCACAATATGGCCATTAAGAATATTGGTTTTCCATCTTCAACGATACGGGCATATATAATCTCGCACTCTTTGGTGGATTTGTCAGTGGAACCGTCAAGCATGAACGAGAGGTAGGGGGCGGTCTTTGTCAGCGGTCTTTCCCTTGAGTGTGTCTGCTATAACTCCCACAAATTGTGCACACGCAGTGTCGTTGGAATATGTGGGGTTGACGTTCAGTCCCTTATTCTTCATCATTTTGTGAACGGGAGTTCCTCTTTAGCGATGTTGTAGGCGGTGTTAAACGTGATGATCATTTGTTCATTCTCCGCCGAGCGATTGGTCTCATCTATCCGATTAAATGAGGTGGGGAGAGACTGGGAGCTTCATGTGATGCAGCGGTCCCTGCACGTCTTGTGCTTTTGGCTTTCATTGTGTAATTTTAATGACTGAACTTTGAATTGTGTAGACCCATTTACAAAATGTGTTTTGCCTGCAACGGACAGGCCACATGTCCTGCAGTACACACACCATGGTTTGTCCCTCATAACGCAACCACGGGAACTGCGCCAGCCATTTTTGTTGAAAACAATACTTTTTTTTTTCTCCCCACTGCCCCCCGCCTCTTTCACCAACCTGTCACTGTCCTCTTCAGAATAAGAATCTGAGATTCTTTTTGCTTCCTCTGCTAACCCTTCTCCAGCACCAACAACAGCCTCATTTGTTTCCTCCTCTGAGACATTTTTCTTCTTAAAATAATCTACTATCGACCGCTTCATATCTGCTCGTCCTCCTGCAAGTAGCACCGGAGCGACCTCATTAAATTTTAACTCACACCTTAAGAAATTAGGTCGCATATGCAACCTAATGGGTCGCACTCTGGAGCCCTGATCGCCTATCAGTGGAGCCGCGTTCACCTTCTCCGATAGCCGTCGCCGTGTAGCCTACGATTACTTATTGAGACATTGGCTAAAAATTACAACTTCTTGGTTATTTATTTTAATCTAGACTAAAAATATTTCCCCTAAACATCAAATTAACCCTTCTTGTAGCCTACTTAGGTGTCATGATCAGACTGTGTCTATTGTTAAAAGTCTGACTGATGACTAATGCCCAAGGGAAAAAAGACCATACACGTATGATTTTGTTTATCAATTAAAGAGTTTTCTCTTTCATAAAAAATTAATCAGACGTTAGCAATATAAAAATAACTTTGGTTACTTCTTAGACTAACTTATAATACATTCTGAATGTTTGCATTCAAATCCTAGCAGTACGAAATAATTTGTACAACATTTAAACAGACTCTCAGGAAGATCCTCCAACAGGAAAATTCATATTCAATATTGATATTAAAATATCAACAGTGAAATCAGGGAAGAGTCATTAAAACATCTCAAATATTACGGTAAAAGTATACATTTTGTATTAGACAATCTTTAATATCTTTACTTCTTACACTATATAGCAGTGGCGAACCGTGAGCACTACAGCTGGGCCTTCAGTAGTCCGACCGGCTCCGGTTCTTACATTTTTCATGTTTTAAAACAAATAAACACAAAGTCTCTGCATCTGAAGGAGGCGATGCGTGAACGGGAAGCAGACCGTGGTGCTTTTTAATCACACACTTCGACCCCGTTTGTTGCAACTTATGAAAATATAATCATGTGGGGAAAAAGACTTACAAACATGGACCAAAACGGCTCCATAATATGCACAAAAATCGCTCTCGTCCGCCATTTAACTGTCTCTCAACGGCTCTCACCACTCTGCCCCTGTTCGGACTTCACGAAGGCCTACGATCTTTTGTTTTTGTCCCGCCCACTTAAAATCAAACCGTGATTGGTCAATTTTCCCATCACTCTCCAAACCAAAACACATGGCTTGGCCTTCCCCGAGATTCGTGAAGTCCTAACCAATCAATGAGCTAGCTAACCGGGCTACGATAGAGACGGACGATTCTGATTGGATAACACGTTTCAGGACAGTAACCCTTTCATTGCTGATGTGAACTTGACAGTAAACTTAACTTTAGAACATAGATGAGAGAAAATGTATTAAATGTATTGTATTAAATTAAATCGTTTAAAAATATATATATATATACACATATTATTTAATACTCATATTTTTTGGTTTACAATTTTTAAGGCCTTCTCTGAAGGCCTAGAAGGCCCTGAAGGTTCCCCACTGCTATATAGCGTATAATACATTCTGAATACATTCTGAATGTTTGCATTCAGAGATGGTTCATCTTCAGTCTGTTTCGTTTGGTGGGTCTGCTGGGCGGTGTCGGTGGGGTAAAGACCAACAGTGTTGGGATGGAATTCGGCTTGAGCTTCCTAACACCATCAGCTCTGTGACTCTAACTGTCATCGAAGTGGTCCTACAAACGGAGTCAGACGTTTTAATGCAATTTCAAAGAGAAAGTAAATGATGGTAATGGATTTTCACAGAATGGCATCTAACCAATGCATAGTTATTGCATGGATTACATAAGCGCTTTGGCACCATGCTGTTTGCACTAGACTCTAGACAAGAGTAACATAAATCTCCAGCAAACATGAACTGACCATGTATTATCTGTAACTCGAGAAATAGCTGACCAAGCAATGCTGCAAAAGGGCATTTGTTTGCAATATATCCACATGATTTCCGTGCAAAGTTAATCACAATCTTTCTGACATGCATGAACATAAACAAAGACAATGCAGCCGGTGTTTTGAAAGAATGCAGGGTAAAATGCGGCAGTGCAGAAAGATAGCACGTCAAGTAGGCTAACCTTGCAATGATGTAGTATTAATAGTTGTCATTATTCTAAAAATTGCATCGATTTTCACAGAATGGCATCTAACCAGTGCATACTTATGCATAAAAGAGCCTGGTGGAAAAATACAGACGGCAGATGCAGGTTGTTTGTCCCGGAGTTCAGTGCTAGCATTAGCATAAAAAAGGCGCAAAGAGCTAGCGAGCATCGTGTAGCTTAACACTACTAGGCTAAGTTCAAATCAAATTCACTTTGGTTAGTACTTTTTTGAAGCATGCCATGAATTGATGGGGTACAATAATATTTTCCAAATGTGTTTTCTTTACAAAGTCAATGATAGAAATGTTCTTACCTCACACAACAAGGAAAGATTATTCGGCTTCCAGTTCATCCTTCTGACCCTCTGCTCCCACAATTTCCTCCTAGTAGGGTCCTGAGGGAAATGATGCGGACGTTTACCACGTCTGGGCCTTAGAGAGCAATCATAGGCTACACAACACGACATTTTCTTTCGAAAAGTAATGATATTACAGATATATATTCCTCTCTTGTAAGTTGTCGCACTTGCCTTGATAGCATGGTAATGACGATTGATTAATGTTTGGTCTGTAAGATGGCGTACACAAAACACATGACTACCTTTGAACCAATCCGCGACAGAATTGTCCTGAACGTTCTAAACAGAGTTGGCGGAACTCTCTCTATATACGGCTCTGGCCCTGGGAAGAACTTGTGCTGAGGGATAGTGGATGTCACATATTCTACTCTGGCCACCTGTGATCGGTTCTTTTAAGCAATCTTACACAAGATGGCGTTCTTGAATGTCATTGGTACGCAAAGCACAGCCGTAGGAACGAGGCGCTTGCGCCGAGTTCCGAAGTCCTGTGCTTCAAGTACCAATAATAACATTCAAGAACACCATCGAGTGTAAGATTGCAAATCAATAACACAAACCATCTTCATTATCAACAATATTGTAAAATGTTTTCATATTGTGGGTTAATTTGCCCTCAAATTCAAGCTTTCTGCCCGAGTTCATCTCCATCAGAAAATAGTTCCTATAGTAAAAGCGCCTTGTTCCTACTGCGCAAGTGAAACAATGTAACAGTTGAACGTTGTTATGGAAACTAGGCTCATGAAAGTAGTTTCAGCTAGTTAGCGTAGCGATACTTTCTGTAATTAGGCACATTATTTTTGTCCGTTCTTTCACCAGGCATTTAAACACACTCTAGAATGGGAATTGACCAATCTGAGTGCTTGCTGTGTAACTTGTGTGTTATTGAATACCACATTAAGTCAGCTTTACAAATTTTCTCATTTTTCCCATGGACAGCACCAGATAGGCTTGAATGATGGGGATATGGATCAGTATACACCGGAATGGTCCTTCAACAACAAAGCTAAAATGACAGACAACTTCATATTGGATATGACAATCCAATTTGAGATGCCTGGCTCCCTACAAGACATGTAGTATGTGACGTGAGTTTGAATTGAAAATCATATTTCTTAATGTCCTCAAACAGGAAACTGATCCAGATGACGTGGCTGCCAAGGGAGTCACTGTGGGAATTCTGTATGTCCTGTGTGGCTGAAGCCTCATCCCCCAAGATCCAAAACATCGCACTCATCTTAGAGGAATCCATAGTAGTAAAGGACCTTCCGGATACTCCCATGGCCTACCTTCTCGGCCTCCTTTATGCACTCAATATTTCCTATCCGGAGGACCTTAAGTACACCTTTGAAACACGTGTTCCTGGATAATGGCCCAAAATACTCTGTGTGCGATCTCTAAAGAAAAAGCTTTGTCTTGTCTAAACGTTGCAAAAAGAAAAGTGAAATAAAGAAACAGGTTTTCCCTCTTGGAGTCAGCTGTGATTAGCAGCTGTGAAATTTGACAAGTTCACATAATTGTTTTGTGTTGTGTTCTCAGACTAATTGCTGGTTAATAACTCAAAAGTTTGTAAAATGTGTGTTACACCCATTTGTAAGTTATGTAGTTATTGCTAATAAGGCAACGTGAAATTTGACATTGATTTATTTTATTTATATTTTTCTACATTGTTACATTGCTACATTGATTGTTCTAGCAAAATGTTAATGCAGAATGTATTTTCAAGTTAGACCTGTGAAGCCATACGTGTCAAGACAGCTGTGAATGACATGTTATGTGAATTTTAACAGAACTTTTTCATGTTAATTCTCTTGATGCCCATAGTCATCTCTGACCAGCAGCTGGCAAACTAATGTTTTAAGTGTTTATCACACATTTTATTGTCTTAAATTGTATTTTAGATGCATCTGAGCAGGGATTATTGTTCTAGCATAAGTGTAACTGCAGAATGTTTTTCAAGTTATACCTGAATATTTGGCCATATTGTTGAATTTGAAATTCACACTTTGATCACTGACTAGCAGCTGTGAATGACATGTCATG
The DNA here is from genome assembly GCF_964030765.1 of Micromesistius poutassou. NCBI lineage: Eukaryota > Metazoa > Chordata > Actinopteri > Gadiformes > Gadidae > Micromesistius > Micromesistius poutassou. The sequence continues at coordinate 4,768,267 of NC_140273.1, read as the reverse complement.
TGAAATTTAACACTGAACTTTTTCATGTTAATTCTCTTGATGCCCATAGTCATCTCTGACCAGCAGCTGGCAAACTAATGTTTTAAGTGTTTATCAAGTGAAGAATGGGGAGATCGCACACTAGGGCTGAGAAGTTCCAAAAGTATTTTAAAAGCCGAAACAACAATTACAGGACACATAAACAAGGGTAAACGTTTCGGGTCTAGCCCTTCATCCGTGTTCCTTGTACGTGATGCGTCACAGGGCGCAGCGGCCTTTTATAGGCTCGCCTGCCAATCACCCAATCACCCCAAGACACATGAGTGTGTTTGGGGTCACAGTGTATCCAAATCACCAAAGTTACACCACAGGTACTATAATATCACAATTATATACAAACATGTACAGGAGATATAACATTTGTATACAGAAACATATAGTGATACCATATTTTAATTTAATATATAATATATATATATATAAAACAACATTTAGAAAAAGGTACACATCACCCTTATCAAAAGCAATATCATCATAGCACATTAGGTTATCTTGCGTCCATGTTGGCCTAGTCCATTCAACCAACTATTCTAATTACAACAGTTACAGCGAACATGTTAAGGTAAATTCACCACTGATACCACATAGACGGTCTCCTAAGACCAGTTCAGACCAACTATTCGCGACGCCCCAAAGATTGAACATGTCAAATCGCCAGGTCCAGTTTTAGAACGCAACGATGTGGCTATTTCTCTTCAGCCAATCAGGACACAGCACAACAATTTAGGCTTATTAAATACAAGTTGTAGATGCTAACGGTATTATCTTTGGTTTTACACCGCACTTATTTAACATGCCCTGCAAATGTATAAATCAGTGTTCGAATTACGTGGGAGCCAGAGGGAACCGAGCTTCCAAAAAGGCAAAGTCAAAAAACTGAGGGGTCTCATATCTGAAGGTGTCTGCCATATTTGGCATTGTAATTTCATCTTAAACAACACTCATTCATCCCCGTGCAGTCTCTTACCGTTAAAGATGTTCGATTAAAATATAGGCTAGCCTACTATACGTCACGTAGACTGACTCATTTCACGGATTCCTGTGAGACCGGGTTGCCTTAATTACATCGGTCGCATTTGTCAGGTGAAAACTAAATGTCAAGGGAAAGAGGCGGTGGTTGAAAACAGTATTTCGATCGCTTATTAAGTTCACTCGTGGCGTGTAATGATTTATTCGTTTCCCTGTATCATTTCCTTAATTTAGAACACAGTTCAAAAATAATAATAAAATAATAATAATTATTAAAAAAGTGATAAAAAAAAAGATTATGAAAAAAAATGATATAAAAAAATTTATATAAAAAAAAAATTATGAAAAAAAAAATTATATGAAAAAAAAAAATTATATAAAAAAATTTATTTAAAAAAAAATTATAAATTAAAAAAAAAATTAAAAAAAATTTGGACCTGCGCACAAATGTTTTTTTTGGACCTGCGCGCGCATCTTTTTTTTGGACATGCGCACGCGCATCTTTTTTTGGATCTCCATTTTTTTTGGACATGCGCACGCAGGTCCAAAAAAAGATGCGCGTGCGCATGTCCAAAAAAAAGATGCGCGCGCAGATCCAAAAAAAAAGGTGCGCGCGCAGGTCCAAAAAAAGATGCGCGTGCGCATGTCAAAAAAAAAGATGCGCGCGCAGATCCAAAAAAAAAGGTGCGCGCAGGTCCAAAAAAAGATGCGCGTGCGCATGTCAAAAAAAAACATTTGTGCGCAGGTCCAAATTTTCCATTTTTTTTTATATAATTTTTTTTAATAATTTTTTTTTTCATATATATTTTTTTTATATAATTTTTTTTTCATCATTTTTTTTTATATAATTTTTTTTCATAATCTTTTTTTTATCACTTTTTTTTAATAATTATTATTTTTTGATTATTATTTTTATTTAATTTTTTAAGACCGCACGGGGATGGATAAATGAGCGTTGTTTAAGATGAAATTACAATGCCAAATATGGCAGACACCTTCAGATATATGAGAGACCCCCTCAGTTTTTTGACTTTGTTGCCTTTTTGGGAGCTTGGTTCCCTCTGGCTCCCGCGTAATTCGATTTATACATTTCAGAGCTGCCAACTTGCACGGTGCACCGTGTGACATACGTTTTTGCCTGCTTACACACGCCACACATCCAATTTCTCACGGCCAAAAAAACAAACCCCCCCCCCCACAGTCAACATTTAAGCCCAGTTCAGACCAAAGATTCGCGACGCAACTGCTTGCAACTCGCAACTCCTTGCGGCGAGACGGGCTGAGACGTTCTAAAAACGGGGCAGTTCACACTGCTGCACCGGGCGGCGACGGCAGGTGGTCTCCCTAGCAACTGTGAACGCTCTGGCACAGCTGAGAGCCGCATCAGCATCACTTCCATCCTGCTAAAAAGTAACCTAACTTAGGTTTGCGATTAGTTTTATTTTGGTTGAGAGTAGGCTAGAGTTGCTGTGTTTCGCCATTCTCCACTACTTCTGCATTGTAGTAGGCCTAATTCGCTATAGCTTAGTTTGTTTAGATCCCGCTAGTTGGATACATTGCATTCTTTCGTAGTGGCGACTTCTCGACTGCAAGGGAAGCTCGGCTTCCCCTAAAATTCCCCGAAAATTAAATGGTCAGATATATACTGTTGTGTTAACATTTCATTGATTAAAAATGCGTTAGAACACGTCCATCTCGAAGACGAGTTCGTTCAGAATCAGCTGCTTATCGCAGGTCGACTGACTCGATGTCCTTCTCATACACTTACGTGTTTAATTTGCGTGTGTTTAGACAGATGGGCGTGCACACACACGCGCACCAAGCATCACCCGCATTCATTCATTATTTTAAACACTCACTCGTGGTAAAACTATGTTTTCTCACGATCAAATACTCATCAATCCTAAAAGTAATGGACTTGTACACGATGTCTTTGTCAAGAACATATGTGTTTGCTGTAGCCTACGGTGTTTGCAGATGCATTGATTTAAAAGTAGGCCTACAATTTACCGCTGTATCAGCTGTGATCATTTAACCAATCATTTAGGCCTACCCTAAAACTAGATTTTGTTTTGGAAGCCTGGAATATACTTTCTCGAATGTATTATTGTTATTATTATTATTATTATTTTAACGCATGGCATAGCTTACTATACTTCATTCATGTTCATTCATGCAGCCCTATGGAAAAAAAAATGTTTCCACAATCCACACGCTATTTCTATGCAGTTTCACACGTATGCATAATCTTTTACATCATAATATTTAACATGCAAGTGTAGTGGTGCCTGGTTGCTGCGGGGGAAAATCAGCTTTGCGCCGGGTGCAAACTAGCAACGACACATGCGTCGGTGTAGAAAGTCAGATAGGGCCCTTCTTCTGTTTGGCGCACATGGCTAATTTGCATACGCGCACAGGACTGTCGGAATGGGAACATGTCGGACTGGCAGCATTACGGGGGCGCGATTACGGGCTGGCGGAGTTACATTTAAAAAACGCGTTCAAGTAAAAATAAATAAGAAAAGCGGAATCAATTTGTGGCGCTCGTTGTTCAATCTGTGGCGCAGCGCCACACATTGGCCTATGTGTGGGAAACACTGCACGGCCATCACACATGTGCTCATTCGGAGCATTGTAAATCATTTATTGTTTCATTGTTGTAGCCAGTTCATTTATGTAATAAATAAAGATGTGTGGCGTGTGTGTAAGTAGGCAAAAGCGTGTGTCACACGGTGAACCCGTGAGAGTTACGGTGAACCCAGCTCTGCTTCAACTTTTTAAAAAAAATAATCGTTCATACTCCGCGTACCACTAGAGAACGCTCGCGTACCCACCGTTTGAGAACCACTGCCATAGGCTATGTTACAGTTTCAAATATTTTAGGACGTAGTATTTATTCTGATTCAACATTAATTCCATGTTGTTACTTTTCAATATCGGTCATTAGGCTAAATAAAGTCACGTTTGGCAATTAGCGGGGTCAAAGTAACCTATTCTCGCAATATGGACCCAAAAGGTTTTCTCATGGTTTGACAGCCCTCCTCAAAACAAAATTACCAGGTGTCTTAATGTAGTGTAGGCCATCAACCAATAACCAAAATACTAAACTAAAGACCATGACACACTGTTACCTTCTGTTAGGCTAAATTCCTTCTTTCTGGGTCAGACTGGAAATAAATGCTGAGGTCTTGGTTAAATATATGGCAGTATTTAAATACACTATGGCAGCAGGTATCAGTATACAGCTGTGTTCCCATGTCAATGCATGATTAAATTCATGATTAAGAAATAAACACATTTTTAATGTCCTACGTCAACAACAGCCAGTGGCTTTTATATAAGCCTTCCTTCAATTTGTTTATAGGAAGTAAACGAGGACTGTTTTATAAAAAAAATTGGGTTATGGTTATCAAAAATGTTTGCCGCGCACGCGGTCTTTGCACGCCCACTGACATTTTGCGAAGTCTCACTCCAGCCAAAGTCGGCAACCCTGTGGGCGCTGTCCAGAAAGAACGTTCTGAAACGTGCTTTTCATGCGCAGGTGCATGACAGCATTCTAAATATATTGCAGTCTTTGCGAATAAAACATTGCTCGAAATCCTTCTAGTAGGCCTAAACATGTATTTAACCATGGGCAATAGCATAGCCTACACTGATTAAAAAAAAGAAAAAAGAAAAAATATAGAAACAGCGGAGGAGATTGAGGCAATCACATCCTTAATTACATCTGTCGCAGAAAATATACATTTTGAAATGAAAGATAAATTTTGAATCGTTTATTTAGCCTATTATATAATAGGCTACTGTTTATGCTGAGACTGCTTTGCTTTTTGCTACCTGTCTGTGTGCGGGCTTTGCGCACCGTCAAGGGAAAGATGCGGTGGTTGAAAAAATCTTTAGACCACTTATTAAGTTCACTCGTTGCTTATGGTTTATTCGTTTCCCAGTATCATTTCCTTAATTTAGAAGTTGCGAGTTTTATAAATTATTGGAAGCGAGTCGAGCTGACCTCGCCTGCTGTACCGTAGCCTATATTTGTAGGCTACTGTAGGCCTAGTGTATATAATATTGGTGAAACACAACACTTCCAATGTGGCAGTTCCATGCGCAACGGGGAATTCTAAAGGTTACTGTAGTGGCGGCGACCAGCGTCAGGAGCAACATCACTACGGTAGAGCCAAGAAGGTTCTACGAGCGTTTCAGACCAACCTTACCAACGAACGATGTAAGCTACGAAAGAGATTCATAGCAAAGAAGGTTTCGGGAAACACACGTGATGATAAGGTAGAACTTAAAGTAGGCTAGAGGTTACGAATAACGTAGCGTTAAGAAGGCTTTAAGAAGGTTTCTGGAAACCGGGCCCTGGCTCGTTGTTGATAACATGCCTGTGATTAAGGGGGAAGGGTCAGGTGTGGTTCATCATGGGGGTGGGGTGGGGACCGAGACTGAGAGCTACATGGGAAAATATGTTCCAAACGCACTTTGAAATATTGCCGTTTCATGACAAAAAATTGTTGAGTGACCCACCCCTCAACAAAGAATATTAAGACATAACCCCCCCCCCCCTATTTTCCTCCGGTGGTTTATTCCATAAATTCCGAACGGTCCTTTTGTGAATTTGTGAATAAGCAGTATTTCTTCAGAGGTATATCTATTCTAGTCTTCTTCTCAGTCAATAAAGTTAAGTTTTCAGTAGGCTTAATGCTGAAATATGAGATGGAATACTGAACAAATAGAGAATTTCAGCCTAATTGACCATTTTTTTTATTAAATAGAAGCTCTTTTTAAAGAGATGTAAGTATTTTCCCCATGGCTCTGCCTTCGTGGCCTTGCCGTTCTATCCCTTTTACATGAAGCGTAAAGCAGACCCTCCACAGGAGACGGGATGAGGTCCTGCTGGGCCAGCTCCCTCGGCTAACCTTCATTAGGACAAGGGCCAGGTAACTCAGTCAGCCAATCAGAGGTGAGGCATGCAGCAGCACATGTCGGTTCTCTAAAGACCTTTGGGAGAACCCCAAATAGAACCTTTTCCCAAACTATTGCAGTCACTTGCCCAGGAATCTTGTATAATAGTTTCCTACGAAATAATTACTAATTATGCTTTTAATGATAGAATAATAACTACTTAATAATTAAATGACTCATTTCATAAATAATAACATTCACAATAACATGATTAACTTTTTATTTGAAGTTAAAACCAATGGAGACTTACTTTGAGAAGCTACAGTAGAGCAAAAGTGACTTAATTTGCGCCTCTGGGCTGGACCCCAACACACAGCAACCAGCCTGGACCCCAACACAGAGTGACTCTGGGCTGGACCCCAACACAGAGTGACTCTGGGCTGGACCCCAACACAAAGCGAGTGGACTGGACCCTAACACAGAGCAACCGGCCTGGACCCCAACACAAAGCGACTCTGGGCTGGATCCCAACACAAAGCGACTCTGGGCTGGACCCCAACACAGAGCGACTCTGGGCTGGACCCCAACACAAAACTGTCTCATCTCGTCTCTTTCGGCAGTTATGGGCTCTGCATCCTGAGGAAGTCCTGAGGGCATAGGTCACCAGCTACAGGTGGTGTCCAGTGTGTTGTCCAGGGAGGCCAGCAGAGGGCAGCACCATCAGGTTGTAAGGCACTGCTTCCTGTTGTCCGCCTGACTGGGGTCGCAGGTCAATATGGTCTCCTGGTGAATTGTTTGTAGGAACCGTCTCAGTCTTATCATCCGTCATAAAGAGAGGTGCGCATCTTAGCAGGTGGAGGTGTCTCCGTACTCTGCATTCCAGCGAGCGTACATCTCCAGAGTCTGAGGAGCCACGCTGCTCCGGATCTTCTTCAGAGACTCCAGGAAGTCCTCACAACGCATGTTCCTCACCTGGAGACACAACACACACCTGAACACACACACCCTTACCCAACCCATACCCCAAGCCTACCCTAGACCTGAGGGCTCACCTTGAATGATGTGGATCAGAAAGACAAATATTTAAAGTGATGGACAATAGAAACCTGTCATGTAGTTCTAATGGTGTTATCAAGGTGTGCATTAAGCATCCTGTACTAATGGTGTTATTAAGGGTTATCAAGCTATTATTGATAACCCTTAAGTTATTGTTAGTTAACATTTTGCAAATCCAGCTGAGAGGAAACTACATCATCATACTTTCTGTTCTGAGTTCTTCAGGGAATGTGGACTTACCTCGCGGGCGGCCATGTTCCTCACCTGGTCCGGTCTCAACTCTGTCAACACATAGACATAGAACCATATAGAACACAGCCACGAAAAACATCACAGAACATACTAGAACCACATTCAACCATACAGAACAGCGTAGAACTACAAAGAACCATATAGAAGACACAACCAAAGACAATATTTCAAAGACAGACAGAGGATTCAGGGATGGAGCTCACCCCTGATTGGTCCCAGCGAGGCATCTTTAGCCAATGCGGTGAGGTCACTTCCTGAATATCCCACGGTCAGTCTGAAACACAGGAAGTAAACACGTTTCCTGTTTGCGATTGATGAACGGGATCATCATGTATGGGCAGGTCATGTGACTGAGGAGGGGTGTGGCCTACCTGGCAAGGTGTTTCAGCTCCTTCTGACTCAGTGGGTTGCCATGGCTACCCAGGAGCGTCTTCAGGAGGAGGAAGCGAGTCTAAAAAAATACAGAAAGTCACACACACACAGCTCAACGTCATGTTATCTCCAGACGGCTGAGTAAAGGCTGTGGGGAGTTCTCCTACCTGCTCAGTAGGGGGCGCTACGTACACACGCTTGGCAAAACGCCTGCAGAGAAAAACAAGAAACACTCACTTACTTTTGCAGCTGATATACAACAAGATAGCCTACTAGTCACATCCGCTACACACCAACTAGCCCACGCGCCACCCCCACTAGCCACATCCGCTACACACCAGCTAGCCCATTGGCTACCCCCACTAGCCCACTAGTCACATCCGCTACACACCAGCTAGCCCATTGGCTACTCCCACTAGCCCACTAGTCACATCCGCTACACACCAGCTAGCCCATTGGCTACTCCCACTAGCCCACTAGCCACATCCGCTACACACCAGCTAGCCCATTGGCTACTCCCACTAGCCCACTAGTCACAGCCGCTACACACCAGCTAGCCCAAGTCTTTATTTTAAGAGGCATTTTTTGTCATATTTGTTGAAATTCTCTTTATAACCCAACAGCAATCAATAAATCAAATGCTCAGATAAAAAACTAAAATCATCGGTATCTGTGTCGCAGGCCTGTTAACTGGCACGTCAAATTATTTATTCCGACCCAAATGTAATTGGACGGCTTATCGGTCTGTCTACCCCAACCGGCTTCCTACGGCACTCTGCCTGTGCACCCATTGGCCTACCCTGGATTTAAGGTTAGAGGGTCTACAATGTTGGCCTGTGGAGCCTGTGAGACTGGAACTGCAGAAGGACAGACGCAACGACAGCACCCCCCAGTGGTAGACATGGAGAACGGCAGGCTGACCTGAGCACCGCTTCGTCCAGCTCCTGAGGCCGGTTAGTGGCCCCCATCACCAGGAGCCGCTCATCCTGACCAGACTGGACCTACACACACACACGCACACACACCAAAACATCCAAGTCATGTCACTCCCATCACATAGTAACGGCTAACTTACATAGCCTAGTGGCTAACTAAAATAGCCTAGTGGCTAACTAAAATAGCCTAGCTCAAAGGCTAGCTGACAAAACCTAGCTGAGAGGCTAGCTGACAGCGTAGCGGCTAAGCTAGAAGAAGACGTCACCCCGTCGAACTCCAGCAGGAACTCTGTCTTCAGCCGTCTGCTGGCGTCATGTTCGCCCTCCCTCCTCTCACACAGCAGGCTGTCCACCTCATCTACACACAGACAGACACACAGACAGGGAGGGAGACAGACAGACATTAGGTCACAACCCCACTTTGATTTAATTGATCTGAATCATTAATTCAAATGAATGGAAACAAAGTAGAGGAGTGTTTCAGACCGATGAAGATGACGGATGGCTGGAGCTCCCTGGCCACCGCGAACATGGCTCTGACCAGCTTCTCTCCCTCGCCAACCTGGAACCACAGGGCTATTGCTCTAGTACTGCAGCAGGCACTACTAGTAGTACTAACATATTTTGTGCACTGTACTAGGCAAAATCTGTGCAATGCTAGTGCTGTATTCAGCGTGGTTTGGAGGTTATACAGTGAATGCTAGCGCTGAATTGATCCTGGTGTGGAGGTTATAACAGTGAATGCTAGTGCTGTATTCAGCCTGGTTTGGAGGTTATAACAGTGTTAACTCACGTATTTGGATGTTAAGCCGCTGATGTTGAAGAAGGTAGCATTGGACTCCATGGCAACGGCTTTAGCCTGGAAGATAAAAACTTTCCTACTCACAGAACGCCACCGAAGATCAACTGTCACGCGGAAAATTCACTTTTATTTTGAAAATCAAACAGTTGTTGCCATGACAACAATAGCAATGGGACTCCCCTCACCAGCATGGTCTTGCCGTTTCCCGGGGGCCCGAACAGCAGAAGGCCCCTGGCCGGAGACCGGAGCCCCGTAAACAACTGGCGGAGAACAGCTGGAGTCAGTCACCATGGTTATACATCTACATACACACTAAAGGAGGAGAGGAGGAGGAGAAGGAGGAGAAGAGGAAGAGGAGAGGAGGAGGAGAAGAGGAGAGGAGAAGGAGAGGAGAAGAGGAGAGGAGGAGGAGGAGAAGAGGAGAGGAGAAGGAGAGGAGAAGGAGGAGAAGAGAGGAGAAGGAGAGGAGGAGAAGAGGAAGAGGAGAGGAGGAGGAGGAGAAGAGGAGAAGAAGAGGAGAGGAGAAGGAGAGGAGAAGAGGAGAGGAGAAGGAGAGGAAGAGGAGGAGGAGAAGGAGAGGAAGAGGAGAAGGAGAGGAAGAGGAGGAGAAAGGAGAAGAGGAGGAGGAGAGGAGTCTCCTCACCTCGGGTCGGAGGGCAGGGAGGATCACGATCTCCTGCAGCGCCTGTTTAGCTACTTCCTGTCCAGCGATGTCATCAAACCGCACCGACACGCCGCTACACACACGCACAAACACACACACACACACAATAAATAACACTACACTACACTACACTACACAAAATGAACTGCTCAACACACTTTACTACAAAACACACTATACTACAGTATATAACACACACACACTATGGAAGTTACCTGTGGACGACCTCGTTGAGGATGAGGTCGGCCATCTTGGGGTCTACATTCCTCAGGTTCCTCACGTCTCTCTTCGGGGGCGTGGCCTTCAGGGTGCCCGCCTTACGACCACTTCCTGCTTTCACCTGCAGACAGACCCAACCCCCGGGGGCCCTCGTTATCATTATTATAACGTTATGATGATCAAGTTATTATAACACCATGACTATAATGACCTCATCATAATCCCGTTATTATGATCACATAGTTATGATCACGTTAACGTTGTTATGATCACGTTATTATGATCACGTTAACGTTGTTATGATCACGTTAACGTTGTTATGATCACATTATTATGATCACATTTACGTTGTTATGATCACGTTAACGTTGTTATGATCACGTTATTATGATCACGCTAACGTTGTTATGATCACGACCACTTTATTATGATCCTGTTATTATGTAATCATAATCATGAGAACGTGATTATTACTGTGCCTAATTGCTGTGGTTGTGTGAAGGGGCCCAGTCCCCCACCTTAATGTGTGTGGGGGCTCGGTGGGCAGTTGACGGTGCCGTGGGGCCGCCGGAGGCCTTGGAGGTGGGCTTGGGTCGGGTCAAGGGCTGGCTGGAGGGAGCCACAGTGTCTCTCTTCTTGGGTGCGGCGCTGGTAACTAACACACACACACACACACACACACACACACACACACACACACACACACACACACACACACACACACACACACACACACACACACACACACACACACACACACACACACACACACACACCAATAATGAGAATCACTTGAGCAGAGATAGTGGGATGATCCCCTATTAAACGTCCAAACGAGATCAGATACTGAAAAACAGCTGGACTACCCAAACACAGCTGGACTACTCAAACACAGCTGGACTACTCAAACACAGCTGGACTACTCAAACACAGCTGGACTACTCAAACACAGCTGGACTACTCAAACATCAGGGTTATGGTGGGGAGGCTTAGGGCCTACCTGGGTCCAGGTGAAGGTTATAGCGGGCAGGCTTAGGGCCTATCTGAGAGCATGTGAGGGTAATGCTGGGCGGGTAAGAGCCTACCTGGGCGCAGGTGAGGGTTATGGTGGGCAGGGTTAGTCCTGGTGGTGTAAGTATCTCTTTGAGGTGAAGACCCTGAGACCACCTTGGCTAAAAGAAGAGCAAAGAGAGAGAACAAATAAACATAGATTAGATAATCGATGGATGGGTTGGAGAGCAAGTTCATTGAATAAAAGTGGCATAAATCAGCTCCCAAATAGATTATGTATAGAGTCCGGAATCGCGGGAGTTCAGCTGCAACACGCAGTTTTGTGCATGTTTTCGAGAAGCTAACAAGCTAGCATGTTGTTCTTACATACTCTCTACAATATAACAAGTAACAATATAATAAGGCTAGCATATCAAGAAGCTGCTATAAACAGGTTAACCTGCGGCGAACCGCATAGCATACTGTTTTTCAGCGGTGGTGTACTTTACCCAGTGGTGTATTTTACACACAACATTTACATGTTGACTAGACGCTAACCAGATAACTAGTGGTGGTGTACTTTACATGTTGACTAGACGCTAACCAGATAACTAGTGGTGGTGTACTTTACCCAGCAGCTCCAGTCTGTCGTTGGCCATGATGAGGTTGGTGGCCATTTTGGACTGTAGCCGTTTGTCTCGTTCTGTCGTCTCCCCTGCATGAAACATTTACATCCCACCAGAGAATCGACTCATCACTTCATCACATATCCCCTGTGAGACCTGGTGTATTAGGGTACGGTACATCCTGTGTGACCTACTGTATTAGAGTACGGTATATATCCTGTGTGACCTACTGTATTAGAGTACGGTATATATCCTGTGTGACCTACTGTATTAGAGTACGGTATATATCCTGTGTGACCTACTGTATTAGAGTACGGTATATATCCTGTGTGACCTACTGTATTAGAGTATGGTATATATCCTGTGTGACCTACTGTATTAGAGTACGGTATATATCCTGTGTGACCTACTGTATTAGAGTACGGTATATATCCTGTGTGACCTACTGTATTAGAGTACGGTATATATCCTGTGTGACCTACTGTATTAGAGTACGGTATATATCCTGTGTGACCTAGTCAGCTACCAGAGAGCAGAGCGTAGATACCAGAACACCTGGTCGATTGTGTATCCGTCTACTATCTATCTATCCTGTCTTATGATTGGTCAAACCAATTTCTTCTGGAGTAAGTCAGACTCAGAAGGCTTATTATGACTCTTGATTGGCTGAAGTGTGCAGTAGTAAACAGGAAGTCCCTCCCCCAGGCGTATCTCACCTGTTCCTGGGCCGAGGTCGACGGAGATGCCCCTCTCCAGCTCAGCGATGCCTCGCTTGTACCACTCTACAGCCTGCAGCTTGGGGCCTGAAACACACACACACTATACTGATCAAACTAAATATCCTAACCAAACGTGAGCCACTACAGCCTAAATAGACGCTACATGTTAGACTGAGCTATGGTACAGCACCACAGTGCTGCTACTGTCCAGATCATGTACACAATCAACACATTCCACACTGATCACATGATTGATTCCCCTGGGCATTGCTCTGTGGAAAGGCAGACTCAGTCGAGACATAGCGATCAATACGTACTATGATCGATACATACTGACCCAAATGGCACATATTATAATCAGAGATTTGGCCAGAGGTTCTTTAGAAAGTTTGGATCAAACTTCCATTACAGAATGGAGGCCAGTGATCAATAGACTTCATAGAAAGGTCTTCACAAAACATCTATTGACTCCAGCAACATGAACGCGTGACCTGGGACACCTGGGGCAGTCTGGTGCTGGTCTACTGTCCTGGTCCAGGCTGGTCTAGCTCTGCTGTCCTGGTCCAGGCTGGTCTAACTCTGCTGTCCTGGTCCAGGTTGGTCCAGCTCTGCTGTCCTGGTCCAGGCTGGTCTAGCTCTGTGGACCTGGTCCAAGCTGGTCCAAGTTTACTGTCCTGACCCATGTTGGTCTACTGCCCTAGAAGCTCTTTATAGAAGTGTGACTGGATTTTGTAACAAATATAACATATAGACCTTCCGTCCTAGAAGATACGGCCAGCTTTACAACTCAAAAGATCTGCGAATTTGAAATTCAAATAAACTGAAATAAACATCGTTATTTAGAGACCTCAATGCTCACGTGGAAGCCTTATGATCAAGCCTTTGGTCACTGTTCGTGAAAATCGTCTTATAATGTGCAAATGTATTATCCACAATTGAATACTCTGTATAATAATATTTGAAAAAAATACCACAACACAGCACCAATAAGACATTAACTAGGCAAACAAAATATTCACTCACCACCTTTCTCCTCTTCGTCGATCCTGAGGGCCACCGAGATGTACTCGAAGGCTTGCTTGTGGTGGTTCCAGACCTTGTCACTGTCTTGGACCTGCTGGCTGTCGCCGCGCTGGTCGCTCACCTGCCCGGCTGCGCTCCCAGTGAGCACGGCAGGGATCAGTCGGCCGTACAGCCACAGCAGGATCGCGCTTAGCTGCACGACGAGCAGCCGGAGCATCGACAGCACCGCCAGCAGCGGGTAAGCACCATAGTGGAGACTCCGCTGGAGGAGCGACGCCTGGTCGCAGGTGTCGCGGTCCGACGGTGCCGCGCCAGGCAACCGCTTCTTCCTGCCTCTCCCTCCCCAGCCTGCGGAGCTCATCTCTCCGACTCTACCAGGTCCATGTCACTGGGACTTGCTGTCGGTCTGGCAGGTCTGGGGTCTCCACCACGCCAGGTCCCCCACCCGGTTATAATAATCCAGATCGGGAGATTTAGGTCGCGAGTAAACCTTTGAGGCGAGGGTGTTGCACCAGTGTGTTTCTGTGATGTGTGTCTCTGTCTGGCCGCTGTCTCTCCATCCAGCACACACACACACACACACACACACACACACACACACACACACACACACACACACACACACACACACACACACACACACACACACACACACACACACACACACACACACACACACTTCCGGTGTTAGGGTTATTGTATTAATAATTATTGTATTATTGTACGGTGTTAATAATTTTATAGGTTTTTATTACCGATTCCGTAATGAGGAAACTATAGAATCGTCCGTTTTTTTGTTTTTTTTTTAAACAATTTTAACTTAATATTCGATCTGTTAGATGTAAAGCATTTACAACCGGTTTCAACCGTTTTCCTTATCAACGACGTAAAATGCGTAAGTGCTACGCAACGTATCTTGCGTAACATCTAACAACAAACATGGCGGACGGTGAGTCAATTGTTGTCCGGGTTCACGGTCTTCTTCTTCTTCTAGTTCTAGTTTCACTGCATGCGTGTTGGAAAGCATTGGCGAAAATACTTATCTGAAAATGCATTTAGAAATGGGTGTTCCTGTGAAGTTATAAACCCTCTGTATACGATGCTTGGTTGGTATCTTACCGCTCTTCCAACGTTACGGTCCATAGAGCCGCCTGGCCTGCGGGCCAATGCTAAAGAAGCTGAGTTAGTTCATGATTTGTTTAGTTCATGAGTAGTACATGGTTATTTAAGTTGGTTCCTTTAGTTCAGTTGGGAGAAATAAGCCCGACGGTGTTTGGGCAGCTTCCAGGATGACAGCATTACGCCGTCTCTTTCATCCCTTGTAAATATATCCGCGGGTTGTCTCAGAAAGGTATATTTAATGGTTCGGGTTTATAACCCTGGAAAAACCACCACACCGCTGATTATTCCTGCACTTCTCAATGTATTGCTCTATTTTTTCAATGCATTGCGGCTATGTTGCTAGCCAAGCTAATAGTGTAGCGGGGTGACTTGCATTAGTGAGTAACGGATCAGTTGTATCACTTGGTGGGAATACTTTCCTTAACTTGCCACTCATCTTCAACAGATCACGCAGACGCAGACCAGTCCATGGAGGGACACACCCCGGTAAGATATATGATCTGTAACCTGCGTGTAGTAACTTAATTAGTTATAAATATAATCTGTAGTCTGTGAGTAGTGTCTTCATTAGTTATAAATACGATATGTAACCTGTGTGATAGTATATTCATTAGTTTGATCTAAATAAGCAATGTGTGAATTTGTTTCCTTTTCAGGTGACGGAAAACCCCCATGCTGAATATGGCCTCACAGACAATATCCAGGTAACATCCAGATATATAGGCAACATCCAGGCTTATAATACATATAGGTAACATGTATACCACACATTGGTGGCTCCTGAAAAAAATATGGGGGGGGGGGGGGGGGGGGATTTTCAGATAATGATTAAGGTGACCTATTCAATGGTGCATTAAGCAAGACAGTATAATTTTGTTGTTAGATGATTAACTCATACAGAGATCCTTCTTGTGTCCACTAGATGGCAACTCCATAAACAAAAATGAAAAAATAATTATTTACATGAATCTAATGTTGTAGGATGTAAAATAGCTAAACAGGACACGGATATGTCCGGCAACAACATAAAGACAGGGGCAGAATATTAAGTCAATAATTAATTGACTGACCTTGAAAGTATTGGCTTACAAAAGCAAAATAAGTTATCACAGTGCTACATAGAAATACAATAATTTCACATTCCTCAACATTGCACAAGCAATGTATTTTCACACACAAATGAAATACAAAATCTGCTGAAAATACTGCATAATTTGTTCAGATTGTAGGATCAAGAGCTTTCACAAACTTTACAACATTTCAAAGGTAGTGCAGTCAAATTATCTTGGAGTTGAGTGGCAATATTCACCCTCCCAATAGCCGCAAATCTCAAGCAGCCATCCATGTGGATCTTTGACAGCTCAAGCTTCTTTATTTATTTTAGACAGATGGTGCATATCTGTCACACCAGTCGATACCCAAGCAGTGCTGGCTGCCGTGCCGCCATCAGGGTGGAAGAGTAGGCAGGGGTAGCAGAAGACTGCATTAGCTTCTTCACAGCCTGCTAGACAGATTTTTTTCCGCTCGTACCAATTTGTTAAATTCTCAGGTGTATGACTTCTCTCCCCCCCCCCCCCCCCTTGTAGAAACTTGTTTAATTATTACATTTGGTCTTGGAGGTCCTGATTGCTTTAATGCCAATTTGTCTGAATTTGATCGCAGACTAAAAGGAACTTTCAAAGAACCAACAGAATTGCACTGTAGTCGCCAGCTTGAAGGTAGTCAGTGACTTGATCGAAGATGCCCCCTCCTTCTCTTTGCTCAGTTACGTATGACTGAAGCGCGTAAGTGGAAGCCCCACGGAACCCATAGAGATTGCATGTAAGGCTCTGTATTTTGTGTGTGTGTTGTTACCTGTATGTCGGTGAGTGTTTCCTCCATGCTGATGATCTCCTGTTCGTTGACCATTCCTAGAGAATAGTGGAGAATGAGAAGGGCAGCGCAGCAGAGAAGAGCTCCAAGCAGAAGGTGGATCTGCAGGCCCTCCCAACGCGAGCCTACCTGGACCAGACGGTCGTGCCCATCCTCCTGCAGGGCCTGTCGGTGCTGGCCAAGGACAGGTGAGCTGCACTCCCACACCAGGTGGTAGTCAGTCCTCTCTTGCTACAGCACTGACCTCTGACCTCTTTGTTCCAGACCACCAAACCCCATCGAGTACCTAGCGGCGTTCCTCTTGAAAAACAAAGGCCAGTTTGAGGAGAGAAACTAGCTCCCAACTGAAACCAGTTAGTCTGTTGTGTACTGTACTTTTCTTTTTTATCATAATAAAGGCATTGAAAGATGAGTTGATGCTGTTGTGATTCTGTTGACATGCAGGCTCTCTGTAGTCTGAAAGGGGTTGGCCCACTGTAACCAACCAGCTGTTCCAGCAGGACCAGATGTTTTATGGTTTAGATACATCTACACCTCGTCTCGTAGCAAATGTAAAAATACTATGACAATGACTGGGTTCAGCCTGTTCTTATAGGCTAGTGAGACTATCCTGATTTCACATTCTGTTTCTCTGCATACCATAATATTAATTATGAAACGCTAATTTGAATATCTTGGTCTCACAAAGCAACTTCTCTTAATTTTTAAGAATATTACAAACCATTAATAAAATAATGAAACGTTCAGGTTATTACCACTGGCCAAGTAGCTGAAAGCCTGGAAACGATGACAGGGGAACGCATTAAATGTCATGTTCCAAAGTAACACATGGACTCAAGTCGAGGTTAGGTGTCAGGACTCAACTTTATTAACATCTCAATGGGAAAACTTCACCAGCACCTTATGTCTTTTTTTATAAAATACACCTGGATAAAGATCTAACCCCAGATGATGTCTTCAACACCAGACCAGAGGGAAGATCTACAGGTACCCACCACCAGGTACCAAGCTAACTGAGAAGCAAGAAACACTTGTGGTCAGAGAAGACCAGCCTAGATAGCAACCTAACCATCAATCAAATCAATGTTAGTCTGGAATAGTTCATTACGTTAAGGATTAAGTTAAGTGATGAGCCTACTTCAAAGAGGATAGCAGAGGTTCAGGTCGTTTGATTTCAACAGTCTTCCAGAGAATATTCTCTAGGATGATTACAGAACCAGACGTTAAAGACGTTCCAGCAGGTTTTAGTTAGGAAAAAAAATAGATTCTTCATGTCCATCCAGCTGCCTGGCCAAAATGAGTTGCTCCGATCAAAAACATTTAGTTAGTTCCAGCAGCCAATCAGAAGTCAGATGTAGTACTGGTTTGTGGCCAGGTTGTCCATGAAGGGCTGGACCAGGTAGTCTGTGGAGAAGTAGAACACCAGGCCAAAAGCGATGGAGATGGGCAGCGCCGGCAGAGCCTTCTTAAAGATGGCCAAGAGCAGCAGGGTCAGACACAGGCCCTGGAAGAACAGGTCAACAGACCTTTATTAACACAGACACTTGACGCTAGCCTAAGCAGGCTAGGGTGGTGATCAGTGGAGGGTTCTCCAGTGAGGAGAGGGAGGGAGATTGCCCAGACTACTGTAATGAATTAATGCCCTTAAATATGACTACTTTAATGCCTTTGTATATGTAATGTTCGTTTCCCTGGGTAAAGGGATATTAGCACCCCCTATCGCCTATTGAACATTACTTCGGAGAGGACGTTCCTCCCTCAGCCTCCATTGACTCCCATTCATTTCTCGGGAACTACTGGCGGCCGGTGAATAACATGGGGGTCAGTGGGAGAGAGGAGGAAAGTCCTCCTCTGAGTGGGTGGGACTAGCTAAGGGATCTGTACAGTGCGGCTCTGTTCACTTATATTGGCGTTTCCCACCGAGCGGTGCGGTTCAGTTCGCTTATATTGGCGTTTCCACCTCCAAAAGTCTGCCAAAATAAAAACGCTGAGTCTACCTATTTTCGGTACTCCACTGTTGGGTTACCAAGCCGTCTGAAAGGGTGGCGAAAACGTGGAGTTACACGCACCGTTATTCTGATTCTATTCTATTCTATCACTTTAAAAATATGCCATTTGGTATGACCAGGTCACTGATATCTTTGCACACTAACAGCGAGGAGGATTGACTTGATCTATAAATGAAATCCCTCAATCTTATTTGGCTTAACACCATGACCAACATTCTCAAACATCCATTAAAATCCACATTTGCCTCAAACAATGTTAGGCTTACAGCCCATGTCAATAGTTAAATAAATTAGAAAATAAGAATTATGTTCTTGTTGTTCTTTTAATTGTTTGTTACTCTGACCGTTCTGTTTAATATTGTGGAAAGGATGTTAGTGAATGATTCAGAGCATGATGCATTGGCATTTTGGTCTTGTGTCTTAATTTTTCTTAAAACAATTGTAGCTGAAAATAAACATAGCCAAATTACAACCAATAGCTTCAGTCATTGAGGGCAAAAATAGGCCCAATAATAGGCCCAGATTTTTTTTATTTCGTTTTACAAATCAAGAGTAGGCCTGATTTGACTAATTAGCTTTGCATCCTTTCCTTCTGCCCTTGTAGTCCAAGACATGCTAGTCCGAGACATGCCCACCAGCTTTCAAAGTACAATGCTGTCACTGGTGGATTTGTATCAATTTTATTCACATAATTATCCCTCCCTGCTATTTTGTAGTTCACCAAAACACCCTGAAACAACTTGAGTCTCACATACTTATGCCACCATACGCCACTAACAGTGCAAGCAGACCAATGGTAACCAAGCTCGCAGTCCTTCCTCCCTCACTTTAAAAACCACCAGCCGCCACTGGTGGTGATAGCATGGTTATGGTGGTACTCACTATGAGGATGGCCACGAAGCAGGCTAGTGTTGTGTTCCAGTCTCCTCCTGTGGCTGCTGCCTTCCCCACCAGAACACTGTAGAAGATGAAGTCCCCTAGACCCAGTTTCACCCCGCCTAGAGAGGGAGACACCCGCATTATATACTAGGGGTGTGAACGGTTACAAAAAATTGTAAACGGTTACACGACCCCTTTTTTTTCGTGTACACGGTTAACCGTTTGTTTTTTGTTTGTTTTTTAAGTGGACCGCAGTCGCGCTATTGAGAATGAGGAGTCACGTGATTTTTGGGAAGGGGAGGGGAGGGGTTTGAGCCCGTCCGCCATGATGGCATCCACGGCTATCGGTTGCCAGGGGCAACGTTGTCAGAGCGGCATAGAAACATGAGGAAATACGCAACATAGAGACGCAGGAGACATTACGAGATAGAAATAAATGGAGAAGAATAAGGCGAAGGAAAAGGGTCCTAGTGAAAATGCAGAGAACACAAGAAGACATTAGAAACCATTATAGTCAATAATAATAATAATAGCTATTGCTATTCCACTGGATACGGCAGCGGCACGGAACCAAACCGGCACTACTTTGTTTTAAGTTGCCGGTTCGCAGCCGTGTCTCACAACACTTGCACAGCCATTCAGTTTATGATCTTTATTCATTAATTGAACTGACGCGGATATTCTCTGATATTATGTAAGCATAAGCACCGCGGAAACCACTGCCGTCAAAAGACGCTGATCCATCTTCACTGTTGACGAGTCGCTCTAGTTCTACCTCCACGGCCCTGCAGCGGGACATTAGAGGACTAGATTGTCCGTGTGTGGTGTTCCGTCTTGTGTTCGAATCTCATGTATTTGTATTTACGATCGGAGAGCAAGAAATGGGCTGAGATTCTCTTTATGTGTGTGGTGTACATCCGACTCAAAAATCACATAAGATTAAAAAATCTTGTAGTGTGGGACAACTGCGTTGTCCATTTAGGGAACCTGACAAACTGTAACCCACATTGAAGCAGTTTTTAACGCAGCAGTTATTTCCAGGCATTGTTAAAACAGTACAGAATTTCAACAACCTCCTCTGCTAGCAGCTACCGTGTCAACAATAACGCAAAGCTCAGCTGCACTCGGAGGGGCGTACCTTCCAACATGGCGGAAAGGGGGGGGGAGTGAAACTTACGTGTTACATGACGTAATGCACGGTGGTCAATTACCCAACATTTATCACGTGCATTTCTTAGCGCATTAACGTTGTCAAAGTGGAACATTTGTAGCTTTATTAATCTCTAAATAAATAGTACATGTTAATTTTGATTTTGATTTTTTTTTTTTTTCGGTTTTCGTTTACTGATTTTTCCTAAACGGTTATGATTTACTAACCGGTTACACGTGTACACGTGTAGCCGATCACACCCCTATTATATACAGAGAGAGAGTGTGAGAGAGAGCGAGACCATTTGGTAAAAACAGAGAGAGAGACAGCCCTGCTAAACACAGAGAGAGTGAGAGAGAGCGAGACCCTGTGGTAAACACAGAGAGAGAGGAGACTCCAACAGGTCCAGCCCTGTGGTCCTAGAGGAGACAGCAGAAGGTTGGCATCTTACTCTCCTCCTCCTGGTCCATCTCTGCAGGACCCGCCCCCTGGGCTCCAGCGGGGGGGTCTGGGTTGTCTCCGGCCTCCAGGGGGCCTCCGGCCTCCTGGGCCTCTGCATCTGGAACACAACACAGCAGAGGCTGGGACGGCTCTCATGCAGCCTCATCCTCACCCCTCTAGCATAATATAATATAATGTTGTGTTGTATAGCATAATATGAAATGATGTCATAATATAATGTCATATAATATAATGTCATATAATATAATGTCATGTTATGTAGTATAATATAATAAAGTATAATATAATGTCACGCTATGTAGTATAATAAAGTATAATATAATGTCATGTTATGCCCATAGGCCCATAGAAGGGGCTGGCTCTTGTTAAGTGAGAGAGTGAGTGTGTATATGAGAGTGTGCGTGTGTGTGTGTATGAGAGTGTGTGCGTGTGTATTAGAGTGCGTGGCTGTGTATGACAGTGTGTGCTTGTGCGTGTCCTACCTGACTGCTGTCTTCTCCCTTCTGCAGGGTTGGCCATCCCTACCATCCACGCCATGCCAGCTGCAGAGACAAACATCACACATCTTAATACCACACACATGCGCGCACGCGCACACACACACACACACACACACACACACACACACACACACCAAAGCCACATAGTATATGTGTGTGCACACAAAGTATTATAATATTACTTTATTATAATTAATTTATATATATATATATATAGATATATATATAGATATATATATAGATAGATAGATAGATAGATAGATAGATAGATAGATAGATAGATAGATAGATAGATAGATAGATAGATAGATAGATAGATAGATAGATAGATTAAATGATTGTACTATTATAATATAATATGGTATTATTGTAATGTGTGTGTGAAGGGGACTGACAGGAGTAGATGAGAGCAGGGAAGATGGGTTCATTCCTCTCCTGGGCCGTCTCCACCAGCATCCTCAGGGGCCCCTTAGGGGACAGCACCGCCACCAGGTCTAGAACACAACACTAGGGTTAGAACAGACAGGTCTAGAACACAACACTAGGGTTAGAACAGACAGGTCTAGAACATAACACTAGGGTTAGAACAGACAGGTCTAGAACACAACACTAGGGTTAGAACAGACAGGTCTAGAACACAACACTAGGGTTAGAACAGACAGGTCTAGAACACAACACTACAGTTAGTCCACCAGGTCTAAGACACAACACATGGGTTAGAAAATACGGTGCTGGTTGCTAGGTGATGGTGCTGGTCGATGGCTGTTTACACTGGTTGCTAGGTGATGGTAATGTTCTTTTATGTGACGTGCTGGTTGCAAGGTTGTGGTGCTGGCTGATAGCTGATGGTGCTGGTTGATAGCAGATTGTGATGGTTGCTAGCTGATGGTGCTGGTCGCTAGGTGATGGTACTGGTTGATAGCTGATGGTGCTGGTTGCTAGGTGCTGGTGCTGGTCGCTAGGTGATGGTGCTGGTTGCTAGGTGATGGTACTGGTTGACAGCTGATGGTGCTGGTTGCTATGTGAGTGTGCTAGTTGCTATGTGAGGGTGCTAGTTGCTATGTGAGGGTGCTAGTTGCTATGTGAGGGTGCTAGTTGCCCGGCTGCTAGGCACCGTAGATGGAGATGGCTCCGAGGATGACCCAGGTGGACCACTCTGGGAGGTACTTGATGAAGACGAGGGCCATGAGGGCGCTGATGAGGATGAGGTAGGCCTGCTGCAGCTGCAGGGGGCCCTTCCAGTGGATGCAGATCATCCCCACCGCCCCGAAGTTCCAGATCAGGACCCCCACCGTGGGGTAGTCCATCGCCAGGTTATAATTCTTGAACAGCTCCCTGACAGAGGAGACACAGAGACTCAGGTAAAGACAAGTCACCCCAGGTAAAGACAAGTCACCCCAGGTAAAGACAACTCACCCCAGGTAAAGACAAGTCACCCCAGGTAAAGACAACTCACCCCAGGTAAAGACAACTCACCCCAGGTAAATACAACTCACCCCAGGTAAAGACAACTCACCCCAGGTAAAGACAACTCACCCCAGGTAAAGACAACTCACCCCAGGTAAAGGTAACTGAACCAGAAGAGCAACATAAGGGATGAGAGGATGAGCCAGCCGTGGATAAACTGAAACACACATAAATACACACTAGTAATACACATCAACACACATAAATACCAAGAGTAGCACTAGTATAACTTGTTTTATATATATATATATATGTATTATATACAAATACGTAAACATGAGGTCACCTTGTAGCAGCGGTACTTATAGAGCATCACCAGGAATATCGTCATGACGACGATGACACTGATCATGATGATGGAATTCAGGAAGGAGTTGAGAAGCCTCCGCCCAACTGAGACCTCATCCTCCGAGAAGGGGGTGTAGAACCTACCCACACACACACATTATACACATGTGAGACAGAGTGAGTGAGTGAGTGAGTGAGTGAGTGAGGGAGTGAGTGGGTGAGTGACTTACAGCCTCTGGTTACTCTTCTCCGTGTAGAAGCTGATGGACTTGATGGTTGCTATGACGACCACCATGCACAGGGTGACTGGGATGAACAGCATGATCACATGCTTGGCGCCATACTTCAGAGTTAGCTCCTCCTCCTCATCTAGCTCCGCCTCTGGTCCCGCCCCTCGCCCCGACCTCTTCCCCCTCCGAGACACGGGCCCCTGCAGACAGATACACAGACAGGTGACTTAACATCATCACAGACAGACATCATGACAGATCACTACACATCATGACAGGTTAGTAAACATCTTGAGAGAAAGAGAGACAGGTTAGTAAACATCATGACAGACAGGTACCTAAACATCAATGACAGGCGGGTTACTGAACCCCCCCCCCCCCCCCCCCCCACACACACACACACACACACACACACACACACACACACACACACACACACACACACACACACACACACACACACACACACACACACACACACACACACACACACACACACACACACACACACACACACACACACACACACACACACACACACACACACACACCTGGGCGCTCGGAACCGGGCCAGGCTGTTCAGGCTGGTAAGACGGAACCGGCGGCGTCTCCGATGAAACCAGTGCGCTCCTCTCGTCGTACGAGTCCTCCTCGCTGTCCGAAGAGGTCATTGTTTATAAACCGTTTACTACACGTCGATGAGACGAGAGGGAAGTATAATTTAAAGCGCTTCTCTGCTCCTACTCTGCATTGGTTTCCCTGTTGACGAGCGCTCACTGTGTGGTCTGCGTCCAACTGCGACCTTGGACAGATGACACACTTTTCACGGGTCTTTTCACTTGTCTTTCACTTTTATTCAGACGAAGAGTACAAAAACATACGACAGATTTCAGCTTAAAAACATCGGACCGGAAGTCCCGGGATCGTCAGCTGATGCAGCACAAGACACGTGACCCTGCCTACGGCGACGTCACTGCACACTGACGTGGAAATACGTCAAATTAATAGATCAATTAATAAGCTACAATACATAAAAAGGCAATAATAATAATATGTACTTTTTTTTTTTACAAAAATCGAACGGAGCGAAAATAAATAAAAAATAAAATAAAATAAATGGCTCAATTGTTTATTTTGTGAATTCATACAGCATATTACATTATACGTTAAACAAGTATTTATAGAGATGTTTAGTTTAGGTTACGTTAGAGATGGTTCGTTTAGGTTATGTTAGGGATTGTTAAGTTTAAGTTATGTTAGATAGGTATAAGTTAAGGTTATGTTCGAGATGGCTAAGTTAAGGTTATGTATTAGTTTAGAGATGGTTAATACAGGTGTTAGGTTAGAGAGATGGTTTAGGTTAGTTTAGGCACTAAGAAATGCGTGTGCGCTTGGTACCGCACGCACGACGCGCTGTCGCAATAGCGCGCTACCGCAGTCTGCGCGCCTCCAGTCCCACGGATACATAATATTATGGTTTATGATACCATTTAAACAATGGGGCTTTCATCATTTTGCATATTATCCGTAAACTGGGAGCATTGAATCCTCCCACACGCATCGATGGATGTCCGGTCGTCGGAAACATGTCCGGTATATGCCGGGCAGAGGATGCACGGCTCCAGCTCCGGTAACGGAGGGAAGATTTACAAGAAGTCGCGGAGCAGAAAAGGCAAACGAGGCCGCAGAAGGAAGAGTAGGAAGAGCCGGAGCAACAAATCCCCAACGCCAAATTTACCACCGGAGGTACGAGCTGATAGCTGACAGACCGTTAGCCAACACGCATCCCTCACTCTCTATTTCGGGTCATCCTCTGTTGATGTTCCATCGTGACTGTAGAGCTTCATGTAGAGATGTAAACAGGCCAGAGCGAGCTGTGAAACACGATTCATCATAGCTGCAACAAGCCTAATAATAAATGATTGTACCCCTTCTCCCTCTCTCTTTCCCATCCATCACACTGTATATCTTTATAACACTATATTTCTTTCCATCTATATATCTATGCATCTATCTATCTATCTATCTATCTATCTATCTATCCATCCACCCACCTATGATCTATCTTTCTGTTTATGTATTTGCAGGCAGAAGAAGGAAACATTGAATATAAGGTAAGTAATGTTATTATTATTGTTGGTGATGTTGCCTTAAATGTACACCGGGGTTTGTGTTTCAATGGGGTTAGACAGTACAGAGAGACAGAGGCGTCATTAAGGAGCAGGTAGGGATTAGACAGTACAGACAGGTCATTAAGCAGCAGGTAGGGGTTAGACATACAGAGACACGTCAATAAAGAGCAGGTAGGGGTTAGACAGTACAGAGACACGTCAATAAAGAGCAGGTAGGGGTTAGACATACAGAGACACGTCAATAAAGAGCAGGTAGGGGTTAGACAGTACAGAGACACGTCAATAAAGAGCAGGTAGGGGTTGGACAGTACTGAGACCGGCCATTAAGGAGCAGGTATGGGTTAAACAGGATAGACAGTGTGTGCCTCTGTGTTTCCAGCTGAAGCTGGTGTCCCCGACGCCGCAGCGCTTCGAGCACCTGGCCACGCAGCTGAAGTGGAGGCTGCAGGAGGGCGGGGGCGAGGCGGTGTACCAGATCGGGGTGGAGGACAACGGCATGCTGGTGGGCCTCAGCCAGGAGGACATGAAGGCCTCGCTGCACACCCTGCAGAGGATGGCAGAGAAGTGCGTTCTAGTCGTAGTACTAGTAGTACTAGAGGTAGTATTAACCTACACACCCTGCAGAGGATGGCAGAGAAGAACGTACTAGTAGTATTATTATAGTAGTAGTACTAGAAGTAGCATTATTAGTAGTAATATGATGGAAGTTGTAGTATTTTTGTATTATAAGTAGTACTAGTAGAAGTAGTACTAGTAGAAGTATTAGTAGCAGTAGCAGTAGTAATACTAGTAGTACTATAGTAGTAGTAGAAGTACTTACTTTGTACTCCCTAGGGTTGGAGCAGATATAACCATCCTCAGAGAGAGGGAGGTGGAGTACAACTCAGACCGGAAATCCAGAAAGATTACTGAAGTTCTGGTGCGGAAAGTTCCAGATGACCAACAGGTGACCTCAATCATCCATCCCTCATTCATCCAACATCTATCATCCATCCATCATCATCCATCCCTCCATTGTCATCCATCTTCATCCATCATCATCCATCGCCATCCATTATCTATCGTGTATATAGTATATATTGTAGTAATGTAGTATATAAAGTAATATTGTAGTATGTATGTATAGTAGTTATGTAGTATATATAATAATAATGTAGTTTATATAGTAGTAATGTAGTATATATAGTAGTATAAAGTAGTAATGTAGTAAATATAGAAGTTATGTAGTGTATTGTGCCGTACTGCTGCTAGTATTTGACGTGGCATTTCTTGCTGTACCTTCTCTGTCTGGGGGGTCAGTTCCTGGACCTGCGGGTGGCGGTCCTTGGGAATGTGGACTCTGGGAAGTCCACCCTGCTGGGGGTCCTGACCCAGGGGGAGCTGGACAACGGGCGTGGCCGTGCCCGCCTCAACCTCTTCAGACACCTCCACGAGATCCAGACCGGGCGCACCTCCAGCATCAGCTTCGAGATTCTGGGCTTCAACAGCAAAGGAGAGGTGCTCACATCACACTTAATCAGAGCACACTTAATCAGATAACACTTAATCAGATCTACTAACCGGATTACACTTATTTCGATTACATCTACGAACCAGATGACATTTAATCAGATTACATGTACTAATCATATTACACTTAATCAGATTACTAATCAGATGATTAGTGATTAAGATGATTAGTCAGATGTCCCCAGTCTGACCAAGGCGTCCTTGGGCAAGTTGTCCTCCTACCTGCTCCTAAAGTATATTAAACCTGTCCCCCTACCTTCTCCTTAAGTCTATTAAAGCTGTCCCCCTACCTGCTCCTAAAGTATATTAAAGCTGCTTTAAGAGAGAGTTGCTCCCTAAAGTCTATTAAAGCTGCTTTAATGTGGGTTTCCCACAGCACTTTACAGCTTAGGCGGCTGTCTAAGCTAAGTTTTATTCTTTCTTCTTTATTATTCTCTACAAACTTTGGGACCTATCTCCTTCCTCAATTTTTCACCTAGAGACTCCATTCCAATTTTAAAATGTTCAGATTAGCTTGTAATCGCGCGCTTCTCTTCAGATTTCCAAAATATTTTATACTTTTGGGAGGATGGAGGACGTTCAAATCCTTTCACTTGATTTAAGCCATTTAACATTTCTTTACGTCTTAAATTATGTGTCTTTATTATTATAACATATTTTCAACCTCACTTTGCACTTTCTAGTTGATATATTATATCTTACCTACAGCACCTCTAATTATACAAGTTTATATTTAATTCTACCTAAAGAACCTTTAATAATACTGGCATATGTTTAAATCTTACCTACAGCACCTTTAACAATACTAATATATATTTTACATCTTACCTACAACACCTTTCATAATATTTGTATATATATAGATGAAAATTACAGCACCTTTAATAACACTGGTATACATATATGAAATCTGACCTACAGTGTTTGTGTGTGTAGGTGGTGAACTACAGTGATTCGCGCACGGCGGAGGAGATCTGTGAGAACTCGTCTAAGATGATCACTTTCATGGACCTGGCGGGCCACCACAAGTACCTGAAGACCACCATCTTCGGCCTGCTCAGCTACGGACCCGACTTCGCCATGCTGGTGGTCAGCGCCAACACCGGCATAGGTCTGTCTCTCTACCTGTCTGCCTGTCCGTCTGCTTGTGACACTCGTTTGTCTGTCTGTCTGTCTCTCTGTCTGTGTGACTGTCTGTCTCTCTGTCTGTGTGACTGTCCGTCTCTCTGTCTGTGTGATTGTTTCTCTGTCTGTCTGTCTGTCTGTCCATCCGTCTGACTGTCTGTCTCTCTGTCTGTGTGACTGTCCGTCTCTCTGTCTGTGTGACTGTCTCTCTGTCTGTCTGTCTGTCTGTCTG
Source organism: Micromesistius poutassou (assembly GCF_964030765.1). Lineage (NCBI taxonomy): Eukaryota > Metazoa > Chordata > Actinopteri > Gadiformes > Gadidae > Micromesistius > Micromesistius poutassou. Next base: position 4,739,719 of record NC_140273.1, on the reverse strand, counting down.
TCCATCCGTCTGACTGTCTGTCTCTCTGTCTGTGTGACGATCTGTCTGTCTGTGTGAGCGCTGTCTGCTTCCCCGGCCCCGCTGTAGTCCCGGGCCCCTGTGCTGCGTAACGCAAGGCTCCGATTCTGGTGTCAGTGGATCATGGGGACAAATGATCTCTTGTACTACTTTCCAAAGATGTGGTTCCATCCGGTTTGGCCCAGCGTGTCCCGCAGGCGTCCTCATAAGACTCATGCACTCAGTGGCGGTTTTAGGCACGAGCGAAGCAGGCAGCCGCCCAGGGCGGCATTACATGGGGGGCGGCACGAGTACACGAGAAAAAAAAAAAATGCTACTGCATGCAAAAGAACCGCTACTGCATGCACTATTCAGAATTATTTTTCATTATTTAGAATTGATTTATTGTAAATATTACTTATTTTATTTCCTTTATACCTAATTTGATCCTTTTCTACTTTTCTCTCTGGACCGTGGGTCAGAGACAAGCGCAATTTCGATGACTCTGTCTGACTCTTTCTGTCTTGCACCTATTTTGGAATTGACAATAAAGCTCACTTTGAACTTTGGACTTTTGAACTTTGAGACACTTAACGAAACACTAGAGATCTGCCGTGGGACAAACCTTCATGAAAATGTCGGCTTTGTGGTTTGTTCACGTCGCCGTCTGAGGAGAGAAGTGCTGAGCTGAACCCAGACTAACGGTAGTGACCTCCCCCCTCGCTCTTAGCGGGGACCACCCGGGAGCACCTGGGCCTGGCCCTGGCCCTGAAGGTGCCCATCTTCCTGGTCCTGAGCAAGGTGGACCTGTGCTCGCGCTCCACGGTGGAGCGGACCCTCCGGCAGCTGGAGCGCGTCCTGAAGCAGCCGGGCTGCAACAAGGTGCCCTTCCTCGTGACCGGGCCCGACGACGCCGTCACCGCCGCGCAGCAGTTCACACAGTCCACCAGGTACTGGGAACACTGGGAGCACATACTGGGAACACATGTTGGGAGACCGGGAACATTGGGAACATTGGGAACACATACTGGGAACACGGAGAACACATTCTGGGAGGGTGGGAGCACATACTGCCAACACTGGGAACACATTCTGGGAGACTGGGATCACTGGGAACACAGACTGGGAACACATACTGTGAACACTGGGAACACATACTTGGAGACTGGGAATACATATTCGGAACACTAGAAACACATACTGCGTACACATACTGGGAACACTGGGAACAATTGGGACACATACTTGAAGACTGGGAACACACACTTGGAACATATAATGGGAACACTCGGAATATATACTGGGAAGAGTCTGAATATATACTATGAACTCTGGGATAATCTGGGAATGTGTGTGTGTGTGTGTGTGTGTGTAGCATCACCCCCATCCTCCTGGTGTCCAGCGTGGGGGGGGAGGGGCTGCAGCTCCTCCAGGAGTTCCTCAACATCCTCCCTCCTCTGAGCAGCAGCCAGGAGCAGGAGGAGCTCATGGAGCAGCCCACCGAGTTCCAGGTACACACACACACACACACACACACACACACACACACACACACACACACTCATACTCACACACTCATACTCACATTCACACTCATACTCACACACACACTCACTCACACATTCACACGCACACACACGCACACATTCACATGCACACACTCACACACACACTCACACATACTCATAGTCACACATTCACACACACACACACACACACACACACACACACACACACACACACACACACACACACACACACACTCATACTCATACTCATACTCATACTCACACATTCACACGCACACACACACACTCACACACACACTCACACATTCACACACAACGTGTTGCTCTGCAGGTGGATGAGATCTACTCTGTTCCTGATGTCGGGACCGTGGTGGGGGGCACTCTGTACAGGTCAGTCTTTGTGGTGTGTGTGTGTGTGTGTGTGTGTGTGTGCAGTGGGATGTGATTGTGATGTGATTGATGTGTGTGTTTGTGTATAGCGGGTTGTGATTATTAATGTATGTGTGTGTGCAGCGGGGTCACTAGTCACTAGTGATGTGTGTGTATGTGTACAGCTTGTGTGATTAGTGATGTGATGTGTGTGTGTGTGTGTGTGTGTGTGTGTGTGTGTGTGTGTGTGTGTGTGTGTGTGTGTGTGTGTGTGTGTGTGTGTGTGTGTAGCGGGGTGTGCCGGGAAGGCGAGCGCCTCCTGGTGGGCCCTACGGACGCGGGGGGCTTCCTGAGGCTGCGGGTGGGCAGCATCCAGAGGAACCGCTCCGGGTGCCGCCTGCTGAGGGCCGGCCAGGCCGCCACACTGGCCCTGGGGAACTTCGACCGCTCGCTGCTACGCAAGGTCAGGCCCCTTGACCTGACCTCTGGCCTCTAACCTCTAACCCCTCACCCTGTCCTCTATCTTGGTACCCCCTAACCTCTAAGCCCTAACTAAGAACCCATAACCTCTAACAACTAACCACTTACTTTTAACTTCTAATACCGGGTATCTAACCTCTAACCCTTAACCCCTAATCCCTAACCTCTAACCCCTTACCTCTAAACCTTAACCTCCAACCCTTAGCCCTTTATCCCTTAACACCTAACCATGTGCTACCCAAGGTACCTTATGTCCTGGTGGTGATGTCATGGTCATGTCATGGTGATATGTTTCTAGGGCGTGACGTTGTGGTGGTGACGTCATGGTGGTGACGTCACGGTGATGTGTTTCCAGGGCATGGTGACGTCATGGTGGTGATGCCATGGCGTTGTCATGGGGACTTCATGGTGGTGTGTTTCCAGGGCATGGTGATGGTGAGTCCAAGGATGAACCCGACCATCTGCTGTCAGTTCGAGGCGTCCATCGTGCTCCTCTTCCACGCCAAGACCTTCCGCCGGGGCTCCCAGGTCACGGTGCACGTGGGCAACGTCCGGCAGACCGCCACCGTGCTCTGTATGCAGGGGAAGGTGGGTCCTCACTATGTCGCATGTTAGCAATAACATGTTAGCATAGCCTCACCACCAACCCTCTCAGCATGTTAATAATTCTTTAGCACATCTACATTCCATATGGGTAATGTATTTGTATATTTTATATATGAGATTATGTGTATAATGAATTATATGTGATATATTCTGTATTGTATGTGATACGTCTGTATGTGTTCTATCTCTTGTATGTTCCTCGTTCCTCCACTAGGAGGAGCTGCGCACGGGGGAGCGGGCGGTGGTTCGGTTCCGCTTCATCAAGCACGCTGAGTACCTGCGCCTGGGAGCCAAGCTGCTCTTCAGAGAGGGCGTGGCTAAGGGCATCGGTCACGTGACCCGGCTGCTTCCCGCCTCCAACAACCAAGACCAGAACCAGAACCAGCGACCTCATCGGCACGACGCTGAGGGAGAGGGTCACCTCAACACCGACGTGACCCGCAAACCCCGCCCCCATCCATCATCACCTCTCCAGTGATATGATCCTCGCTCGCTCTCTCTCTCTCTCTCTCGCTCTCTCTCTCGCTCTCTCTCTCTCTCTCTCGCTCTTTCTCGCTCTCTCTCTCTCTCTCTCTCTCTCTCTCTAACAGCAGGGGTTTAAAATGATAACATCACTCGATGTAGGACCAGATATTACTACTAAAGAGACATGGAGATATGGAGATTACTGTAGTACTACAAGATATACACTACTACTACTAGACATATGACTAGAGTACTAGTCTTGTGATACTGGATAGGACTATGGTAAGGTGACCAGATTTCTGAGACAAAATCCGGGGACATTTTGGGTTCAGCGGTGTAAAAACCTCCAAACATGTAGTGTTTTTGTCATGGAAAACTAAAACGGGGACACTGCCCTTACACTGGCGGATGGGATTGTTGGCGGGGGGGGGGGTGGGGGGGGTACGGGTTTGCGGGCGGCCGGGTTTGTTGACGGGGGGGGGAGGGGGGGGGTGTTCGGATCTTTCAGTCACAGTCAAATCCGGCGACATTTCCGGGGACAGCAGTAGCCGGGGACAGGTCACTGAAAACGGGGACTGTCCCCGGAAAACCGGGGACGTCTGGTCACCCTAGACTATGGACGAAGAATGTCAGAGTGGATTTCAAGAGCGTGTTCAGTTAGTTCGTTCTGTGTTTTTAAACATAAAAGCGCGTTGGGTGGTTTGTTTTGTAGAACTCCGCCAACCAAGCGTCACCACATGTTGTGCTCCCCTGCATGTTCCCTCCTGCTAGTGGTTTTTAGCCAGTCAACTTGCAGCTAGTTAGCTATTGGCCAGTTAGCTTGTAGCTAGCTTGCTAGTAGCTAGTAAGCGAGTAGCTAGGACAGCATTTTTACCGTCCTCCGATTCAGTGAGCTGAACATGTGAATGTATTTCCCATTGTTTGTGGAGAGTACCACGCATCTGCCTCGACCACAGCATGCTCTCGATCGCTAGCCACCAGGTTACCTTGGAACGCAGGGTTACCATAGACACCAGAGCCAAACCAGCCACCTTGGTGTTCAGTGTTGATATTTGCTATAATACTGTAAGTGCTCATTTGTCTTTTGAATCCAAAACCGATTCACCGTTTTGACAGATTATTTAACAGAGGCTTGGGTTACAAGTCTTCTATATGCTGTATTTATAAAGATGCTGCTCTGTTTGATTCTTGTTCATCCCTCTAAAAATAACTTTGGGGGGCTTAACGTTGTCAACGGACCAATATTTGGCACAGAACGGCGTTTGAGATGAGGCATTTCCACATGTGGAAATGTACCGTTCGCTTGCTCCAAACTATTAAACATGTTACTGTTCATTGTGCTGCCTCCTTATTCATATGACATTCATGATGACAACATCACAGTCAAGGGAAAGTATGGCATGCTGGTTAATGCCATGACTTCTCGTTAATGACATCAGGCCTCATTAATGACATCACGTCTTGTTAAAGGGAAACTAGGCTATTTATTTTTTAATTAAAAAAAAGGGAATAATCTGCTATGTGTGGCTGTCACAGGCATGTATTAATCCCCTCCAATCATTTAATTCAGCCCATAGGAATTTCCGGTAGGAGGCGTGTAGGGAGGGACGGGACTTTTTCAGTTACTTTCAAAATGGAGATCACTCTGGCTGGTTTGTCCAAATGACCCACCCTAGCTTTAATAACATTGGTAATGAAATCACGTCTTTGGGTGTAGTGTATTTGGGGGGGGGGGGGGGGGTAATGTGTGGGATATTTGGGTGGTGGTCTTCAGGGGTCATCTGCATGGTTTCAGAACCAGCAGAGCAGCAGATCATCAAAATCATTCTAAATCGTGAATTCTGAATAATCCAGAGAACCCAGGGTTCTCTGGGGTCCCCTCATGGTGTTCAAGAGTGAAAGGGTGAGGGAGTACTTGGGGCAATCTGTTTAAAAAAGACAAAGCTTTGCTCACCAGTTTCTTTTAATATCAGCTTTCTGCCCTCCTGCGCTGTACAAACTCTCCGGCTAGCTGGTCGCGTGCTAACAGTAACGTTAGCATGTGCTCTGTTCAAGGAGGGAAATTCAACATTCATGTTCAGAGCCACACGTATAGCAGGTCAGAGGTCGCATACAGCAGGTCAAAAGGTCACAGTACAGCAATCACAGGCAGCCAGGATCAGCGATAGTTAAAAACCTCAAAGTAAAGAATAGAGACAAACAATCGTCCAATCAGAGAACAGATTAACTATGGCGGTTTTCAAATTTGTCCACTATTTAGTGCACTTTTTAGAGCGACACCATTGTGTAGTGTTGTCTGACATTTGAAAGCACATATCTGGTTCCCACTAGTGCCCTACTCAATACCCACAATGCACAGTAAAAACAAGTGTACAATTTATATGATGCCCATGATATCCAATGATGCATAGCGTTTTTTCATTGTCGGTATATATGACTTCTTTATGCAAATTACGTCACTTGTGTCGGTCTGTTTATGGGACCGATACGTGGGACGCAAATGGATTTCCAGAGCACAAACCCCTCTATCCTTGTTCCCTAAATAGTGTCCTACAAAGTGTTCACCACCTAGGGAGTAGGGACTGAGGGAGCAAGTGAAGGACACGTGGGACGCTGCCTTATCGTACAGAACCGGAGTCCTCCTTCAGGGCACAGGTGGGCGGAGTCAGCAGGGCCAGAATACATTCCACAGAGACGCCCCTCTCTGATAGGTGGGCACAGCTCTTCAGGCACTGATTGGTCCAGTGTGTATATTTTGGGTGCTCTTGGCTAACCCATGCTTGTATGGAAGCAAATCACTGCAATCACTATTTTGAGTGCATTCTACATTCCCAGGAGTAAGAAACACATGGACCTGCTCTGGTTTCCACCCCTCTCTCCTCCTCTGATGGAACGGCCCGATGTACCTCAAACTAAACCCTGGTGGGCGCCCGAACGGAGACTCATCATTTAGTAGTTTGTTTAATGAGTTTAATGAGTCGTGGTGCGATGACACGCAGTCAGTCATGTGGTCTAGAGAACCAATAGCAGTCAATCATTTGATCTTGTGGACCAATAGCAGTCAATCACTTGATCTTGTGGACCAATAGCAGTCAATCACTTGATCTTGTGGACCAATAGCAGTCAATCACATGGTCTTGTGGACCAATAGCATTTAATCACTTGGTCTTGTGGACCAATAGCAGTCAATCACATTGTCTTGTGGACCAATTGCAGTCAATCACATGGTCTTGTGGACCAATAGCAGTCAATCACATTGTCTTGTGGACCAATAGCAGTCAATCACATTGTCTTGTGGACCAATTGCAGTCAATCACATGGTCTTGTGGACCAATAGCAGTCAATCACATGGTCTTGTGGACCAATAGCAGGCAGCAGTGTATGAGGGGACCCTACGGCCATTTGAACACACCAATTAAGTAGTGGATTTTTCTGTTTCAGGATCTGCTCTACAGGAAATGTGCTTTCAAGGTAAAAGTCTTTGAGATGGTTGATTGTACTGTCCACGTCTGCTCTACAGGAAATGTGCTTTCAAGGTTAAAGTCTTTAGGATGGTTGTTGTTGTGCTTTTATCAGTGCTACAGTGATGCCACACTGCTTGTTCTGTTGGACCCAACCCAGGGACCAGGTGAGACCAGGTGGGGCCAGTTAGACCAGGTGAGGACAGTTAGACCTGGTGGGACCAGGTTGGACCAGGTGACACCAGACTGGACCAGGTGAGCCCAGGTTGGACCAGGAAGACCAGGTGTGTTAAGCCAAGGTCCTCTGGCGGGGCTTAATCCTCGCATAGAGCTGAGGGAGGGAGGGAGGGAGAGAGAGAGAGAGAGATAGAGGGAAAGAGGGGGAGACAGAGAGAGATGTGAAATTCTGTTTTTAAGATCTCTACTGTCTCTACAGTACTATCAATACCGTCCTAGTATTATGGTCTGTGTGTATGTTTGTGTACACGTACAGCACATGTCTGTGTGCGTGCATGTGATTGTGTGTCTGTGTGTGTCTGTGTGTGTGTGGGTGCGTGTGTGTGTGTGTGTGTGTCTGTGCGTGTGTCCTACCCCCAGCAGGTTCCTGGCTACGTATCCCTCGCGGCCCCCGCAGCGGACCCACCACCAGCCCTCCTCCCTCCTCAGCACCAGCAGCCCCTCCCCCTCCTGCAGACTGAGCTCGTCCTCCTGCTGGGCCTCGTAGTCCCAGAGCGGGTAGACCGCGCCCCGGTTCATCAGACCCATCTTCTCCTGGACCCCTGGACACACAGCATATACACTATCAATACACTATATACACTAGGTCATACTAGATCATATACTATATATAAACACTAGATCATATAGACTATAAATACACTATATGCACTAGGTCATATATACTATATATAAACACTAGATCATATAGACTATAAATACACTATATACACAAGATCATATACACTATATACAATATATAAACACTAGATCATATACTATATAAATACACTAGATCATATACTATATATGTACACTAGATCATATACACTATATCATATACAATATATAAACACTAGATCATATACTATATAAATACACTAGATCATATACTATACACTAGATCATATACACTATATCATATACTATATATGTACACTAGATCATATACACTGACTATATCATATACTATATACACTAGATAATATACACTATATATACACACTACATCATATACACTAGATATACACTATAAATACACTATATATACACTATATATACATTATATCATATACACTATACACACTATCCACTATATATACGTACATTATATCATATACACTATATATACACTATATATACACTATACATTATATCATATATACTATATGGGACCAGGTGGGACCAGACTACTTGGACCAGGTGTGTACTGGGACCAGGTGGGACCAGCCTATTGGGACCAGGTGTCTACTGGGACCAGGTGGGACCAGCCTACTGGGACCAGGTATGTACTGGGACCAGGTGGGACCAGCCTACTGGGACCTACTGACCGTAGAGGAACTGGGAGCACTGGGCGTATCCGTCCTCCAGCTCCTCACACTTGTCGGCGGCGGTCTGCTGGTCGCTGGAGGTGGTGGCGAACACGGCGGCGCCCGACTCCACCAGGAACTTACACACCTGGACGTTGTTACAGGAGGCAGCGCAGTGGAGCGGGGTCCTGGGGAGGGGGGGGGGGGGGGGGAGAGAGAGACATGGAGAGAGGGGGGGAGAGAGAGAGACATGAGACAGGCAGAGAGAGAAAGAGAGAGACATGAGGGAGAGAGAAGGAGAGAGAGACATGAGGCATAGGGAGGGAGAGTAGGAGAGAGACATGAGGGAGAGAGGAATCATCTTTAACTGTCCCATCTGTCTGTCTGTCTGTCTGTCTGTCTGTCTGTCAGTCTGTCAGTCTCACACCCTGTCTGTCTGTTTTTCAGTTTGTCTGTCTGCGTGTCTGTCTCTCAGTCCTCCTGTCTGTCTGCGTGTCTGTCTCTCAGTCCTCCTGTCTGTCTGCGTGTCTGTGTGTCTGTGTGTCTGTCTCTCAGTCCTCCTGTCTGTCTGCGTGTCTGTGTGTCTGTGTGTCTGTCTCTCAGTCCTCCTGTCTGTCTGCGTGTCTGTGTGTCTGCGTGTTTGTCTCTCAGTCCTCCTGTCTGTCTGCGTGTCTGTCTCTCAGTCCTCCTGTCTGTCTGTGTGTCTGTCTCTCAGTCTTTCTGTCTGTCTGTGTGTCTGTCTGTCTGCGTGTCTGTCTGTGTGTGTCTGTCTCTCAGTCGGTCTGTCTCTCAGCCTGTCTGTCTGCGTGTCGTACTGACCACCCGTCGCTGTCGGCTGCGTTGACGTTGACTCCAAACTGGACGAGGAACTTGACGATCTCCACGTGTCCGGCGCACACGGCGTTGTGCAGCGCCGTGATGCCCTCGTCGTTAGGGAGGCTGGGGTCCTCCACCTGCAGAGACACCTGTCAGTCACCTGCACACCTGTCAGTCACCTGCACACCTGTCAGTCACCTACACACCTGTCAATCACCTACACACCTGTCAGTCACCTGCACACCTGTCAATCACCTGCACACCTGTCAGTCACCTGCACACCTGTCAGTCACCTGCACACCTGTCAGTCACCTGCACACCTGTCAGTCACCTACACACCTGTCAGTCATCTACACACCTGTCAGTCATCCACACATCTCAGCCATCACTAGTCTATTAAGTGGCCACTAGGTGATTATTATTGACGACCATCACCAAGCGCCTCCTAGTGTTGAGGAGCCAGTAATGACCACTTGAGGAGACAATGAGGTAGGAGACGAGGAGGTAGGAGGTGAGCAGAAGGGGCCTCACGTCGTAGATGACCCTCTGGACCAGGTCGTACTCCCCCTCCAGGGAGGAGTCCAGGAGCAGGGCCAGCGGGTTGAAGCGGACCCTCATCCCGTGGTTGACCCGTTCAGAACCCGCCTGCCGAAGGTTGGACCTCTTACCCTGCAGGGAGGAGTCTGGATCACAACCAGCACACAGGTGTGTGTGTGTGTGTGTGTGTGTGTGTGTGTCCTGACCGGGGGCAGGCTGGCCTCCGCGCTGACCTCTGGCTCCTCCTCCTTCTGACTCCTGCCGGAGTAAGGAGGCGGGGGGTAGGGCGGGAACTCGTCCTGGTTGAGGGAGGCCCTCCGCTCGCCCCCCTCGTCCTCCTCCAGGGGGGGCGGCAGGGCGTGAGAGGAGGAGGAGGAGGAGGAGCAGGAGGAGGAGTCAGGCAGGGGGGAGCGGGGGGGCAGAGGAGGCGGTCCTCCTTCGCCGAGGAGGACCTGAGCGAAGGGCTCCTCACTCTCCGCCCCCACCGGGCGGAGGCCGTCGCGCGAGGCGGCCCCCGCGGCGACCGGCTCCACGGTTTCCATGGCGGCCAGGGTGGTCTTCTGGTAGAGCAGCTTCTGGATGTTGGGCCCCGCCGGGCCCTCGGGCTCCGTGATGGAGGAGCGCTTCTTCAGCGGCCGCGGCGCGAGGCGCAGCCGCCGGCGCAGCGCGTCCAGGTCCGCGTCGCTGGGGTTACGGTGGGGGTGCTGGGAGAGGAAGGGGAGGAGCTTGGTGGGGCTGAGAGGCCGGGGGGCGGTGCGCTCCGCCGGCTCCGGAGCCTCGGCGGCGGCGGAGGCGACGGCGGAGCAGGAGGTGGAGGAGGTTGACGTCGAGGTGGTGGAGGCTCCTCCGCCCAGCAGCTCCGGTTCGTCGCTGTCGGACAGAGACGATCCGAAATGTGCGGCGCTGTCTGACGGCTGCCCCCCGCTGGCCGGGAGGAGGGGCTTCCCGTACACTGAGGTCAGAGGGCAAACAAAGACAAGAGTCACATGACCTGCTCCACAGGAAACACAACAATTAAGTTACAGACTATGATGCTCTCTCGCCACAGTGGTGGTAACATTATGGGATGGGGTAGCAGTAGTAACAGATCATAGTACTCATAAACAATGAGGTACTGGTATAGTCATGAGCACCAATGGTACTTTTACTCTTTGATCATTTAGCAGTTCTGTGAGGACCTGGCTAGAACCAGGTGGGAGTACCTCTGGCGGGGCCGCGGGGCAGGGTCCCGGCCCCCGTCTTGCCGTGCGAGGCGTGGGACGTGTACATGGAGTAGATGGACGACGTGGCCAGCGTCTGGGGCTTCTGGAGCAGCGGGGGCATGGCTAGAGGCGGGTCGGGGGTGAACGGTCGCACGGCGGCGGCCGGCGTCTTGTCCTGCTTGTGGGGGAGGGGCAGGGTGTGGCAGTGGCTGGCCAGGGCCCGGGTCCTGCCTGCGCCGGTTCCGGGGCTGTAGGGGGCCTGGGTCGGGGTGAACTGTCTGGGTTTACTGGGCACCGGGGGGGTGGCCGTCTTCTGTAAGAGGAAGAAACACCCACCTAGTTAGCCTGAAAGATACCGTTAGTTAGCCTGAGAGATACCGTTAGTTAGCCTGAGAGATACCGTTAGTTAGCCTGAGAGATACCGTTACTTAGCCTGAGAGATACCGTTAGTTAGTCTGGGAGATACCGTTAGTTAGCCTGAGAGATACCGTTAGTTAGCCTGAGAGATACCGTTAGTTAGCCTGAGAGATACCGTTAGTTAGCCTGGGAGATACCTGGTTACTTAGAGAGATACCTGGGTCAAAAAGGCAAGGCATATAAATAAAGCTCAAGTTGGTTAGATTGGTCCGGTCCTATACCTGGGGGTCCGTTGTGGTCCGAGATGGAACAGGGGGTGGGACATCAAAGTCATCTAGAGGTGAGACGGAGAGGGGTGGAGTTAAAACACACGCAAACAAGTTTGGACACACCCAGTGGCTGTGAAGACACACCCTTTGCCCTTAAGGACCCACCCACAGGAAGTGAGTGTGTTTGGGTCACCTGTGTCGTGGCGGTGCTGGGCCGACATGCGGGGGAGAGTGGAGGAGTGTGAGGGGATGGAGCTCTTGGGGGTCTGAAAACCTGCAGGGAGGAGAGCAGAGTAGCAGCCGACACGTCATCCAATCATCACCAGAACACTGTGACATCATCACCATTACCAATATAACCTGGCATCGTCACCATCACCACTACACCCTGACATCATAACCACTACACCCTGACATCATCACCGTCACCACTTCACCCTGACATCATTACCATCACCACATCACTCTCTACAGGTGGTATAGCTGTTTCTACAGGTGTCTCTCCAGGTGGTACAGGTGTCTCTCCAGGTGGTACAGGTGTCTCTACAGGTGGTACAGGTGTCTCTACAGGTGTCTACAGGTGGTACAGGTGTCTCTACAGGTGGTACAGCTGTTTCTACAGGTGGTACAGGTGTCTCTCCAGGTGTCTCTACAGGTGGTACAGGTGTGTGTGTACCTGAGGAGGGCTTTGCGGGTAGGGGTGGGGGTATCAGAGCTGGATCAGGTGAGTAACCATCCGGGTATGATGTCTTCCCCAGGACCTCCTGTCGTTGGGGTACTGGGGGCCCCTGGGGGCCACAGGACTGGATGTATGGCCCAACGGCCGCCACCCTGGAGGGAGCACTGGGCTGGGGGGGCTGGCAGTGCAACACCTGGACCAGAGGACGAAGATAAACAGCTGTATTTATGCCTGGTTAGGGCTAGGGGAGATGTGTTAGGGTTAGGGTTAGGTAAGATGGCTTAAGGTTAGGGTTAGGTGAGATGGGATAGGGTTATGGTTAAGTGAGATGGGTTAAGGTTAAGGTTAGGATTAGGTGAGATGGGTTAGGGTTAGTGTTGAATAAGAAGGGATAGGGTAGTTAGGGTCTGTGTTGGGTCCTGGGGGGCGTACCGGCAGGCTCTCCTTGGTTAGGGTTAGGTGGGATGGGTTAGGGTTAGGGTTAGGGTTAGGGTTAGGTGGGATGGGTTAGGGTTAGGGTTATGGTTAGGGTTAGGGTTAGGGTTAGGTGGGATGGGTTAGGGTTAGGGTTAGGGTTGGGGTAGTTAGGGTCTGTGTTGGGTCCTGGGGTTAGGGTTAGGGTTAGGGTTAGGGTAGGTCTATGTTGGGTCCTGGGGGGCGTACCGGCGGGCTCTCCTTGGTTAGGGTTAGGGTTAGGTGGGATGGGTTAGGGTTAGGGTTAGGGTTAGGGCATACCGGCGGGCTCTCCTTGGTTAGGGTTAGGGTTAGGGTTAGGTGGTATGGGTTAGGGTTAGGGTTAGGGTTAGGGTTAGGGCGTACCAGCGGGCTCTCCTTGGTTAGGGTTAGGGTTAGGGCGTACCGGCGGGCTCTCCTTGGTTAGGGTTAGGGTTAGGGTTAGGTGGGATGGGTTAGGGTTAGGGTTAGGGTTAGGGTTAGGTGGGATGGGTTAGGGTTAGGGTTAGGGTTAGGGTTAGGGTTAGGTGGGATGGGTTAGGGTTAGGGTTAGGGTTAGGGTTAGGTGGGATGGGTTAGGGTTAGGGTTAGGGTTAGGGTTAGGGCGTACCGGCGGGCTCTCCTTGGTGCTCAGCGCAGCCTTCTTCTTCCAGAGGCGCTGGCGCAGCTCGGCCACGCGGCGCTCCATCACGCCCACCTCCGTGTTGCGCCGCGTCAGCGTGTCCCGGTGCTGCTGCAGCCGCGCCCCCTGCTCCTGGTTCAGCCTGCTGCGCATCTGGTACCCAGGGATAGTCACTCACACAGCCTGCTCCTGGTACAGCTGGTACCCAGGGTTAGTCACTCACACAGCCTGCTCCTGGTACAGCTGGTACCCAGGGTTAGTCACTCACACAGCCTGCTCCTGGTACAGCTGCCTGGTACCCAGGGTTAGTCACTCACACAGCCTGCTCCTGGTACAGCTGCCTGGTACCCAGGGTTAGTCACTCACACAGCCTGCTCCTGGTACAGACAGCTGGTACCCAGGGTTAGTCACTCACACAGCCTGCTCCTGGTACAGCCTGCTGTCGTCACTAACCTAGCATAGCATGGTAAGTGGTGGTATTTAGGCTAGGGTAAGTAGTAACTAAGGTAAGCAGGGTATGGTTAGTGGTAACTAGGGTAACCAGGTTGGGTTCGTGGCAATTAAGGTAACCAGGGTATGGTTAGTGGTAACAAGGGTAGGGTTAGTGGTAACCAGGGTAACCAGGGTAGGGTTAGCGAAAGCTACGGGCAAGCTACCTGTAGCTCCTTATAGAGTAGGTCCAGCTGGGTGGAGTGGGCGGGGCTTTGGGGGGATGGCTCCGCCCTGCTCCTCAGGGTCTGCAGCTGTTGATTGAGCTCCTCCACCCTCGCCACGGCAGCCAGCAGCTCGCGCTGCTTCTGCTGGAACAACCCCGACATCTGCTCCACCTCCTCCACTACACACACAGGAAGTACATATATGGTAGGGTCTGACCTAGTGTTAGTATAGGTAGTATATATACTGTATATAGTAGGGTCTGACCTAGTGTTAGTACTAGGGTTAGTATATATATATAGTAGGGTCTGACCTAGTGCTAGTATAGGTAGTATATATACTGTATATAGTAGGGTCTGACCTAGTGTTAGTACTAGGGTTAGTATATATATATAGTAGGGTCTGACCTAGTGCTAGTATAGGTAGTATATATACTGTATATAGTAGGGTCTGACCTAGTGTTAGTACTAGGGTTAGTATATATATATAGTAGGGTCTGACCTAATGCTAGTTATACTGTAGGTAGTATAGATAGAGTGGGGTCTGACCTAGTGCTAGTTATAGGTAGTATAGAGAGAGTGGGGTCTGACCTAGGGCTAGTTATAGGTAGTATAGATAGAGTGGGGTCTGACCTAGGGCTAGTTATAGGTAGTATAGATAGAGTGGGGTCTGACCTAGGGCTAGTTATAGGTAGTATAGAGAGAGTGGGGTCTGACCTAGTGCTAGTTATAGGTAGTATAGATAGAGTGGGGTCTGACCTAGTGCTAGTTATAGGTAGTATAGATAGAGTGGGGTCTGACCTAGGGCTAGTTATAGGTAGTATAGATAGAGTGGGGTCTGACCTAGTGCTAGTTATAGGTAGTATAGATAGAGTGGGGTCTGACCTAGGGCTAGTTATAGGTAGTATAGATAGAGTGGGGTCTGACCTAGGGCTAGTTATAGGTAGTATAGATAGAGTGGGGTCTGACCTAGGGCTAGTTATAGGTAGTATAGATAGAGTGGGGTCTGACCTAGGGCTAGTTATAGGTAGTATAGATAGATTGGGGTCTGACCTAGCTTGCTGTTGCTGAGGCGTTTCTGCTCCACCTGGGTGCGGACGGCCCGGACCCTCCTCAGCTTGGTCTCCTGGGTCTGGGCGTTCTCCCTCAGCTGGAGGAGGCGCTCCTGCTCCGACCGCTGCACCTCCTGCAGCTCCTGCTGCCTCAGGGAGCGCAGCCTCTGCTCCTGGAGGAGTCAGTCAGTCAGCAAACCAACCTCATAACTAACCATAACTAACCATACCTGAACTAACCATAACTAACCATACCTGAACTAACCATAACTAACCATACCTGAACTAACCATAACTAACCATACCTGAACTAAACATAACTAACCATACCTGAACTAACCATAACTAACCATACCTGAACTAACCATAACTAATCATACCTGAACTAAACATAACTAACTATACCTGAACTAACCATAACTAACCATACCTGAACTAACCATAACTAATCATACCTGAACTAAACATAACTAACTATACCTGAACTAACCATAACTAACCATACCTGAACTAACCATAACTAATCATACCTGAACTAACCATAACTAACCATACCTGAACTAACCATAACTAATCATACCTGAACTAAACATAACTAACTATACCTGAACTAACCATAACTAACCATACCTGAACTAACCATAACTAATCATACCTGAACTAACCATAACTAACCATACCTGAACTAACCATAACTAATCATACCTGAACTAAACATAACTAACTATACCTGAACTAACCATAACTAACCATACCTGAACTAACCATAACTAATCATACCTGAACTAACCATAACTAACCATACCTGAACTAACCATAACTAACCATACCTGAACTAACCATAACTAATCATACCTGAACTAAACATAACTAACTATACCTGAACTAACCATAACTAACCATACCTGAACTAACCATAACTAATCATACCTGAACTAACCATAACTAACCATACCTGAACTAACCATAACTAATCATACCTGAACTAAACATAACTAACTATACCTGAACTAACCATAACTAACCATACCTGAACTAACCATAACTAATCATACCTGAACTAAACATAACTAACTATACCTGAACTAACCATAACTAACCATACCTGAACTAAACATAACTAACTATACCTGAACTAACCACATCTAACCATACCTGAACTAACCACATCTAACCACACCTGAACTAACCACATCTAACCACACCTGAACTAACCACATCTAACCACACCTGAACTAACCACATATAACCATACCTAAACTAACCATACCTCAACTAACTACATCTAACCATACCTAAACTAACCACAGCTAACCATACCTGAACTAACCACAACTAAACTAACCAAAACAAACCATACCTAAACTAACCATAACTAAACATATCACATTTTACCATACCTTAACTCAACACATCTAGCCATGCCTAAACTAACCATACCCAAACTAACCAAAACTAACCAAACCTGAACTAACCAAAACTAACCATACCTAAATGAACCACATCTAACCATACCTGAACTAAATACAACTAACCATACCTGAACTAACCACACCTGAACAAACCATATCTAACCATACCTAAACCAAATAAATCCAACCATACCTGAACTCACCATCTCTAACCTAATACCTAAACTAACCAAATCTAACCTAATACATTAACTAACCACATATAATCATACCTAAACTAACCACATCCAACCATACCTGAAATAATAATGATCTTACCATACCTCAATTAACCATCTATAAATTGATTCCTTCACTTAACCATCTCTGATTACAGTACTTATCTACTGGTTGTAGTACTCGTAGCAGTACTTAACCATCTCTGATAATAGTACTTGTGTACTGGTAGTAGGACTAGTAACAGTACTTAACCATCTCTGATAAAAGTACTTGCGTACTGGTAGTAGTACTAGTAGCAGTACAAAACATTACCTTGGAGACCAGTAGTTGCTGTGTAACGTGGATCTGTTCTTGTTGTCTTGTCGCCATGTCCTGTAGGTCAGCTAGAGTCCAGGAAACCTACCACAATACTTCCAATAAATACAGTGTACCACAATACTGCCAATAAATACTGTGTATCACAATACTACCAATAAATACTGTGTACCACAATACTACCAATAAATACTGTACCACAATACTACCCATAAATACTGTGTACCTCAATACTACCCATAAATACTGTGTACAACCATACTACCAATAAATACTGCCTACCACAATACTATCAATAAATACTGTGTACCACAATACTACAAACAAATACTGCCTACCACAATACTACCAATAACTACTGCATACCACAATACTATCAATAAATATGGCATACCACAATACCACCAATAAATACTGTGTACCCCAAAACTACCAATAGATACTGTGTGCTACCATACTATTAATGAATATTGCACTACACGACACCAGAATAGACAGAACTTCAAATAAAGCAAAGCTAGCGGAGGCAATAACGCTAACACTTGAGGTGCTACCAGCGTTAGCTCACCGAGGTCTCTGAGAACGTAGTCTTGGCAAACCTCTGGTCATCAGCAGTTGACCTGACTGGAGGGATACAACGAGTTAGCTCAGCTGATAGCATTGCTAGCCTCCACCACAAGTTAGTATAGCTGCAGTCAGAAA
This sequence comes from Micromesistius poutassou, assembly GCF_964030765.1. NCBI lineage: Eukaryota > Metazoa > Chordata > Actinopteri > Gadiformes > Gadidae > Micromesistius > Micromesistius poutassou. Next base: position 4,721,998 of record NC_140273.1, on the reverse strand, counting down.
TAGCATTTAAACAACCATTTAACATAGCCGCCAGCATAGCTAGCTTCTGCACAATCTAAGCATAGCCTAGCATTATCACAGCATGTTAGCTTGTTAGCATTTGTACCTGGAGGTGGCTGGTGTCTCAGGATGCAGCGTAGCATATTAGCATGTTAGCATGTGTACCTGGAGGTGGCTGATGTCTCAGGGTGTAGTGTAGCACGTTAGCATGTGTACCTGGAAGTGGCTGGTGTCTCAGGATGAGGCATAGCCTGTTAGCACGTTAGCATGTGTACCTGGATGTGGCTGGTGTCTCAGGATGAGGCATAGCCTGTTAGCATGTGTACCTGGAGGTGGCTGGTGTCTCAGGATGAAGCATAGCCTGTTAGCATGTTAGCATGTGTACCTGGAGGTGGCTGGTGTCTCAGGATGTAGCGTAGCCTGTTAGCATGTTAGCATGTGTACCTGGAGGTGGCTGGTGTCTCAGGATGTAGCGTAGCCTGTTAGCATGTTAGCATGTGTACCTGGAGGTGGCTGGTGTCTCAGGATGTAGCGTAGCCTGTTAGCATGTTAGCATGTGTACCTGGAGGTGGCTGGTGTCTCAGGATGTAGCGTAGCTCCTCTCCCTGCTGTCCCCAGCGCTGCAACACGTCCTGCATCCGCTCACAGTCCAACACCACGCGCTCTAAACACAACATGTTACAAAACATATAAACAGGTATTGGTGTATTGGTGTATTGATCATGTATTGACCATGTATTGGTAGTGTAAGGTTATTCATAATGTATTGATTATACATTGATCATGTACAGATGGTGTAAGGTCAGTTATCATGTATTGATAACATATGGTTAGTGAATTGGTAGTGTAAGGGTATTGATAATTGGTTGATTATGTATTGATCATGTATTGACCATTGGTATCAAAGGGTATTGATAATGTGTTGATTGTGTATTGTATCAAAGGGTATGGATAATGTGTTGATAATGTATTGACCATGCATTGACACTGTAAGGGTATTGATCATGTATTGGTAGTGTAGGGTATTGATCATGTATTGGTTGTGTAGGGTATTGATCATGTATTGGTAGTGTAGGGTATTGATCATGTATTGGCAGTGTAGGGTATTGATCAGGGTACCTGTGTCCCTCCACAGCTCGGCCAGGTAACACTGGCTCTCCCCTGGCTCTCTGCAGATCTCCAGGACGTCCCGACACAGCGTCTCCGGGGTGACGGGAACCTCGGCAACGTGATGCTCGCTGCTGCTCAGGTACACTGTCAGGAACATCTGGAAGAGAAACACACACGCCGGTGGGCATGACTACAAGCGACGATCGCCATGACTACACGAAACAGCAGCCGTCGTGTCACCATGTCGCACAAAAGTGGTTCACCGACAACCTGATACGGGTTCGACTGGATCGATCAGAACCTTAGAGACGACCAGCAGCGCATTTTGAGCTCAGCAGCGCAGAAGCAGCGATCTCAACACTGGATTCCACTAAATAACCATTATAACGTATCCATATCAATTTACTCCAGCTCTGTGTTATTATAAATCAGTGGGTGGCCCTACGATGGAGTTGGTCTAGATATAAGACGGCATCATCCAGTTTGTGTTTGGGTGGCACGAGGTCGCTAGGTTTGTTATGCTAAATACTCAAGTAACCTACATCAAGCTTCGCCACGGGACCAACATCACGGTAACCGTCCACCCGTCCTACAGACCCATAAGATAAGGAACTTTATTGTAAAGATAATACAATTTTGTACCCAGCAGAGTGACTCATTTATTCATCTAGCTCCTCACGGCACCTCTACACATACAGAATACTGACAGACAGACAAGGAGGGAGAGAGGGAGGGAGAGACAGGCTGGCAGGGAGGGAGAGACAGGCAGGGAGGGAGGGAGAGACAGGCAGGGATGGAGAGGGAGACAGGCGGTCAGACAGACAGTGTCCTAGATAGAGCAGTAAGTAGAGCAGGGTTGGGATTGAGGAACAGGAAGTGGGTCACAGCGTTCACCTTATGAAGAATAGGTGGTACTGTTGGCCAATCAGTATCCTTGGGAGGGGCCCTGCCCACACAGCAGAGTGGGGGGGAACCATGTGGAGAGAGAGAGAGAGTGTGTGTGTGTGTGTGTGTGTGTGTGTGTGTGTGTGTGTGTGTGTGTGTGAGTGTGTTTGAGTATGTGTGACTGGTGGCACAGCGGGGCCATATGGTGTTAGGGTCACATGACTAGGACTAAAGGCCCCTCCCCCCTCCCAGCGGGGGAGGGGGGAGGGACAGTAAAGGTTGAATTCATCTTCTGAATATCCACCGCAGGTTATGCCCACCTCTCTTCCAGGAATGTAAAACTACTATCCTCCCTCCATCATTCTGTTTCTCCTCTCATCCCTCCATTAATCTATCTCTCCTCCATCACCCCTCCATCATTCTGTCTCTCTATCATCTCTCCATCATTCTGTCTCTCTTCTCATCCCTCCATTAATCTCTCTCCTCCATCACCCCTCCATCAATCTGTCTCTCTATCATCTCTCCATCATTCTGTCTCTCCCCTCATCCCTCCATCATTCTGTCTCTCCTCTATCATCTCTCCATCATTCTGTCTCCTCTCATCCCTTCACTAATCTATCTCTCCTCCATCAATCTGTCTCTCTATCATCTCTCCAATCTGTCTCTCTATCATCTCTCCATCAATCTGTCTCTATATCATCTCTCCATCAATCTGTCTCTCCCCTATCATCCTTCCATCATTCTGTCTCTCCCCTCATCCCTCCATCATTCTGTCTCCCCTCCATCATCTCTCCATCATTCTGTCTCCCCTCCATCACCCCTCCATCAATCTGTCTCTCTATCATCTCTCCATCAATCTGTCTCTCCCCTATCATCTCTCCATCATTCTGTATCTCCTCCATCACCCCTCCATCAATCTGTCTCTCTATCATCTCTCCATCAATATGTCTCTCTATCATCTCTCCATCATTCTGTCTCTCCTCTCATCCCTTGATCATTCTGTCACTGCTCTATCACCCCTCCATCATTCTGTCTCTCCTCTCATCCCTCCATTAATCTGTCTCTCTATCACCCTCCATCATTCTGTCTCTCTATCATCTCTCCATCAATCTGTCTCTATATCATCTCTCCATCAATCTGTACCTCCTCCATCAATCTGTCTCTCTATCATCTCTCCATCAATCTGTCTCTCCCCTATCATCTCTCCATCAATCTGTCTCTATCATCTCTCCATCAATCTGTCTCTCCCCTATCATTCCTCCATCATTCTGTCTCCTCTCATCCCTCCATCATTCTGTATCTCCTCCATCACCCTCCATCAATCTGTCTCTCTATCATCTCTCCATCAATCTGTCTCTCTATCATCCTTCCATCATTCTGGCTCTCCCCTCATCCCTCCAACATTCTGTCGCTGCTCTATCACCCCTCCAACATTCTGTCTCTCCTCTTGTCCCTCGAACATTCTGTCATATGAATCATATGCTTATGAGTAAAATAGAAAGTCTTCCTCATCATCATGTGAACTTTATAATTCATGGTTTCCGATAGAGAACTAAAGCTCTGTTGTCATGGAGACGCAGAATACCCGACCATCCAGACAGGAAGTACATCAAACCACTTCTCCATCCTCCCCTTCTCAAACAGGTAGACAGGTGAGTGAGCAGGTAGACTTTACAGCCTTGGACACACACACACACACACACACACACACACACACACACACACACACACACACACACACACACACACACACACACACACACACACACACACACACAGAACAATACTACACGAACTATTCTCCGGTCAAGAGTGATCGCACAGTAAGACACAGTAAAAGCTGATGTTCGATTATGAAGTGCTGATTGAACAAAATGAGTCGCTCGGTGAGAGCGAATGAGAATGTAAATGTGTCGATATGTTAGGTTGGTCTCACCGGCATCATGTTGACGGTTCCGCTGCGACGTTACATCCACACTAGAACCAGCTTCGGTTCTCCCGTTTGAACGCAGTGTGCTCGTGTTTATTTACGACCTGTTGCAACACACGACTCGTTCTCAAGCCAGAGCTGGGCGGAAAATAATTAAAAATAATCCAGGAAATTCACCAGGAGACTCGGCGACGGTGACGCCTTTGCTCGGTTCACTCCGTCTTTTAAACTGATCTTAACAAAGAGCTCGAGCCATGCGTGCGGACCTGCACTTTAATCCGATGGCAGACACGAGCGTTTACATCACGACTCAATCAGGCGTCGATCCCTTCTTACCAGGGTTCCCTAGCAACCGCGAGACACCGCCCCCTGGTTACCGGAGGATGCTGCAGCGGTGACTGTTCATTGGCACGCCCCCCGCTGTGCAGCAGCCAACCGACTGGCCAATCAGCTCTCCGGATAACAAGCCGGCATCGACCATATGGACGCAGCGACGCCGGTGTAGTCGTGCTGTCTGCATTTAAATAGTGTAAGCCTTCTGCTGGGCACAGCCTACTCTGACGTCAAAGCGAGAATTTTAGTTCGTAACGAAACTCGACAAGAAAACGGTCCGTTCGGAACCGGCCGAGCGCTTTGCCTCTATTTAAAATATTGTGATTTATTGGGTATTGACTAATATATCGTAATGGTTTTCAGGAAAACATAAAACCTGCTCTGACGGTAGGTCGATTGTAGTTCAATTAAGGAACAGACAAGGATTAGGATGAAACGAAATACGAGTTTAATTATCAGAGGTGTTTCACCCACAACAGCGATGGGCGCGTAGTATGAAACAGTGCCCCCTGGAGGAACAACAGATGACAGCCAGGCTGCACAATTAACTCAAGACGTCTCAGTTTGATTGTTTTTATTGTAAGAAAAAAAATAAAACAAGAATAAGGAAAGGAGACGCAAAATTACATTTTAAAGAAGAAAGAAATAAGAAATATACAATAAACCTGTCTGTAATATAACAGTCTGGGTCTATGGTTGAATAAACATGTCTGTAATGTTACGGTCTGGTGCTTTCAACAGCAGAGACTAGGGTTTACCCCTCATGGTTCTGGTCTTGGTGGGGCGGAGAGGAGACTGGACGTCCCACTGACGAGGTGCTGGAGCCCTGGAACACAACACAGCCTCTTAATAGAACCCATCACAACCGGTTCTGCAGAACCCAACATAAACGTCAACAGAACCACTTCCAAAGAACCCAACAGAACCACTTCAAAATAACCCAACGGAACCACTTCAAAATAACCCAATAGAACCATTTCAACAGAACCCAGCAGAACCACTTCTATAGAACTCAACAGAACCATTTCAACAGGACCCATACGAATGAGCCAGTACCAAAGAAGATGAGGGGAGGACTTACTGCTTGGGTTGGATGAAGCTGCCGTCGCTCCCAGGACCTGAGACACGAGAACGCATCAGTAAACATAAGATCATGAGGAGATAACGCCAAGATAATACTAAAACAATACTATGATAATACTACGACAATACTATGATCATTCTAGATAACCCTGTGATAATACTACGATCATACTATGACAATACTACGATCATTCTAAATAACCCTATGATAATACTACGATCATACTACAACAATACTATGATAACACTATGATAATACAATAACAATACTATAATACTATGATAATAAAAGAACAATACTATGATAACACTTTGATCGTTCTATGATAATACTATTTCCATGCAGACAGGAAGTGGCTCACTTGTTTGTGACTCTTCCATGATGGCGCTGACGGCCTCTCCGAACGTGCAGTTGAATTGAACATCTGGAACCAAACCAAGAGGCCACATTAAAGCATCTGGGGCTAAATATTCTAGCAGACCTTCTCAAGAACAATAGTATGAATCCATCTCCAGCTAGCTGTGGATCTACCTCTTACCACAGTTTAATCCTTTAGAATGATGTAGCCTCACAGCGAGGTCTAGCGTAGATCAAAGGGGATAAATACTAGCAACTACAAAAGCAAGGCTTGGCTAAATGCAATCGGCTAGCATAGAGCAAAGCAGTAGGAAAACTACTAGGAGCTAGCATAAAGAAGATCCCTAAGAATACTACTAGCAGCTAGTATAGAGCAAAGCAGTAGAATTACTACTAGCAGCTAGCATAGAGCAAGGCACTTGGCTACTTCTAACGGCTAGCATAGAGCAAAGCAGTAGGAAATCTTCTAGAAGCTAGCATAGAGCAAGTCAGTAGGAAAACTACAAGCAGCTAGCATAGAGCAAGGCGCTTGGCTACTGCTAACGGCTAGCGTACAGCAAAGCGTTTGGCGGTGTCATGGTGCAGTGTTACGTACCAACTGGTGTGCTGATGGCTCGGTTGTTGGAGGTCTTGGAGAGTACTGCAAGAGTACCGCATAAACATTAGATATGTTTTCTCCAAACACAAGAAAATCTGTTATATGGTAACAGTTATATGGTAATTCATCCATTCCTTATGGGATCCTGTCTCACCAGGATGTGATCCTATCTCACCAGGATGTGATCCTCTCACCAGGATGTGATCCTATCTCAGCAGGATGTGATCCTGTCTCAGTGAGATGTGATCCTGTCTCAGTGAGATGTGATCCTATCTCACCAGGATGTGATCCTATCTCAGTGAGATGTGATCCTGTCTCAGTGAGATGTGATCCTGTCTCAGTAAGATGTGATCCTGTCTCAGTGAGATGTGATCCTATCTCAGTGAGATGTGATCCTATCTCAGTGAGATGTGATCCTGTCTCAGTGAGATGTGATCCTGTCTCAGTGAGATGTGATCCTGTCTCAGCAGGATGTGATCCTGTCTCAGCAGGATGTGATCCTGTCTCTTTATTAGGAATTCTTCCACTATTGTTAGGGTTCCTAGTGGTTGCTAGGAGGCCCGCAGGTACTTACCTGTATTCTGCAGATGGGCTAAGCTAGTGAGGGTATGTCGACGCCCAGACTCAGAGCCTGGAGTCTGGAGACGCTGGCGGCTGTGGATGGACATGGACACACACACACACACACACACACACACACACACACACACACACACACACACACACACACACACACACACACACACACACACACACACACACACACACACACACACACACACACACACACACACAATTGGAATCCTTCGGACCACAGAACAATATCTAGTTGGGTAACTAATATTTTATGATATCACAAAAATGTATTCTGTTTTGTCCTTAAACATATGAAGCACAACAATTAATTTAGTCAACAATATAGTCGAGTCTAGTGCTGAATATTAGTCGTAATACTAATTCTAATATTAATCCCAAAAAGTGAATAAAGTGATCGTCACCTGTCGGTCACGGCCAGTCTGCTGAGCAGCACGTGATTGTCTCTTGGAAGCTGAGGGGTGGAGAATCCATGCAGGAGAGCTGTCTGTTTGGCTGCAGCTGGAACAGGAGAGCTCTGCACAGAATCCTGCAGGAGAGGAGAGGAGAGGATGGGTGGAGGAGAGAGAGAGGAGGGGTGGAGAGAGAGGAGGGGTGGAGGAGAGAGAGAGGAGGGGTGGAGGAGAAAGTGTGGTTACAAAAAATCAGTTACCACCACACACACACACACACACACACACACACACACACACACACACACACACACACACACACACACACACCTCTTGTGTGTCTGAGGTCACCCTACCATGCATGGCGTCTGGTTTGCCTGGTTTTCCTTCTCCTGCAGGTTGAAGGCCAGCTCTGCTGCCAGCTGTTCGTCTCCGGAGAACAGCTCCTTCACCTCACTCCTCAGGTCCTGCATGGCTACCTGAACACACCGCCATGGTTACTGTTGCCTAGCGACAGGCTGTGTGGTCACTGTTGCCTGGCGACAGGCGTTGTGGTTACTGTTGCCTAGCGACAGGCCGCGTGGTCACTGTTGCCTGGCGACAGGCGGTGTGGTTACTGTTGCCTAGCGACAGGCGGTGTGGTCACTGTTTCCTACAGACAGGCGGTGTGGTTACTGTTGCCTAGCGACAGTCTGTGTGTTCACTGTTGCAGACAGACAGGCGGTGTGGTTACTGTTGCCTAGCGACAGGCGGTGTGGTAACGGTTGCCGACAGACAGGCGGTGTGGTAACGGTTACCGACAGACAGGCGGTGTGGTTACTGTCGTACCTGCAGGTAGGCCATGAGGTCCTTGATGACGGGGGAGCGGTGGAGCTCCAGCATGTTCTTCAGTGCTATGATGATGGGGACCGTGTTCTCCATGAAAGCCTTCTTCTGGAACTGAAGAACACCCAGTATTATACTACAGTACTACCATACTATAGTGTTAGTATAGTACTATCATTCTTCTTTCTGAGGAACACCCATTATTATACAACAGAACTACCATACTATAGTACTGCAATAGTACTTGGGTTAGTATAGCACTACTATCCTTCTTTCTGAGGAACACCCAGTATTACCCAATATTAGTACTATCTTACAACTAGTAGTTGTACTGCACTTCTAAAGCACTACTATAGTACTCATATGGTTTCCTATGCTTTATTACCTAGGAAACCACCTTTTATGTTTGGATGGTTACCTAGTAGAAACCCCCCCTCTATTCAGCTGGTTACCATGGAAACCCCCTTGTACGATTGGATGGTTACCTAGGAAACCCACTTGTACGATCGGATGGTTACCTAGGAAACCGCCCTGTACGATTGTATGGTTACCTAGGAAACCCCCCTTGTACGACTGGATGGTTACCTGGGAGATGACCTTCTTCTGTGCGGCGTGCAGCGCGGCCATGTTCTGGTGCTCCTCCTCCGGCTCCTCGGCCGCGGCGCCCCCCGCTGGGGAGGAGGCGGTCTGCAGCTTCAGCTCCTTCAGGCTCAGGATGCTGAAGGTCTCCGCCAGGATCTCCGCTCCGTCCGCGTCCAGAGGCAGCTCGTCATCAGCGAAGCATGCTGGGAGGAGAGAGAGCCGGTGCTGAGCGTTAGCGACCTGCTGACGGTTCGTTCAGTTCGTCGTTCACTCCCACAGAGACCCGGAGAGCTGCCTCGCTAGAGGCTCCGGCGAGAGGCCTACCCAGGATGGTCTGGTTGATCTTGGTGGTGATGCTGACGCGCTGTGCGTCGGTGAAGTGCTCCAGCAGGAAGCGGTAGATCCGGAAGCGCTTCTCACGGTTCCTCTGCCCCTTCAGCGAGAAGCGAGTCCTCTCTCTGGTAAGACGGAAAAATAACCTTCATGAACACAACCAGAGCCATGACATCATGAACACAACCAGAGCCATGACATCATGAACACAACCAGAGCCCTGACATCATGAACACAACCAGAGCCCTGACATCATGAACACAACCAGAGCCATGACATCATGAACACAACCAGAGCCATGACATCATGAACACAACCAGAGCCATGACATCATGAACACAACCAGAGCCATGACATCATGAACACAACCAGAGCCATGACATCATGCTACACAACCAGAGCCATGACATCATGAACACAACCAGAGCCCTGACATCATGAACACAACCAGAGCCATGACATCATGAACACAACCAGAGCCATGACATCATGAACACAACCAGAGCCATGACATCATGAACACAACCAGAGCCATGACATCATGAACACAACCAGAGCCATGACATCATGCTACACAACCAGAGCCATGACATCATGAACACAACCAGAGCCATGACATCATGAACACAACCAGAGCCCTGACATCATGAACACAACCAGAGCCATGACATCATGAACACAACCAGAGCCCTGACATCATGAACACAACCAGAGCCATGACATCATGCTACACAACCAGAGCCCTGACATCATGAACACAACCAGAGCCATGACATCATGAACACAACCAGAGCCCTGACATCATGAACACAACCAGAGCCATGACATCATGCTACACAACCACAGCCATGACATCATGAACACAACCAGAGCCATGACATCATGGACACAACCAGAGCCATGACATCATGCTACACAACCAGAGCCCTGACATCATGAACACAACCAGAGCCATGACATCATGCTACACAACCAGAGCCATGACATCATGGACACAATCAGAGTCATGCTATATGACTTTGTGTAGCTTCACTGGTAGAGCAAGGCATTAACTCCACATGGGGCCACCAATGATAAGCATCTACACCCTCACGGTATTTTAGGACACATAGCATTAAAACGTCTACCAAATGGCATTTACACTTCAAGACAACTCAGATTCCCAGGGTACCTGTCTGTCTCAGGGAAGTGGTTGTAGGCCTTGTGTTTGTGGTAGGCGTTGAAGTGGAAGATGCACTCTATGAAGTGCTGGCTGAACATGGCTGTGTTCTTCTTCAGCAGCAGGTGGACCAGACAGTACTCACACAGACTAGAGAGAGAGACAGAGAGACAGAGATAGAGAGAGAGGCAGAGACACAGAGAAAGAGACAGATTTTGATTTAATTACATGAGTTGGTGATTGGTCAGCACGTCTATAATGGTAAAATTTATATCTGTGCTCCCCTTATTGTGAATAGTGTATATTTCGTGTGATTGGTCGGCTGGTTACCTAGCGATGGCGGGTACGGGGTCCACCAGCACGGTAACAAAGCGGAAGAACAGCGAACCTTTCCACTTGACAAACTCCTCCTGTGACCAGAGGGACACGCAGCGGACGATGTCATGGTAACGCAGTACAAGTCACAGAAAGGCACAGCGTCGTCAAGGTAACCGAGGGTCGTCATGACCCTTGGTGCGGGTCTCACCTGCAACAGGTTGGTGAGCATGATGAGGGTCTGCTCTCGGATGACCTGCTGGTCGTCACGGAGACAGGAGGAGATGTTGGGGATGTAGCAGTCCACCATGTTGGTGTAGCGGACACACAGGTCGCACATGATGACCACCAGGTTGTTCCTGACTGCCAGCTCCGCCCCCTCCTCCAGCTCCCGTGCAAACACTGGCAGGTACTGCTGTGTCAGGTCCTCGTGCTGCAGACACAGACGCCCTGCAGGGGGACGGCACCACACTCTGAGGCCCTGTGGGGGTGTGTGTGTGTGTGTGTGTGTGTGTGTGTGTGTGTGTGTGTGTGTGTGTGTGTGTGTGTGTGTGTGTGTGTGTGTGTGTGTGTGTGTGTGTGTGTGTGTGTGTGTGTGTGTGTGTACCTAGTGTGATGACTCCGTGGGCTCTGACCTTGGTGGGCAGAGAGTTTGGTCTGGTTTGGGTTGAAGGCTCAGGAGCCTCATCTGGTCCTGGACAAACACACACACACACGTTAGTGATCTAATCAAGATTAGATTTCTGGGCATCAGCCAAGATAGAAGATAGTCACACCAATGAATGTGTGTGTGTGTGTGTGTGTGTGTGTGTGTGTGTGTGTGTGTGTGTGTGTGTGTGTGTGTGTGTGTGTGTGTGTGTGTGTGTGTGTAACAGAGTGTGTGTGTGTGTGTGTGTGTGTGTGTGTGTGTGTGTGTGTGTGTGTGTGTGTGTGTGTGTGTGTGTGTGTGTGTGTGTGTGTGTGTGCGTAACAGAGAGTGTGTGTGTGTGTGTGTGTGTGTGTGTGTGCGTAACAGAGAGTGTGTGTGTGTGTGTGTGTGTGCGTAACAGAGAGTGTGTGTGTGTGTGTGTGTGTGTGTGTGTGTGTGTGTGTGTGTGTGTGTGTGTGTGTGTGTGTGTGTGTGTGTGTGTGTGTGTGTGTGTGTGTGTGTGCGTGCGCGCGCGTAACAGTGTGTGTGTGTGTGTGTGTGTGTGTGTGTACCAGTGTGTTTGGTGTGTGTACCAGTGTGTGCGTCTCTCTGGGAGGACATGATGGACTCCACCAGCAGGACTGTCCTCTTCCCCACATGGGCGGGGCTATGCAGCGAGGCCACGCCCAGCAGGTGCAGGTGTTTCACCTGGGGACACAACAACACACTTCAGATACACACACTTTGGATACACCATCTTACACACACACACACACACACACACACACACACACACACACACACACACACACACACACACACACACACACACACACACACACACACACACACACACACACACACACACACACACACACACACACACAATGAGATACACATGAAGCAGTGCTGTTATAACAGAACATTAAGCAGTGCTGTTATAACAGAACATGAAGCAGTACTGTTATAACACAACATGAAGCAGTGCTGTTATAACACAACATCAAGCAGTGCTGTTATAACACAACATGAAGCAGTATTGCCATAATAGATTATAATAATCAATTATAATGATACTAGATCATAAAAGACAGCAAGACTGCCTGCTCACCATGAGGTCCTGATCCAGGTCTTGACCCCCGGTCTGGCTCAACAGGATGCCGGCCAAGTAGGTCTCACACATAGACACCAGACCTCCACAGTGGCGACCCAGGAAGGCCTGGAGTGTCCACAAACATCATCAGGACCCTAGTCCAGGACTAGGGATGGGTGTCCATCCCGGTTCATATCATAGTTCACACATTGTAGTACTCAAACCACATGTGGAGGAGGTGATGAAGAGTAGATTATGGAGAGGAGACGAGACGAGGGGATGGAGAGGAGAGGAGGTGATGAAGAGGAGATGATGGAGAGGAGAGGAGGTGATGGGGAGGAGAGGAGATGATGGAGGGGAGAGGTGATGGGGAGGAGAGGTGATGGAGAGGAGAGGAGGTGATGGAGGAATGGTGGAGAGGAGAGGGAGGTGAAGGAGAGGAGAGGGAGGTGAAGGAGGGAAGAGGAGGTGACGGAGAGGAGGTGAAGGAGAGGAGAGGAGGTGAAGGAGAGGAGAGGGAGGTTCTACCTGTGTTTGTTTGATGTCCTCGCTACGTCCAAGCTGTAACAAGGTTTCCATGGCAGCACTCATCACTTCCAAAGACAGCTCCATACTCTTCACCCATGACATCAGCTCATCTGAACACAGACAGACAGGTCATTATCAGAGAGACAGGTGATGTACAGACAGACGGGTCCTCGGGGACTAAAGAGTCAAGCTGAGTGAGAACTCACCGACGATCCTGCTCTGTGTGTCCTCGTTAAAATACTCTGCGACATCTCCCACCACACTGAGGATGTGACAGCATGTCGTCACGGCAACCTCCTTGGTGCTGGAATGGTGCAGAGGATTGATTAATGAGCATCCAATTACAGTGATGAGACCATGACCTTACTGTAACCACACCAACCCAAACCATGACCTTACTGTAACCACACCAACCCAAACCATGACCTTACTATAACCACACCAACCCAAACCATGACCTTACTTTAACCATACTAACCCAAACAATGACCTTACTGTAACCACACCAAACCATGACATTACTGTAACCACACCAACCCAAACCATGACCTTACTGTAACCACACCAAACCAAACCATGACCTTACTGTAACCACACCAAACCATGACCTTACTGTTACCTTAGGTCGTGGGTCTAACCTGTACCCACCTGACCATGTGGTCCGAGGTGTGGGTCTAACCTGTACCCACCTGACCATGTGGTCTGAGGTGTGGGTCTAACCTGTACCCACCTGACCATGTGGTCCGGTGGGTCTAACCTGTACCCACCTGACCATGTGGTCCCAGGCCTGTAGGACAGGTGTGAGGGGCAGGTTAGGGGTGCAGCGGGCCACCTGGGACAGCAGCAGCCAGGCCCCGCCTGCGTGCTCAGCCTCAGTGTGGGACAGCAGACTGGAGCAGAAGGATGTGGAGAACTTGTTCTGTTTGGACCACACGCTGAAGGCCCGGCTGAAGTAGCGGCTGGAACCACAGCAGGAGCATAAAGGCGGGCAGGTTAGCATCGGGGTCCCACCGGGCTGACCACACGCTCACATGACGGCCACAGCTTTCTCATTCAAATGTCTGCATTACAAATGTATTCTTTCACCGTCTTCATACTGAGACCGTTTTGGTCTCATTTGCTCTCAATGTTGAATCAGTTCCGCCTTGAAGTATTGCTATATAGTAGTATATTTGAGTATTTGTGCGAGAGTAAATAGTTGTTATATGTAATCCTTCCTGGCCAACATCTGTCACTACACTCCGTATGGTCCTTCATTCAGATTCATTTTCATTTCTTTGTAATTCTTCCTACCTGAGCTCTGGACAGTCGTAGCAGAGCAGACCGAGCAGGTCCCAGGCCAGCCTCTGGGGGGTGTCGAGGTGGCGCTGGGGGGAGTAACCTTTGACCTGGCAGAGGAGGGTCTCTTCCAGGGCCTCCAGAGCCTTCTCCTGGACCGAGCTCTCAGCGTCCACCAGTGCCGGGACCACCCCCTGCAGCCAGGCCCGCTGCACCACGCCGCTCTCTGGCCGGGCCTGCGGGAGTGTTGAGCGTGTCATGGGTCTGGCTTCATCTTCCCGTGGAGCTGCTCTTCTGATCAATGCTATCAGATCTTACAACAGATAATCATTGAGCATGTGTTCGTCCTACAAAAGTTCAATTCTGAGAATGTTCTCTCAATCTGCGACTAAGTGGGGGCTTTCCCAGGGAACCTATCGGGTGGACTCACAGTAAGCAGCTCCCCCAGACACTGCAGGGCCTTCTTCTTGACAGACAGGGCGGGGTCGCGGCAGCGGTCTGACAACACCGACAAGTTCTCCGTCGTCATGGGAATGACCCCGTGTTTCAGCAAGGCAAGGATGGCCTGGAACAGAGGTCAAAAGGTCAGATTTCTTGGTTCTCCTCCAATCATAACGGCCTACAACTGTTCCTATTGGCTTTGAAGTTTTCTTGAACTACAGCCAGCTTCCTATTGGATCAGGAGGTTTCTTGAACTACAGCCAGCTTTCTATTGGATCAGGAGGTTTCTTGAACGACAATGAGGTTCCTATTGGCTCACCGGGTTTCCCTCCACTGTTTGAAGGATTTGATAGGTATCTTATGTACTTTATATTTGATTGACTTTAAAATCTTTATCCTAAGCAATTAAAACTTAATCTAATAATAATAATATTTATCATAATTAGTAAACATATCTGGCTAGCATACATGTTATTGTAGGCTTTCCATGCTAAGCGAGGGAACACCAAAATAAGAGTACTAATAACGTACAGCCCAGTTAGTTAAGTAAAGTTTGACTCTGTCACCTGCAGAGCAGACTTCCTGACGCCCGTCTTGCAGTCGGCCACACGTCTCATTAGCAGGGCCAGGTTCTCTTTAGCTGGGGAACACCGGAACATGTTAACACACTTAGACATGTTAACACACATGCTAACATAGTTCACATATTTTAACACACGTCTTTACACGTGTGCACAATGTTAACACACATGTTAACAGACACCGGTTATACATGCTTCTTTAACATGATACATGTTAGAAGCATGTGTTAACATGTTACATGCCGTTTGTTTCTCTCTAACATTGTCCATGAGTTTTGTTGTGGAAAACGCAATTATGTTCGATGGAAGAAGACAAGATGGAGGAACCTCTTTAAATATGCACTTACTTTAGCATAGGTAAGTGATGGTAAAGGTTAGTGGTAGTCAAGGTTAGTGACGGTAAAGGTTAATGACGGTAAAGGTTAGTGACGGTAAAGGTTAGTGACAGTAAAGGTTAGTGACGGTAGAGCTTAGTGGTAGTCAAGTTTAGTGATAGTAAAGGTTAGTGATACCATAGGTTAGTGATAGTAAAGGTTAGTGATGGTAAAGGTTAGTGACAGTCTAGGTTAGTGATAGTAAAGGAAGTGATGGTAAAGTTTAGTGATACTAAAGGTTAGCGACAGTCTAGGTAAGTGATGGTAATGGTTAGTGATGGTAAAGGTTAGTGATACTAAAGGTTAGTGCTAGTAAAGGTTATTTCAGGGTTACCTTCGTAGCCGGTGGGGTCCCCAGTGCTGGTGATCTCCAACGTCTTAAAGGGCAGCGTGCGATACGTCTTCTGGGTCTGCTGGCCGCCAAACGTTCCTGAGATCAACCAATCAAACGCTAGAGCTCCTTGACACACCAGCTCTCAGCCAATCACACGCTAGAACTACCTAGACACACCAGCTCTAAGCCAATCACATGCTAGAACAACCTAGACACACCAGCTCTAAGCCAATCACATGCTAGAACAACCTAGACACACCAGCTCTCAGCCAATCACACACTAGAACAACCTAGACACAGCAGCTCTCAGCCAATCACAAGCCAGAACAACCTAGACACAGCAGCTCTCAGCCAATCACACGCTAGAACAACCTAGACACACCAGCTCTCAGCCAATGACACACTAGAACAACCTAGAATCACCAGCTCTCAGTCCTCCCATCTGATGGACTAGGAAGCCCTGGTACAGATTAAAGCGATGAGACATGTCATTGAAGCGTTAAGTTGAGTACCTTCAGTGGAATCTCCCTCCAGGACCGTGCTGATCCCAGCTACACACACACACACACACACACACACACACACACACACACACACACACACACACACACACACACACACACACACACACACACACACACACACACACACACACACACACACACACACACACAATTAGGACTGCTGTATATAAAAGACACACAGTGTATGTATATATATATATATATAAATATAAAATAGATGTAGGAGAGTACATACAGGTGGTGAAGAGGTCCTGCACGGCACGGGAGGCGTTAAGGGAGGGCATCTCCAGGACCTGGGCCAGGCAGGAGAGGGCGTGGCCACGCACGGTGGGGGAGGAGTCAGTGCGGCGGCCAAACAGCAGGCTCTGCACCAGGTAGCGGTGTGGCAGGAGGACCCCCACCTCCGCCGCTCCACCCAGGACCGCAGCTCTCTCCGGCTGCTGCAGCAGCACCATCACCACGTCCACCGCAAACAGACGGTACACCATCTAACATAACATACAGCATAATCATTAGTGATCAACCCATATATATCGGCCGGCCAACATTATTGGCCGATATTTGCATTATTTACACCATCTCCAAAGGTGGAGGTGGTGTTACCTTGGAGGGTGTGGGTGGAGTCGATGGGTGGTGCTACCTTGGCATGTCTGGAGTATCCAGAGAGCCACTTGACGAAGGAGGCGTAGTCCTCACTGGGCAACAGAGCCACCAGCACGCCCACCGCTTGGGAGCCATGGAAACGGTACTCATTCTTCTCCACCATCTGAATAGATCGAACTTTATTAGGACAACCAGTGGATGTACTAATAAAGTTCCATAGGAATGAATCTGGATCTATCTGATAGGTGTAAACAGGAGAGAACCTGGATCTATTTGACAGGAGTGAGTCTGGATCTATCTGATAGGAATGGATCTGGATCTATATGATAGGAATGGATCTGGATCTATACGATAGGTGTAAACAGAAGCAAATATGGATCTATTTGATAGGTGTAAACAGGAGTGAATCTAGGGACTAGGACAGCCAGGGCACCGGGTGGATGTACTAATAAAGTTCTATAATCTGGATCTATCTGATAGGTGTAAACAGAAGTGAACCTGGATCTATCTGACAGGAGTGAATCTGGATCTATCTGATAGATGTAAACAGGAATGTATCTGGATCTAATAGGTGTAGCCCTGGGCATGTGAATTTGGCTCTATCTTATAGGTATACATGAGATTTAGTGTGAGTGGTTTGGCCTCTGACCTGGAAACAGATGTGTTGCAGGAGGATCTGCACGAAAGGCAGGGCGGTCTCCTTCATCTCCTCAACCAGGTGACTAAACACACACACACACACACACACACACACACACACACACACACACACACACACACACACACACACACACACACACACACACACACACACACACACACACACACACACACACACTTAAAACCGGCACACTGGGAGAGAGAGATTATGAACTCTGCAGCATGAAGCGATGTGTACCAGACAAACTGGAGGGCGTGGCTACGGGCGGCCACGACAATCTGCGATGTCACAAGGGGGGTGGGTCTTCCTCTGTTGGCCTTGCTCATCATCAGGATCACATAGAGGAGCCTATGGAAGATTCTCCTCAAGCTCTACACACACACACACACACACACACACACACACACACACACACACACACACACACACACACACACACACACACACACACACACACACACACACACACACTTGAAAAAAGCTTCTGCTGAAAGACTTTATAGTAGTAAGTTATAGTAGTAATAAATAGTAATAGTAATAGTAGGAATAGTAGTGGTAAATAGTAGTAATCATAGTAGTAATAGTCCATAGTAACAGAATAAGCAACAGACTGATATCCCAGCATCAGAGACTTATGGGATGGGATTGGGTTGGGATGTCCTACCTCCTTCTGGTCTCCGTGGTACTGGGAGAGGAGCAGGTGGAGACCACAGAAGGCCATCTCAGGTAAGCTCTTCAGCCTGGACACATCCCTGAGGAACACACACACACACATATAACCATACTCAACACACATATTACCATACTCAACACACACACATTAACATGCCACAGACACACACACACATATATTACCATACTCAACACACACACATTAACATGCCACACATAATGTAATATGGGTGTGATCTGACGACCGTGACAGGAGAGTTCAGCAGCTAGGCGCTTCATTGTGCTGGGTACAGAACACACACACACACACACACACACACACACACACACACACACACACACACACACACACACACACACACACACACACACACACACACACACACACACACACACACACACACACACACACACACACACACACACCTAACCATATGAGAGTGTTGACCCTGTGGCCACGCCCCCCAACAGTAACTCACTGTTGAGCAGAGAACCTCAGTTGTCCTTGGACTGGCTCAAAGTAAACCAGCTTAGTGAAGATCTGAAGGAGACAGAGAGCAATTTGTTCATCATTAATCAATAATCAATGATGAGAGACCACTGAATGGTGGGCTAGCTGGGCGTGTTAGCGGTACCTGGGTACAGTTGATAGCACTCTGTCGTTTGTCTTTGAGGGAGAGGGTTTTGAGGAGTCGGAGGAGACTCTGGACCAGGAGCACCACTCCGTCTCTGATGTTCACCAGGTCCTTGGCTGACAGGTGGACCTCCTCCTCCTCCTCCTCGTGCTCCTCCTCCGCGTCCACCTGGGGGAGGGAGCACTGTTAGCCAAGAGCTACCCAACTAGCAGCTCAATGTCACATATGGGTTTCCTTTGTATCATTTTACCGCCACAGTGCATTACAAAGAGTAAGAGACGAGGTCACTTCCTCCATAAAGGGGTCAGGTAAGGTACAGTGTGGGTTCCTGGGTCTGACCTCGTTGTGGTCTTTGCGTGGAGGTTTGGAGCGCTTTCCGTCAGCCTGGCTGCCCTTCGCTGCATCTTTCTTGCGTTTCTTGGTGGAGTCCTGTGGCCAGCAGTGAGACGGCAGGTCTGAGCAGGTGTCAAACAACACCTGGTGGAACATCTGGTTGGCAATGCTCCCTGGAGCAGAGAAGCACACCGTCAACATCTACTGTCCAATCACAGCACAGAATACATTAACGTCTACTGTCCAATCATAGAGAATACAATAACTCACCTCTACTGTCCAATCACAGTACAGAATACATTAACTAACCTCTACTGTCAAATCACAGCACAGAATACATCAACTCACCTCTACTGTCCAATCACAGCATAGAATACATTAACTAACCTCTACTGTCCAATCACAGCACAGAATACATTAACTAACCGCTACTGTCCGATCACAGCACAGAAACATGAGAAACATTAAAAACACACTGAGTTTAACATAAAGGGCCTCATTGTTTAGTAGTGATGATGAATGTGGAGGTGGAGGAAGGTGGAGGAGGAGGTGAAAGCTGTGGAGGTGTAGAAGGTGGTGGTGTAGTAGATGGTGGAGGTGTAGGAGGTGGTGGTGGTGTAGTAGATGGAGGAGATTGAGGAGGTGGTGGTGGCGGTGTAGTAGATGGTGGAGGTGTAGAAGGTGGTGGAGGTGTAGTAGATGGTGGAGATTTAGGAGGTGTTGATGTTGATGAAGATGGTGGAGGTGTAGTAGATGGAGGAGGTGGTGATGGTGAATGATTGGTTGAGGTGTAGAAGGTGGTGTAGTAGATGGAGGAGGTGGTGGTGCTGTAGTAGATGGTGGAGGTGTTGGAGATGGTGGTGCTGTAGTAGATGGTGGAGGTGTTGGAGATGGTGGTGCTGTAGTAGATGGTGGAGGTGTTGGAGGTGGTGGTGGTGTAGTAGATGGAGGAGGTGCAGGATGAGGTGGTCTCACCAGGCACCCCCAGCAGCAGTAGGTAGAGGGAGGCGGCCTGCAGGGCGGTGGTTCTCTGGTGGGCGGAGGCTCCATTGCTCCGCCCCTTCAGCACCAGGTAGGCCAACAGGGCCACCAGACTCCTGGTGGACCCCCCACTGCTCCCCAGCTCCTCCCACACGGTCTGGAGGGAACAGGTGGTGGACCGTAACTAACACACACTCCTGCTAACACACACACACACACACACACACACACACACACACATTACTACTAACACACACACACACACACACACCTCCCTTACCTGGACTGAGTCGTCCCGCTGGTCAGAGGCGTAGGGCAGCAGGCAGCTGTACAGCCGGGTGAAGGCCTTGATTCCACCCAGACTGATCTCTTCTTCTATGGTGGCATCCAGTGGTTCCACCTCCGTAAACTCATAATCCCATAACACCTCGACCCACACTGGACACCACAGTTTAATTGACAACAGCTCACTACTTACTTTTACTTGACCCATACCTGCTCCTTAATGACCGGTGCTTGTACTGCCTAACCCCTACCTGTTCCATAATGACCTGTCCCTGTACTGTCTAACCCCTACCGGCTCCTTAATGACCTGTCTCTGTACTGCGCAACCCTAACCTGCTTCTTCATGACCCGTCTCTGTATTGACTATAACAGACAGGCTCTATTGCACAACGTTAGCTTCTAACTGGTATCTCTTTAATGATTTATTGTCACGTTGAGTATAGCATGTTAGTAATGTTGAATGGACGATCTCATCAGAGCTGTTAGTTTTTGTTTGCAGGCAAACCCAAAACCAGACAGCTACAGTGTGGATAATAAGTCGAATGTATTATTGGTCCCTGGCTAAACACTAAGCATTTGCACACATAAATAGTTGTGTAAACTGTGTAATGTGTCCCTGGGTTTAGTTTAATCGACTGTCCAACTCAAATCGAGTTTAGTTTAATAAACTGTTCCATAATTAACTCTTTAATTGTACCTGAGTTTAGGTTGTTTAGGCGGAGAAACTGCAGCGCTCCGGATACCTCCATCTTTGTTTTGAATCAGCCCGCCAGACGCTCGTTTTTCCGGAGAGAACAGGCGGGAAACTCTGTCGCCCCCTACAGCACGAGCTGGCATGGACTGTCACGGCTGAACAGTTCTCAAAAAGCTACTGAAATTCTTTATTATTTTCCTTTTAATCCTGCTCCTTTGACTAGCCAATATTAATCTGTAGCACTAGCAGTAATTATTCTGTATTTTAACACTTAATACACATGTATTTTTAAACTGTTTTTTGTAAAAAAAACAACAACAACATAGTCGGGGTTGGGGTCTATATACATATATTTTTTTTTTTATCATAAACATTTTGCATGTATATATTGTTATGTCTTGTTTGTATGTACTTTGTGTGTATATCTCTCTCTATTCTTTGTATGTCTGCTAACAAACAACAGTTTCAGGAACTGCTTTTCATATTGTGGAAAAACACCAATCAAAGGAGTTTAAAAAAATAAAATAAAAAATTCTTAAGAGAACTTAGAAAGGGTGATGAAATCACTGAGGAGCCTGATGTTGTCTGATGGACACATGAATGAATTCACTCCAACGCAGTTTGTTTATGGACAGTTGAAGAGTGTTTATTATGGTCTGTTTGAGTGTAAGGCAGGGAAGACAAAGCATTTAGACGTGGCTGTAGCGGGTTCTGGGTGTGTTTCCAGTCCTAAACCTCCTGACCCCACCATCATGCGGTTCTGGCCCAGGGGGGGTCGAAGGTCATGTCGTGCGGACCAGCAGGGAGTCTCCGTTCTCTATGGAATAGAACTGGAGCGGCTTCAGGTCATTGTCCAGGTCCACCTCAGACCCGTTCATCTGGAGAACCACACACACACACACGCCTGGTATTAACACACCAGGTAGGTAGGTGGGAGAGAGAGAGAGAGAGAGAGAGAGAGAGAGAGAGAGAGAGAGAGAGAGAGAGAGAGAGAGAGAGAGAGAGTACCTTGGGCCCCGTGTAGGTCAGTGTGATTGCTGCTCCGGGGACTTTGAGCAGCCTGGACAGAAGACCCTTCACCTTCTGCACCGTCATGGAGTCTGGAGGAGCAGGAGAACCGTCAGCTAGCTGCTAGTTAGCCACTAGGTAGTAGTGAGTCACACCATGCCTCCTGCTTCCTTGGTGATATTCTATGAATAAAACTCATTTTGTGAGTGGACGAGCTTCAGAAGGGGACTTTAAAACGTGTATTTATACAGTGGCCAATCTACACCGTGTGGATCTGAATCCTCATCCTCATCCGCTTATCCGGGGTCGGGTCGGCAGCAGCTCAAGCAGGGGGCCCCAGACTTCCCTTTCCCATTCACACCCTTCACATTGACCACATTGATCTGAATCCTGTGAGACTTTATTCGTCTAAGACCGCTGGCCGAGTGCCTTCCCCAATTACCCGCTTACAGGTCCCGCCTCCAAGTACATGATTGGTCGGCACAGATATGAAGCAAAAGAGAGAGAAACGACCCCTTCACCCAGATCTGAGCTCGTCTGCCATCAGACTTTAGATATCGATTTTATCTGATTTGTCTGATTTGTGAGACTAGTGGCTAGCCACTTGTTAGCCGCTGCTTAGGTGTAAGTCAGCTGCTAGTTAACCACTAGTAAGCCACTGCAGCTTGGGTGTAAGTTAGCTGCTAGTTAACCACTACTGCTAGTTTAAGTTATCAGCTAGTAAGATGCTAGTTAGCTGCCATGTAGCAGCTAGTTTGCGCTCCTAAGCTACTGTGAAGCCACTAGTTAGCGGCTAGTGAGCTAAATTGCCTCTGCTTAGTACTACAGCAGACAAAGCATTTCCTGTTGCACCTGGTAGCTTCTTAACCACGGGAAGACGCCCCGCCTCCTCTGGACAGACAATGGTCACACCTGGAGAGACAGGTGAGAGGAGAGACAGGTGAGAGGAGAGACAGGTGAGAGGAGTGAGAGGAGAGACAGGGAGAGGACAGACAGGTGAGAGGAGGGAGAGGAGAGACAGGGAGAGGACAGACAGGTGAGAGGAGGGAGAGGATGGACAGGTGAGAGGAGAGACAGGTGAGAGGAGCGAGAGGAGAGACAGGGAGAGGAGGAACAGGGAGACAGGTAAGAGGAGAAACAGGTGAGAGGAGAGAGAGGTTAGAGGAGATAAATGTATATTAATGGATATTCATTTAAATCTCTATCACATAAATTAATTGGTAAATTGGGTGTCGAGGTGAAGGAAGGGGGCGGGGACTAACTGATCAGCTGATTCTTCAGAGCGAATGGCGTCTGCTTCTTGAGTTCTCCTTCCTCTGGAGCTCCGTACTCTGGGCCACACACACACACACACACACGTTATTTCTATTTCTTGTGATATTCTTGAGATGTTATTTCTAAGTTGCTCGGTATGGAGATGTTATTTCTGAGCTATTCCGCTATGTAATGTTATTTCTCTGAGGTGTACTTTCGATGAGGGGCAGGTAGCGGGGGTGCGTGCAGGTGAAGGCGGCGCTGGGCCGGTTCTCCGCAGGGTCCCGGTTCCCTCCAGACGCCAGCCACTCCAGTCCGAACGACTTGATGTAGTCGAGCTCCGCCCCCCGGCGGTCCTCTGGGAGCACCTGCCCGTCACCATGGGAACACGTACACAACATTTAAAACCACATGCAAACCAGTTTCAACTATATTTAAACCCATTGCAACCAGTTCAAGTGCTAAACCGGTCCGGGCCAGTTTCTACCAACCCGACTCTTGTTGAGGACGGCCAATTGGGGGAGCTTGGCTATGATGAGCTGATTGGCTGTCTGAGGCGTGAGGTCGTTGGTCAGCTGGTTGTTGTGGCGAAAGGAAAGCTCCACCAGGCTCTGTAGCTTAGCCAGCTCATTCACCGCTGACCACTAGAGGGAGACAGAGACTCAGTGTGTCAGTGTGTCAGTGTGTGTGTGTGTGTGTGTGTGTGTGTGTGTGTGTGTGTGTGTGTGTGTGTGTGTGTGTGTGTGTGTGTGTGTGTACCTGAGCTATGTTGTTGTGGTTCAAGATGAGAACCTTCAGGGCGATAAACATCCCGGTCTTACCCTCTATGAAGGAAAGGGGTCAAGGGTCATGCTTATCCTGCCATATTGAGTCTAGCTTCTACGGTCACAGAGGTTAATAAAGGCTACAGAGGAACGTGGGCTATTGAAATGCCAAAAAAAAGTACAAAAAGGTAATGGAGATGCAAACTGAATATACAGGCTACGGAGATGCTAACAGCGGTAAATAAAGGCTACGGATGTTTAGCTACCAGGAGTAACGTCATGGAACTGCAGACCAGACAGCTCCGTCGTGGACAAGTTCAGGTTCTCCAGCCTAGGACGACAACGTCATTAAGGTAGGTTAAGCATCTTCTAATCATAGGTGAGGTATCATCCCAGGTACATACCTGGGCAGGTGTAATTGGTACATACCTGGGCAGGTGGAATGGGAAATTGGTACATACCTGGGCAGGTAAGCCAGGCTGAGGACGCTGTCTTGTACTAATGAGTTATTGGACAGGTCAAGCACTCTCAGGTCCTGCAGGACATCCAGCGGCCTTCAAGGAAGATGGGCAGCAGGTCATTGTTACATCCGTGAAACACCTTCTAACCAGCTATTAACCAGGTTCTTACCAGCTTCTAACCAGCCTTTAAACCAGCCTCTAACCCGCTTCGTATTAGCTTCTAACCAGCTTCAAGCCAGCTTCTAACCAGTTCACTGGGGGTATAGATAGAATCCACCAAACAGCCCACCTGCTGATTTCTGTGATGTCGTTCTCTGCGACATAGAGCTCTTCCAGCCGTGGCCACATGGGGGCGCACTGGAGCACCTGAGAGTCAAAGAGCAGATCATTAATTTAGGAATCATCCATTATTAAATATGTCCATAATATTTTCAAGTTCAATTTTATACAAATGACATATAGTAAATGGTGTTATGATATGCTATGCCGTTCTAATGAAGTACATTTACTGAGATAAGTGAATCATTAGACAACAGTGATTCACTGTGACATCATGGTGTGAGGGCCTGGCCGTACCTGCGTCCAGGTGAGCTGACAGCTGGCCAGGGATAGCACGGTCAGGCTGGAGAAGGCGTGGCTTAGAGACATGGGTTCGGAGGTCAGCGACAGGCGGTTGTGGCTTAGAGAGAGACAGGAATTAGAGGATTGGTTAGAGTCAGGTGACCAGAAACACACAACCCTTCCCACCACCCCACCACCCTACCTGAGCAGCAGCTCTTTCAGGTGCTCCATGTTCTCCGTGATCTCCGCCACGTTCTCCCAGCTGGACAGGAGGTTCCCACACAGGTCCAGAGATTTCACATCTACAACACGCTAAGGAGAGTACAACGCGCCAAGGTATTCACACGCTAAAGAGAGTGCAACACGCCAAGGTATTCAGACGCTAAGAACACGCTAGGGAGAGAACCACACGCCATGGTATACACTAGAACACGCTAACAACACGCTAGGGAGAGCACCACACGCCATGGTATACACTAGAACACGCTAACAACACGCTAGGGAGAGCACCATACACCAAGGTATACACTATAACACGCTAACAGTACACTAAGGAGAGCAACACATGCTAAGGTATACACTAGAACACGCTAATAACACGCTGGGGAGAGCACAACATGCCAAACCCAGGGGTAAAGGGGTCTGGACCACTTCAGACTGAAGATAAGATGATAAACTATTTATGACTGAATGAATGCCTTTTATTGTCACTATACATAGTACAATGAGATTGAAAGCATCTCCTTCCCAGTGCATACACATGTAGAATATGAAAATACAAATCTAATAACGTACAAAAAGTAATAAATAATAAATAGTGCAGAAAAAAAAATATATATACATCCCAGGAGGGAGATGGGTCACAGAAACAACAAGACAATGAGAAGGATACCGGGCATGAAGGTCCGGATCTGGTCGCCGGGTCCAGGACTGCTGACCTCCCGCTGCCTCAGAGAGACCACCGCGAGACTGTCGGCTCTGCAAACATGTCAAACATGACATCATCTCTATAGAGTGGGATGTCATCTATAGAGAGTGTGTGTGTGTGTGTGTGTGTGTGTGTGTGTGTGTGTGTGTGTGTGTGTGTGTGTGTGTATATATATACCATTAGAGTTTATTTCTTCCTACCTGTTCTTGGTGAAGCCAGAGACCTCCACTGTCTTGGAAGAGATGGTGGTCTTCTGACTAAACACCTCCTGCTCGTTGAACTGGTAGAGGTCCCGTATGGCGCTCATGAAGTCCACCCCGAAGGAGGCCTTCTTGGGCCGCACGAAGGACCCCCCCGTGGGGTGTCTGAGCACAGGCAATACAACTCACACTCTGATAGACTGCACTGGGTCAGGGCGGAAGGGACAGGGGTCAGGACTACCTGCAGGTGAAGTACTTGACACCCTCATGGCTGCCGTCGTGTTTCCCACGCTCCGAATTGTCCCACTCCACGCCCAGCCACGGCCCTGATACACACACACACACACACACACACACACACACACACACACACACACACACACACACACACACACACACACACACACACACACACACACACACACACACACACACACACACACACACACATCACTGCTTCATCCCTAGTTACTGTATGTAGAGCATAGAACTGGATTCTGTATGACCGTATGAAATACAATATCAAAAGTACTGTCCTTTCTGAACTCTGTCGGCTTCAATGTGATGAAGTTGGAGGTGGACGTGTCATTAGTTCAGTGGATCTTATCACACCGACCCCGTGTATACCTGCTGTCGGAGGGACCGCTCCCACGTAGCGCACCGTGCCTCGCTCTCCCTCGCAGGACACCCGTCGACCGAGCGCCTCCGCCGGCATCTCCACCTCTCTACTGTCCGCTGCAGACATATTATCCACCACCATGCAGACGGCTGCTGCTGTCTCACACCCGATCTTCTAGAAGATGTTGAAACGCTGCCTCTAGTTTATCACTGACAAAACACTGGCACGGACTGGGGGGATTATTTACAAAAGCAAAGTGAATAGAAGTTTAGGGGCAAATTAACACCTATTGTATGGGGGAAATTGGCACAATAGAATAACTATGTTCGAACCACCGCATAAATACCAGAGTTATTCATTGTTGCTCCCAAAAGGTTTAGCATATCAAAAAATAGACCGGAAATGACATATGTAAATGTTGCACCAAAACATTGCCGCTGACATTTTTTTAAATAATAATTATTATCGGATCTTGATACGCGTCGAATGTTTGCATGTTTTCTTATTGAATTCATTTAAGAGATTAAATATATGACAATGGAATACTATTATTGTTAAGAACATGTAGGAACCTTCATTACTGTATGTGTTGCCGGTCGGACACATGAACAAGGCGGACGTACAGGGAAAACGTGAGAGTAGAAAGCAAGTTGATGTTCAAATGTTTACTTGACGGGTTTTATAGAGTTTAAACTGTATTGTCGCATGTTAGATATTAACCCGTAAAGCAGTGCAGAATCGTGCGGAACGTATTGGAAATAACTATGAAAAAGGAGCTTAAAACGAGGTTGGTCCACTTATTGTTTTTCCAATAATAAGATATTATGCTTGTAATAATTGTCTGTGGAACCTTCACATTCGTAGTGTTCTGCCTCTCGTTTGAGTGGTGGGCCGTAACTGTACAGCAGTGATCATTACCATGCCGTGTCTCGCCAGTGAGGCGGTCGAGTCTGACCAGAAGTCGGCGGACTATGAGGTGGGACAGGTCTGCGGCAGCTTGTTTCCAACCCCCTCCGCGGGGTCAGGGTCTCTGTCGGCCTTGTTCAGTTCAGCCGCCCCCTCCCCGCTGCTGTTCATTCCAGCGCCGAAGGTAAATACGAAACCTCCCTGCTTGCGGTTAGATCGGCCATATTAAAATGTCAATAACAAGCGTTGATTTTTGTTGACCTACGTTTTGTTGTTGCCATGGCAGCCCGTTGAAAAGATCCCCGAGGTCAAGAAGCAGACTGAGCCAGCAGGGGTCAAGACTCAAGCCCTACAACGCCAGAAGAAAGCACAGGATAAGCCTGCAGACTGTCAGCAGCTGGTAGACAGGTCAGTCCCTAGAGCTGATAGTGGACAGGTGAGTCAGGCTGTGTGTTGCAGTATTAAACTAAGGTTGTTGTATCCTGCAGGGAAAGCGCGCTGCAGAACGCAGACAAACAAGAGCAACAGAAGAAGCAGCCGAAGGCAAACCGGAGGAAAGCTGCAGTTGCCGTGGGAATGGATGAGGAAGAGGTGGTCCAACCAGCAAAGAGACCGAGAAACACACCTTCAGCGTCCAACGAGGAGGACGAGGATAAAAAGAGGAGGACGGTGTTTGTGGGGAACCTTCCTGCCAGCTTCACCAAGAAGGTAAGGCAGCGTTCTGCAGGACCCTCTGGTGGACCCCAGCACCCTGTGACACCCCTCTGAGCATCTGTCTGGTCCCCTAGGGCCTGATGAAGCTGTTCAGAGAGAAGGGGGCCGTGGAGTCCACGCGCTTCCGCTCTGTGGTAAGAATACCTCTTCTCTCCTCCTCCCTGTTCTAGTGATGTCTCTAACCTGCTCCTCCTCTCTCCTCCTGCACCTCCCTCTACTAGTGACACGTCTCTTACCTGCTCCTCCTCTCTACTCCTGCACCTACCTATCCTAGTGACATGTCTCTTACCTGCTCCTCCTGCACCCTCCTTTACTAGTGACACATCTCTAACCTGCACCTCCTCTCTCCTCCTGCACCCCCCTTTATTAGTGACACGTCTCTAACCTGCACCCCCCTTTACTAGTGACACGTCTCTTACCTGCACTGCCTCTCTCCTCCTGCACTAGTGACAAACGTCTCTAACCTCAGTGTGTATGGCTCTCTACCCCTCTGTCCAGGTGAGGGAGGATCCATCAGATTCCCTCAGAGTAGCGACCATCCAGTAAGTGTCAAAATATCCCATTGCCAAGGTAGCAGGCACCATGGGTTGAGCCTGTCCGTGTCTGTCAGCATCCTTCAGAGCCTTGGTTGTGTCTTGTGGTCAACCTGTCGTTTTGGTCCACAGGCGTAAAGTTCACCCCATGAAGCAGAGTCTGAACGCCTATGTGGTCTTCAAGGACGAAGAGGGAGCTGGCAGGGCTTTGGAGAGGTAGGGCAGCTCCCACCTCATCCTTTTATCGCTTAGCAACACATGAACTACTAACAGCCACACACAATTTTCCGCAGGAACGGGCTGGAGGTGGCGAAAGATTACGTAATCAGAGTGGACAGCGTGACGGAGAATGCGGTAGGTCACCTGACGTTACCCAGAATAATCACCAGAACTTGCTTGGACACCTGACTTATCCTGAATGGTGGATCAGATGTTCCTCAACACTGACTCTCTCCTCCATGTTTCAGCATGACCACAAGAGGTCTGTGTTCGTGGGTAACCTGGCGTTCGGTGAGTCAATCTCTAGGCTGTCTTGATGTAGAATAACACATTCGCAATCGTAGTCCTAATTGCAGCGACCTGGGTTTGATTACTGCCCTTTGCTGCATTTTTCCTCCATCTTAATCGATAAACAAAATATATATGCTGTGTATATGGATTGTTAAAAATAATAAATATATCCATGTATTGTGTCAACATATGACAGAGCTGACAGAGGCGCAGCTGCGGGAACACTTTGAGGGGTGCGGTGCGGTGACTGCCGTGCGTCTGATCAGAGATAAAACCACTGGGCTTGGGAAAGGCTTTGGCTACATCCTATTTGAGGTGAGGGCCTCTCGCATCACTCACATAACGGAGGCTGATGCAGCCATGCGAACCAGAAGTACAAGGCTAGTCATTGAATTAGTGATAGGGCAGTAATGATAAATAAATCCCGCCTGTCCTACCTTATGCAAGACTACTTCCCATGTGTGACCTCCTGTGTGTTTGTGTGTGTCCTCCTGTGTGAAGAGTGCCGACTCGGTTCAGCTGGCTCTGAAGCTGGACAGCACCCCCCTGGCGACCCGTAACGTCCGGGTCAAGAGGTCCGTCAAGAAGGATAAGAAAACCACGCCCACCAGCACTGCCGCAGGAGGTGGAGCCAAGAAGAGGTCCAAGGACCCCTCGAAGGGGGCCAAGGACCCCTCAAAGGGGTCCAAGGAGAGACCGGCGCCAGGGAAGGGTGCGAACGCAGCCGCCTTCCAGCGTCGCATGGCGATGAAGACGAAGCCGGCCAAGCCGTCGTCTTTCAGGGGAGAGATGGCCGACAGCACCAAATCCAAGAAGAAGTCCCAGAAGATAAAGGGTCCGAAGCCCAAGGGCCAGAAGACCAAGGGCCAGAAGCCTAAAGGTCAGAAGACCAAGGGCCAGAAGCCTAAAGGTCAGAAGACCAAGGGCCAGAAGCCAAAGGGCCAGAAGTAGACGATTCACATTGAATAACCTCGTGGCCACGGGGGGACACTTGCAGAGTCTGGGACTTCCCGTTTAGAACCCACATGTTCTCCAGGGTTCTGAGGTTCTCCGTACCGGCACCAGAGCCAACCTTTTTTATTGTTACAATACAGTGGGGTTACCTGTATGTTATGTTTAGGGGTCCCTGTTTGACCAATCACGAGTGGGAGTGTCCCCAAATGTACAATGGATTGGTCAATCGATCTGTCCACCATAGATCCGGAGACTCCCATGTGTGATGTCACAACATTTGATTAGGAGATGGCGTCTCACACCTGGTGGTCAATGTAGCCCTGTCCTCTGTAAATACTGTAAATTAACCATCAAAACCAGGAAATAAAACAGCAGTCATTTCATTCACCTTTTTTTACTTGTTTTTTTACATTTAAAGAGGGAGAGCCTCTTCAAAAGGTACAGAATCCATGACCATAAAAATAGTTTCAGTTTAACCATACAGGTGTTATAGCCGATAGCTCAGGGGTATACCACCCAGCAGTACAGCGTTGCTATGAAGAGGTTAGGTATCCTACTTACAGAAACATGACAACCTGACCAACCAATGAGTGGGTATGCTTCAGACGGGCGGAACACTGCCTGTATGGACCAATCAGACGTCTCAGAACAATAAAGATAAACAATGTGATGTCATCAAATAAACAAGTCTAAAAAAAAGATTCCCTTGGGTTGCCGTGGTAGCAGTCAGCCACGGTTTCCACGGTGATAGATGTTTACTCTAGATCGTCTTCGCTGAGGCTCTGAGCAGTCACGATGCGCTGTGGACAGCAAGAGAGAACACTGTTAACCGCCCGTCACATGACTAGGCACCCTCCCTACCACTTAGTCCCCGTCAAACATACCAACAGAGATAGCAACTGACATGCTTGTAAAATAATCAATGTGGAAGCTACTGGGTTTTAATCTAAAACAGGAAATTAATATTTAAGAGTGAATACCACCGATTGCATCATCAGTTGGTCTTAGCACAGCATACAATGAGTATCTGGGTCAAGATCGGATTTCAATTAAGTAGAGCAAAGAAAGAGGGTTCAGGAGTCTCTGGATAACATGAATCCACTGCATTCCAAAAAAAAAAAAAAAGTGTGCCGAGACTGACAAATCTGAAGAACCCATTCTATTCTGACCCTTGACCCTTATATATCCCCTAAAATCCAGTATCGCTTGCCCTCTCATTTGTATAAATTAGTGTGTACTAGTATATATTAATATATGTATTCCTGATTGATAGTGGGCAGCTTGGCGAGTGTGTATTAGTATACATTAGTGTGTATTAGTATTAGTGCTGTCAGTTAAATGCGTTATTAATGGCGTTAACGCAAACCCATTTTAATGGCGTAATTTTTTTTTTTTTTTTTAAAGATTAATGCTTTTTAAATTATTGTTATTATTAAATATATATTTTTTACCCTTTTTTATGGACAGTGATACATTGTCTGAGAGACTATTTGCCCCAAGTGTGAATGACTGATCCAAGTGAGAATGTTAGTGTGAAATTGAACACTACAGTATATGGCAATGTTGTTTTCAATAAAAAAAAACATTTGCACACAGCAAGCCGATCCACTTTTCCATGTTGATAAGAGCATTCAAATGAGAAAAAAAAATAATGGGACAAAAGGAAACCAAGGGACAATAAGAATAGATAAAAATGTGTGATTAATTGCGATTAATCGCGAGTTAACTATGACAATGTGATTAAATATTTTAATCGTTTGACAGCACTAATTAGTATACATTAGTGTGTATATTAATGTATTGGTACCTGGCTGATCGTGGGCAGCTTGGTGAGTAACATCTGGAAGACTGGCGGTGGGAGGGTCTGCTGCAGCACCTGGAGCAGCTGCTGAGGCTGACCGCACACCGCGATGGCATTGGTCAGGTGGTCCACACCCGTCTCGTAGTCACCTGACACACACAGGAAGCTGCGTGAGATCCCTAGCGCCTAGCTCACCAGTTAGCATTAGTGAACACAGTAACCCACTCCGGCTGCTTTTGAGTAGTCCAACAGTTACTGTCTGGTCCTGAGGAACCAGCAGGTAGCGGTGAACACGTAAGCATGTTGGCCTTTAGCAGTGTGCACATTGTGATGAATCAGCTAGCATGAGGTTAGCAGTACATCAACTATGCAATGGAGCAGTTTGCACAATAGTAGCTGTACATAAAACTAATATGGAGAAGTTAGCACGGTGTTAGCATGGTGGGGCTCACCCTGTGCCAGTAGCTCCTCCCCCAGCTGGATCTCTTCCAAGAAGAACTTCTGGACGGCCTCCGCATCCTTCAGGTCTGGGAGCTAAAATACATTAGCTCCACGTTAGCTCAACAACAGTTTCCATTGAAGACGTAACACGTTGAGTGGTTATTTCCAATAACAGGGTAGAGTTCAGAATACTATACTAGTTACTGCATACTGCTGTTAGATGGGCCATTTGTCTTGTGTTTTTCACCATTGGTTGGTAGCTTAGTGGCCAGCGTGCTTGTAAGGTTAGTTTGGGCACGGGCTTCTGAATATGTGTTTTCCTTGGATTTTGGCACAAGGGATTATAACATCTGATCCTGTGTATTAATGAAATAATGAGTCGTAGTACTATCAAGTGCTAGTGCTACCAAGTCACTTATTTTTTAAGGATTTATTTTTGATTATAGAGTGAGATAGTTAGGAAGAAAGAGATAGAGGGGAGGACATGCAGCAAAGGACCATGGGCAGGAATCGAACCCGGGTCGCTGCGATCAGGACTGAGCCTTAATGGTACACACTCTTCCCAGTGACCCGGGTCGCCCTCCATGGTACTACTGACTGAGTTAGTACTGCTGAGTGGGAGGTGTTAGAGGAGCTTACCTTGGACATCCCAGCCCGGTCCTTGGCCACCTTCTGCTTTCTCCTCCCTGACAGCGGGAGACAGACATTACTATTATTATCATCTTGTGTCTCATGATTGCATCTTACCCTACTTTGACAATGTTCAAAATATTGAGACAAGCTTGTGGTGTCCATATCACGTGATGCCCATGGTTGCCTAAATCCCCCTACAGCAGAACCACAACACACAGCCTCAGGAGTGGGTATCTGAATCTGATATCCCATAATAGCAACTTTAGAGATAGTAGATACTGGGTCCCTTGGCTAGTCCACTCCCTGACCTGGGCTGGGCTGGGCTGGGCTAGGCTAGGATCAGGGTCTACCAGTTTGTCATGTTAGCAGGAAGCGAGAACGTATGTGATACACATCTTCCGCATGTTGCACCCGTTGGCCTACCGACGCAGGGAGGCTCGGCACAGACAAGTGACTGATTCATACCCGTGAGCCTACCGACACAGGAACGTCCAGGTCGGATAAGTGACCGACTAATACCTGTTAGCCTAGCTTAACGTCACAGGGACGTCCAGGGCGGACAAGTGACCGCCTATTATCCGCAAATCTACCGTCAACGGGAGGTTCAGCAAGGACAAGTGACCAAAACCCGTTGGCAGAGCCACCCGTCTCCTCATGTAGGGAGGATTCATGTGTTCAAATGACCTAAACAACCCTAGACAGCATGGTAGCAAGGCACCGCTGCAGTGTAATTCACCGTGTCCATCGGGATGTGACTTCAGGGTTCGACGGGACCACCATGACAGCTCCTCATGTCAGGCATGCGCGGTAAAGCTCGTTACTACTACCTGACACGATACACCGCATTTCTGGGGCCACACGACCATAACCCGGAGACCGGAGAAGAAGCAGAAGGAGCAGGAGGTTGAGAAGGAGGAGGTCAAAACTCACGTTCCCGCAGCCTGTTCTTGAAGCTGGGGTCACTCCGTCTCTTACGGTCGAAGTAGATGCAGTAGCCGACCAGCAGCGCCCCGCAGAGCCCTGCCGCTAACGTGCTGGACCTCCCGCCCATCATTACTCCACGGAGGATATGTGTTGTTGATTACTCTGCGGTAATCGAACTGGTTTAGTAACGATAGGGCAATAAGATCAATCGACGTCAGGCACAGAGGGAAGACAGGACCAGAAGGACCCCTTTTGGCTAGACATGCGCCGACTGTCGGCGCCGAACGCCTGAGTAAATGTCGACCTAACGTACTGAACACAGGTATAAGACTCGTGGGATTAGGACTTGCGTCGCTCAGGGGGAGCAATGTCTGTCGGAAATGTTTTTGATTTATTGTAATTATCAAAATACAAAATACATTTTTTTAGAATACCAGCGAAAATTGTGTAGCCAATTTTAAGTCAACCAGTAGAGGTCATCCATTCGCCGCGTAGTTCTTCACAGTTTGACTATGATCGCATACACTTCTATGACACGGGTGGCCAACAGGGGGCGCTGGCAGTCCGTCATAAAGCCCGATCGAAACAAAGCGTTGAAGAAGCTACTTCAATCATGGAATATAGAGCTAAACTACTGTTCAGCTAAAAGGTGTAACTGTATGACTGTGTATGTGAAGGGACAACAGGGGCCAGGAGAGCCATTAAGGGGACCTCAAAGGTCACAAATGGCAAATTTAGAGAGGAAAGCCGGTCTGTTCTCTGTCGTTCTATCGCCATGACAACAAATGTGTTCCCCGGACGACTCTCAACTGTCCTCTCACCTATAAACCTCCCTGCTCTCTCCCTCTGTCACTCTCACTCCCTCACTTTCTCTCATTTACTCTCTCTGTCTGTTTGGGTCACCATCACTCCATGGTCTCAAGCTTCCTGTGACCACATGACCCAGTGTGACAAAGTGACCTTTAACCCTCTATGCTCCATTAATCAGCTTGCCTCTTTCTACAAACCATAATAATCTGCTCCTCCATCCCACTGATACTCCTACTGCAGGTCCAAAAATCTGTCTGCACACTGCGTGTGTGTGTGTGTGTGTGTGTGTGTCCCTCTCTCTCCAGGGAAGATCCATTCATCCATTTTCTTAGTTCACAGAAGAAAGGGCACTTGAACCTTTACTCCCATCGTGGAAGTGGTTCAAACCAAACCTGTGTAGTAGACTGCCCCCACTAATAATACTACTACTGCAGGTCCAGCTGTTGTCTGGGTCCCACACACTTCCTGTGTTAGCACCAGCTGTAGGAATAGAGGTAAATGTTAAATCGTCTACTGAAACCTCCATCATGTTCACAAATTAATGTTCTTAGGAAAAATATATCCAAAGCAAAACAAGAAACACTGCCTTGCTCTGCCCCACGCGCTTCCTTGCTTCCACCAGGAAGCACGTGCAGTCCCCGCCCCCAGAGGGTCCCCTTCAGCACAGTGGAACTTCTGGGTCCCAGGTGAGCATTTACCCAATACTCACTGAGCTTAGCCTACCATCTAGAATTGCATCTAGTATAGCATAGTGCATAACATCTGGCATGGCATCCATTATAGCATCTGGTATATCTAGCCTAGCGACATCTGGATGGATCTCGGTGATCTCTCCTGGGCTGTGGGTTCCCTTCCCCCGTGTGCTTCTGACTCTCTGCTCGCCTTCACTGGTGAACACTGTAAACAGTGGCCATGGCCACGGGGGCCATGTCAGAAGAATGTGTTGGAAGAACATTCAACCTCAACCCATCATTAGCGAGGACGTCATCTCCCCACCATGTGAGGGCGTGTTTAAGTGTTTTGAAGCAGGCAAGCCTGCAGGGACATTTAAACACCTGGGGTGTAAACTAGTCTGGGAAGATCGTAATGAGGGACTTTTCTCACACTCCACCTAGCAATACAGTACTAGTTTATCACTCACACACACACACACACACACACACACACACACACACACACACACACACACACACACACACACACACACACACACACACACACACACACACACACACACACACACACACACACACACACACACACACACACACACACACACACACCTTGAAGAAAGACGCCACAAGTGTTATCAGGTCAAACTGTATTTGGCAAGAAGTTGGATTTTTGGAATACAACGAGAAGTAACAATAGAAGAACAACTAGAAGTTTTCAGATAAACCACATTCCACTCTGAACCGGAAGTACTTGGATATGGGGCAGTACACATACTAGATCCTCATAAAACGATTTAAAAACACAAAGTATGTAACAGAAGAAGTTTTATATACACAATCTTGTATACAAAGTATTATATACATAGCCCTGCTGGAGAGGACTCCTCTCTCGTGTCCCACATGCTCATGTCTGTTGTCATGGCGATGGCCATGTGTGTCCGTTGCGTCTTGGTAAACAAACAGGAGGGGAGGGCTTCAGGCTGGTCTATGGTCCAGCCGGACCGGCCCCAGTCTGCTCTGCTTGGGTTGGCGTGACAACATTAACGTAAAACATGTACAGCAGACCTCTGGGCACCTGCAGCACCAAGCTGCTTTCTGTAACTGCGTGTACCTGGCGTCTGCTCTCTAATGGCACCTGCCATTAGCGTACCCACCGTCCTGTACCTGGCATGAGCGTACCTGGCATAAGCGTACCTGGTGCCAGTGTACCTGCCGTTAGCGTACCTGCCGTTAGCGTACCTGACGTAGGCGTGACTGGCCACACACCAAGCATGGCTCGGCACGAAACTGTCACATCCAGACGCTTTTCAGTTTGAAACTTCCGACATGATAGGGAAGCAAAGCACGGAGACGCACGTGACCGACGTGAGATGTGTTCCTCCAGGGACTGGACGTTCCTCCAGGGACCGGGTGTTTCCTCCAGGGACCGGGTGTTTCCTCCAGGGACCGCGTGTTTCCTCCAGGGACCGCGTGTTTCCTCCAGGGACCGCGTGTTTCCTCCAGGGACCGCGTGTTTCCTCCAGGGACCGCGTGTTTCCTCCAGGGACCGCGTGTTTCCTCCAGGGACCGGGTGTTTCCTCCAGGGACCGCGTGTTTCCTCCAGGGACCAGGTGGGTGACGGAGCCCTTCGGGGGGGCCCAGGCAGGGTGCTCAGGGCTCCTTCTTCACCTTGACATCCCCGGCGGCGGCCAGGATGGTGGCGATCTCCCCCTGCATGAAGGCCCAGGGCACGCCCGAGCCCACCAGGGGGCACCGCTCCCCGCTGGGGCAGTACACCTCCCCGGCCGCGTCCTGCTGCTGCCGGATGCTTCCCCGTGAGCACGGGAAGCAGAACTTGTGGGCCGGTGCCGACGGGCACTGGACGAAGTGAGTGTCCTCCAGACGCCCCCGACACAGCGTGCAGCACAGCGGAGCCCCGCCCCCGATGGGCCCGGGCCCCGCCCCCGACGACTCCTCCTTGGGCAGGCCGGCGGGGTCTGCGACGAGGACGAGGGAGGCCGTGGGAGAGTGTCCCGCGGGCGGGAGCTCAGGGGGCGTGGCACGGGGTTGGGCAGAGGGTGGCCACGCCTCCACGCCGTTCATCTTGGAGGCCGCGGCCCCCTCACCGTTGAGGTCGGGAGATGACTTCCGTTTACCCCCCCGCGGAGCTTTACCTGAATGGAGAAATAAACATATTATTATTTGTATTTGATAATATTCAAATCTTAAATACA
The DNA here is from genome assembly GCF_964030765.1 of Micromesistius poutassou. Lineage (NCBI taxonomy): Eukaryota > Metazoa > Chordata > Actinopteri > Gadiformes > Gadidae > Micromesistius > Micromesistius poutassou. The sequence goes on along the minus strand of NC_140273.1, from coordinate 4,683,948 downwards.
TTTAATATATATAATACACATATTATATTTATTATCAATGCAAATATTATATTTTCTACCACAGCATTGTTGAATACTTGATTCTGATCGGTCATAACGTTCCAAGGGTGTGCATTTCTATATATATAAAAAATCAATTCAGCCTTTTAAAGGTGCCATGACGTGCCACGTATGTATGTATGTATGTATGTATGTATGTATGCATGTATGTATGCATGTATGTATGCATGCGCGTGTTCATGTGTTTACCTAACTTGGAGGACGTGGCCGTGGGCTCGGACGCCATCACGCGCTGCAGGGTCGCGTGCTCCGTCTTGAAGGCGTGCAGCGCCATGAGGTGGCGTACCGTCCTGCTGCCGACCAACGGCTGCCTCGGGGCGTCCTTCCCCTCCCCGGGACGACCCAACGGGGAGGGCCGGCCGTCCAGCCCGGTCAGCAGACTGGGAGGAACCGCGCTAGTCCGCCAAGGCTCGGGGCTCTGTCGGTTGAGCTCCGGCGGATGGTCGTCTGGTTTTGGCAATCCGTTTTGCGTGGAAAGTCCGTTTGTCTGCCTCATGGTCGCTTGGCACTCCGGTCCTATCAGTCTGGCCGGTCGGTCCGAAAGCGGGTGCCGATCCAACGACAGCTGTGGCGGCCGTGGTCCAGGTGGATCCCCGGCCGTGGAATGGGGGTCCTTCCCGGGGTGGTGGGGCTTCCCCGGCCCAGCGGACCTTCCCTCCTGGAAGCCGCGTGTCCGCCTCAGCTGCCGGGCGCCGTCGATTACGAACTCCACCCGGTCGGCGCCCTCGTAGTTCACGCAGCCGCGGCACACGGGCTCGGTGAAGTCCCAGATGGTGGCCCACGGCATGCGTGGCAGGTCGCACAGGTAGCAGGACTGTCTCCGCGAGGCGGCGACGCTCGCGGACGACATGCTTTAGAAATGCAACAAAAAAAATGATAATAGTAATAGTTATTCGCGAATTTCCCTCGAAAGACGTCGTGTAGTCTGCGTCGTATTCTCTCACCACGGCTAGAAACCGAAAGGCCGATTTGAATATGTCAATAGAATCCCACAAGTTCCGTCCACCAGCAGCGTGTTTTTACTACTGCGCGCGCCACCGCCTCCCGAGAGCTCGCGCTACAACTTCACAGAGCTCGCGCTCACTGTGACGTCACGCCGACCCCGGGCTCGAGGCCGCCGGGAGTTCTATTTACCACGAGGCCCTCGGGTGCACATGCGCCGTCTCAATGAAATACAAAGGAGCGTTATTAATGGGATGGAGATGAAGAATGAATGACATGTTCACATCAGCTATGACGGGTGCTTTCTCAAGGAATTGAAGACGTGTGTGTGTGTGTGTGTGTGTGTGTGTGTGTGTGTGTGTGTGTGTGTGTGTGTGTGTGTGTGTGTGTGTGTGTGTGTTAAACAGTAAACACTTGTAAACTAGTGAGTAATGCCATATCTGTTGCATTCCACACAGTGACACGTCACAGTCCTCCACCAATCACACAATTCCGTCTGTTGCCAGGGCAGATTGTGTAAGAATGTGACGCGCTCTGTTAACCCCGCGGATGCACGAGGGTAAGGGGACGTCTCCATCATTTATTTACCACGTGGAAAATGTGTTACACATTATTATAAACTAAATACATTATGTATTAAATATGTGTATCACATTGTTATATAGTAAATATACTATATGGGAAATATGTTTTACAAATTATTAGACAGAAAATTGATTATCTCTCGACACATAACGTTAGTCAGCAGGACGCGTGTATACATGGCCTCACTCTCCACATAGAGCAGAGTGAGACAGAGAGGTGGTGAACAATGGCTTCTATTTTCATTGCTGCCCTCTAGTTGTCCAAGTCAAATGAGCAACAGTGCTCCCCGCCCGTAACCCTGGCAACCATCCCTTACTAACAAGACACATACCATACCACATACCAACGTTTTCAGTCTCTGTAGTCTCAGAATGAAGGGCTGAGATTGTACATGCTTACATGCATGCTCACTCCTGCTAGCACAGCATGCCTTCCTGGCATGCTGTGAGGACACTCATTGTGAAACCCCTAAAGTCTGGAACATCCTGAACTAAACATCACCACCATGTGGCTGTACACTTGATGGAGCTGACTCACACCAACAAACTGCTGAGTAGCTGATGTCTCAGTGAGGCCATCATGGCCTTCTGCCCGACAACAACCCAGCATGGAGAGGAGAGAGAAAGGTGGTATGTCCAAAATAAACCTTGACGAATGAGAGACAGCTGGCAGCGAACCTCCAGTTAAGACCCAGTTACAACTTTCCAAGCCTTCCAGTTGACCAGACCCTCTACTCAACCAGACCTTCCAGTTGACCAGACCCTCTACTTAACCAGACCTTCCAGTAGATCAGACCCTCTACTTAACCAGACCTTCCAGTAGATCAGACCCTCTTATTAACCAGATCTTGCAGTTAAACAGACCCTTGCCTTAACCAGACCCTCCAGTGTACCAGGCCCCGTTGCAGGAGGGGGAACTGGATCCTGATGAGAGACGGTCCACCACCGTTTCACACGGTGTCCAGTGTCTGCCATGTTGAATGAGCAGGAGACTGGGCGGTGTAGTCTTACGGCCCCCCTCCCTCCACCAGGCAGACACACAGCCCACTCATGAGGACGGGATAGCTAGCACAATAGCAGTCCGGCTAACGTGAGCCTCCTGACTGATATAGAGGATCTGTGTAGCTGGAGCAGTGCCAACAGACAACAGCGGTAGAAACAAATACCTCTTAGGATGTATACAAAGATTTATCAAATCTGAATGCCAAACAATATCATTTTTTGTTACAGACAATCTACAGTTAAATGAATGCTAAAATACAGGAAGTTACAGTACAATAAATGCTAACTTACAGTAAGTTACATTAGAAAGAAGGCTAACAGACAGTAAGTTACAATACAATTTATGGTTAGACGGGAAATTACAGTAGAATGAAGGCTAATAACAGCCTAGCCAAGCGGTTGGAAATTCCATCTCCGATGCCAGCAGAGATTACATCATACTTCCCAGTAGGAACACTTTTCGATTTCACAACAAGCATGTATTTCAGATCGTCTGGGGGTGGAACTCTTTTTCCACAAACGGTTCATAGGGCCCAAGGTTTGAAAAGTTGTGGTCTAAGGGCCTCCAGAGAGATCACTGTGACACAGCACATGCATCAACAACCCTAATCCTCTCCCTCTCATAAACAGGAAGGGAGAGCGGTCTTCTGGGAGAAGAGGGAGAGATGTCGAGAACCGCCTTGAGGGAGAGCTGGAGAAAGAGAGACACACACACAGGCCGACAGACAAACAGAATCTCCATCAAGATCAGCCTTACTCAACGTTACCTAGAATACACTTGGCTGGGGACCACATGGCAGGGAGCCAGTCTCCCGCGCTTTGCTGAATTCCTGAGGCTCGTTCTATCTAATCGCCAACCCGCTGCGCATGCTCCACCCCGTGGCCATGTACGGTATTATAACAAGACTTGCCTTTTCATATTTTCTTCCCCCTTCCGTATTACAGTTCATACCTCTAGTAGCCTGTTAAATTATACATACGGTATAGAGTAATTTTACAAGGCCTACATTAAACCCGTTTTAACAGGATATTGGGACTTTTTTCAGTAGCCTATACATATGTAATATGCTTAATTGACCGTTCACTGAACAGTCCTGGGCCTTACCCAATAACACTTGCCAGAGTTAAGCTAACCAGACTGAACAGAACAAACCAACTCCACGCTGTTGAAAATTAGCCTTGGGTCACTTTAGTTTTAATTGACCGTCCCTGCGCCAATGCATGAAAATAAGATACACCGCGCAATGATGTTCAAACCCACGACCTTCCGGCGCCCTCCCGGAGATTGGAACCAACAAAATACTGGAGACCAAAATACTGGAGACCAGAGAGTGGATCTCTGGTGCCACCTGCTGGACATACCAGAACAGCGGCACCACCTCACCGTTTACAAAGGGTTATAAATACACCCAACCGTTAAGGGCAAGAGAACACCTAGATTCAAAACCAGGAAAACCTATAAGACTGGACTGGATTAGTGGTGGGTAATAGTTTCAGTTAGAGATCCAGACTGCAGGTAGACACCTCGTTCCCACACAGATAAAACAAGCATGTGATCAACACAAAGGGGGGGAAATTCCGGCCAATTATGGACTCCAATACCCCCCACCCCAGAGGCTAGTCTCACAGATACAGCCTAGGGTTGGATTATTCTCCAGGGCAGGATGGATTAAGATCAGCACTCTGAAACCCTTCTAAACAGAATCCAGCCAGTTGGACCAGAGTCAACTGAACTGAATGCAATATTATGAGAGAGAGAGAGCGAGAGAGCGAGAGAGCGAGAGATATATATATATATATTTAAATACCCATTACTTAATATGCATAATGCATAAACAGATTGAAGAAGTCGTCCAAACTGCTTTTAGAGGAAGCCCTCCCAGGACGATCCGTTCAGAAGTGGACGCCAGTTTAGTAAACACAAGATTAGGGAATCAGACATGACATTTATTTGATTACACTCATTTAAAATACCATCACAATACTTAATCCTACTTGAGGATTTTTTAAAAACAATTCTGTACAAAATTATTTTCTATTTACACATGAAAACAAAGCGAGCCACAGCTCTTTAAACTGAATGTCAAGCACTAAGAGAGGCGGAGCCAAACATCTCTTGCGAGGCATAGGTCATGTAGAGGAAGCCGTCGTCGTCCTGGTGGTCTCGGTACATCTGGGCCATGGTGAGGCTCATGCTGCTCAGGCCCGTGTTGTTGATGAGCAGGTAGAAGGCCTGGGTGGGCAGCAGGGCCATGCGGTTCCTGAACACACCGGAACTCAGCCTCATACCTTCTCACCGCCATGTGACCCCATACCATCATCTTTATCTTCCACTGGGTCAGGATGGTCCCATTGAAACCCCATGCTACCAAGCCCCCACATTACAGAGTCCGACAGGGTTATCCAAGGGGAAGTAAACTATCAAACTCTACGAAATAACCCTGTGACCAGTGTTCTAGTAAACACCTGACTTCAAACATGATTGGCTAGTCGGTTACAAGTGGTTTGTGGCATGAATGCCTGTAGTACCTGGACCAATTAGAGACCTCCCATGTTTTAAGTCAGGCGTTTAACAAAACACTGAAGGACGCTGCAATATTTCATGGGTTTTACGTTTATTTTACAACAGTTTATTTTTAACAGTTGTCACAACGGAAAGTAGGCAAGAAATAGGATCCAATCATGTTACTTTGCTTGTTAAACTGCGTAGCCCGTGTAAATGTCCGTTTCCCATGCCGGGTAAGGCTGTTTGAGTCACACGAGAGAGAGCGAGAGAGAGAGAGAGAGAGAGAGACACACAGTCTGTTGCCGTGGTCACGGGTTAATGAGCAGGGCACCGGCTGACGCCAATTAGCCGCGCAGTCAGTCCGCAAAAGACAGTAGTCTTTTGCAGTTTCACTTGTTCACTTGTAGGAACCATAGGGTGGCCTGCAGCCATCCTACTGAACTCCTACCTAAACACGACTCCCTTTACAAAATACAAGTTAAACAGCTCATAAGAACGCACCTGATGATGGTGACGAATTGGGTCATCGTCAGCTCCTGGGGCACGAGGAACTTGGTCTTGTCCAGAGGAGGAAGGTACTTCTCGCGTTGATAGCTTTCAATGATCACCTGGTCAATACATAGATGCAAGCATCCTCACACACACATACATACACACGTCTGGGTTCAGGGGGTCACCCCTCAGTATGGGTCGTTATCTTACCGGGATTTTGTTGGGGAACTTGGATCGGATACCGTCCACCTCCAGTTTCCTCGTCGCTGTTGGGTGGATAAGAAGAGAACAGAAAGTGAGGGGCTGGAGCTGTTAAACTAATAAACGCATAGATACATGATGTTGTCGTTCTTTACCGAAACTTTTCCTGAGTTTGAAGGGCTTCTGGTTCTGGGGTTTATCATAGGGCGGCATGATGGTCTTTCTCCCGTCGGGCTCTCCGCGTTTCCAACTAAATAGCCCGGCGCCTGTGACGTGCCACCTGACACGCATGGCCGCAGCGCATGCGCAGCAAGGACAGCCAATTACCCAGAGTCTAATTAACACGCTCTATAGATAACTGACTTGAGACACGAAATCCTTACTGGGAAAGAAACGTGAAAATAAGAGAATAATAACTGGTGGATTTACTCTTAAGTCTCTCCCAGATATTTATATGCATTTGACCAAAAACAGTGGTTCTCAAGATACTTTGTAGGCCCAACTGTCTTCACTCCATAGGCTCACAGCAGAAAGCAGGAGAATAAGGGATATCAATACAAACAAGAATAAAGCTAAGAAATGTACAGAAACGTTTATTCAGGCTTTATAACACGCAAACTGCAAGTTTCGTGTACTTGATTGATTTTGACATTAACAATTATCTCATACAGAGTCTGAAAACCCTGCATCACCAATAAATTATGTGTTACTTTGACTGCACACACTCATTATTGTGTAGAAGGGGAAATACACTTTTTAAAATTATTATTATTATTAGATGTATTATTTATTATTATTCATTGATAATAAGCTTTGTTGTCCACACATTTGGAAATTTGTCTTCGTCTCACAGGTTTCTTAAAACATCACGTTAAATCGTAATTCATACAGGTTGTTAGTGTGTAATATATACAAATATATATTTTTATATATTATATAGGCCTATCATACTTTATGTTTCTATATTCACTATATTTCTATATAGGCTACACTTTTATTCACATCTTTTTATACACAATATACTATATTTATGTAGACCTACGCTGAAATATGATGCCATAAATATCACTATAGTCACTCGCGCGCCGCTGTCCATCAGCACCGTGCGCTCGAGTCCAAAAGGCGTTTTAATGCGTCAACACCACGCGCATTAACCTCCGATTGGCGGATCTCCGTGGCTGACATGCAGATGGACCAATAGGCTTGTGATACCCCGCCAATGCGCTGGAGCTCTTGTCTGACATCACTGACACATCCAGCTGCTGTGGCGCCGCGGGTCTGCCAGCGGAGAGACGCGCTACCTTTACCCGGGTGGAGGACCGCTTGGCCCGTCATGGACGAGCAGGCTGGCCCGGGGGTGTTCCTCAGTAGCTGCGGTAAGGTGCCTCAGCAGGATGAGGCGGCGGTCGGAGGAGAGGCGGCCAGGGCCCGCTACAACGTTCCGGAGATATTACGGTACATGCAACACGAGTGGGCGCGCTTCGAGCTCGAGAGGGCGCGATGGGACGTAGAACGCGCGGAACTGCAGGTAAGAGTAGGATAGCGAGCGCTAGTTTGTCTGTCTGGCCGAGGCCACGCACAGTGCGGATGCGCACGCACAAATACACGTGCGCGCGCGCACACGCATACAAACACGCACACAAACACATACGCACACACATAAACACACACACACACACACACACACACACACACACACACACACACACACACACACACACACACACACACACACACACACACACACACACACCTGGAATATAAACAGTTCTGTATAATCAAGTACAACATGACCGCACATAACTTCATTGTTTTCGTCTCTCTCTCTTTTCCCACCCTCTCTCTCTTACTGTCTCACTCTCTTTGACACTCAATTCTCTCTCCCTTAGTACTCTCTCTTTTACCCTATTATTTATTTTACTGTCTCATTGTCTCAATTGTCACTTTCTCTTTCAATCTTACTGTCTCGCTCTCTGTTCTACTCTACTCTCTGCTCAATCTCTCTCTATTCTCTCCAACTATCTCTCTTTCACTCTATTTTCTCTTTCTCTTGCTTTCTCATTCCCTCTCTTTCACTTGTTCACTTGTTTCATTTTTGCTCAATGTGTCTCATTCTTGTAAGAACTTACCCTACCTATCTTATTGGCTCCCTCCTCTGCTAAAGTTATAACTTTGTGTTAGGCGGGACTTGATTTCGCCTCACCAGCCCCTGAACCAATCAGGATTAATCTGCAGGAAGAGATAGAGCCTCTAAAATATGTGTGTGTGTTTTCTTGTTTGTGTGTGTGTGTGTGTGTGTGTGTGTGTGTGTGTGTGTGTGTGTGTGTGTGTGTGTGTGTGTGTGTGTGTGTAGACCCAGGTCTCCCTCCTCCAGGGAGAGAGGAGGGGGCAGCAGAACCTGAGGAGAGACATGCTGAGGAGGATCAAGATGCTGGAATACACACTGAGCAAGGAGAGGTACACACACACACACACACACACACACACACACACACACACACACACACACACACACACACACACACACACAGTGAGCTAGGAGAGGCACACACACACACACACACACACACACACACACACACACACACACACACACACACACACACACACACACACACTCTGACTTAATCCTGTGAGTTTCTCAAATGAGAAATGTGTGGGTATGGATATTACTCTCCATCATATTATGATGTGTTGCTCCCTAATGGTTAGGAATTCGCATCCGCTGGATAATCGTCAGCAGATTAGCTTGTTAGGCTAAGGAGCGGATGGTAATAAACCCTGCGATTAGCAACACATTCGAGGCGTAGTTAACTAAGCGCTAACCGCCCACACATGCTCCTCCTCTCCTCCTTCCCTCCTCTCTGCCCAGGACCCAGCACCAGGGCCTTGCCCCCGGACCCCTGCTGTGCCATGTCAGGACCCCCACGTATGA